>NC_085874.1:2993747-3076247 GCF_034702125.1 Engraulis encrasicolus
CAGCACTGTGAAGGATACCCGCGCAGCACAGCTGTTGAAGGCATTACGAAGCAGATAGTGAGCTAAGTTTGGGGTGGGGATTTGGTGTTTTGAGTTTCAGAAAAGATGGAGAGAGCACTTCTTTACTTCTTAACAAGTGGTCAATAATTGATTAATTATCAGCCAGATTAAACAAGAGAAAACGTAAAGCAGCTAGCTAAACACTGTTCACAGTCTGTTATAGTTCTAGGCCATCAGCATATTTGGAGGAGGACTTGTAGACTTGAATAGGCTGTAGACCAGTGTAAATAGTATATAGGCTATTTATGAAGGCACATTATTGCTTCTTTAGGCTTGTTTGGGGTGCTGTATTGTTTTTCAATAAGTATGGTCCTCCCAAATAACGTAATCAAACTCTGTGTGTGTGTGTGTGTGTGTCTGTGTGTGTGTGTGTGTGTGTGTGTGTGTGTGTGTGTGTGTGTGTGTGTGTGTGTGCACGTGCGTGCGTGCGTGTATGCATGCGTGCGTGTATGCATGCGTGCATGCATGCATGCGTGCGTGCGTGATAGGTGTGTGCTAAGGATAGCTTGTTATCTAGCATCTAGAGTCTACAAAGACTCATTCATTTACCAGCGCCAATGCTTGAGCCCAGTGAAAAGCGCCTTCAATTAAGCAAACGATTATTCATGGCTTGGGCTTTGAAGCATCTGGGTTATCTGTTGCTAGGCAACGCCTTTAATTAAGTAACCTTCTGCTTCCAGATGTGATGATTAAAGTAACGCAACTGAGCACAGTATGGCAGCCTCAACCGTTTTAACACATTTGTGTAGTTGTTTTTTTAAGGGCCAGGGGTTCTTTTTAAACAGTATCTACATGAGTGTGTCTCCAGGTTTCTGCCTATGCAGCAGCACACACACACACACATACACACATACACACTAATGTGTACCAGAAGTGTCCTTCCACGATGGTGGAAAAGGATTTTGATTGAAAAACCTGCTTTCCGTTCCCTGCTGTGGAGGAATCGGAGAGTGAGCATGACGCATACATAGAACAAAGTCACTCAAGTGGTGTTTTTATGGACTGGTAGGTAAAAATAGCCATGGTAAAAGCAGTGCTGCCTGAACATTACTGTCAGCCTCTAAATAAATTCTGTCCAATCTCCCAAAATTTCACAATCTCACATCAATCTCAATCAATCTGCATGTATCTCATGTGCCTTTGTAGCTACAGTACGTTTGTACAACCAGACAGACCACATCTGCTCATTCAAACTCAAACTTCCTATCAGAGGTGGAATAAGTACAGAAAATCATACTGAAGAAAAACATATCTTTACTTTGTCCTACTCAAGTATTGGTGAATCTAAAAATCTATTTCAGTAAAAGTAAAAAATACTCCTCTTAAAATATAATTTTGGGTAAAAATGCTTCTTTGATTTTAATTAGCTTCTTTTTCTTGAATATTATCCTCAATGACATATTGCTCTTGATTGGAACTAAGTGAAATGGTTAAAATGGCATGCACAATCCTGCGTAAGTTCAGTTCTGGCAGATTGTTTTATTATTGGCATGTCATTTTGCCTCAACATGTAATTAATGTAATTAGTTTTCCATCCCTGGTTCCTGTTGACTATAGCCTGCTGCTGACTCATAACATTGCTCTACACCAAATGCTCGAGCATTGTCTACATGCTGTACATATCCGTCTTAATTGCATCAGAGTGAAAGAAAATGACTGGTCACCTTTCTCAGGGAGCACTGGGCACCGACCACAGAGAGTAGATGAGGCAAACCAAGTCATGAGTTGTAAACAACTATCACGTGTTCCCCAGCTCTTGAAGGAAACAATAAGGAAATAATAGCCTATGTATAACAATGTAAGGACACAATACCTTATGGTCCCTTGATTACACACAAAAAAATGTTGTGTCACCCGCTTCCCTAAATTCTACATGGTCCAGATCAAAACTAAAGTCCGCCCTTGAATATGAATCACCCCACAAAGGTCACAACCAGTGAAGTCGACAGAGGGGGAAAGAGGTCTGTTGTCCCCTGACCAGTGAAAATGGGGGCCCATTACATTGTATGACTTTGTCCAATGCCCGGCCAAAGCTGTCAGCGGCCCTGGTTATGACACACCAAATCCCCCCATAATTCTACAGCCGTCAGCCGGCCTATTTTTCTGTGTTGCTCTGCCTCTGTCTCCAATCCCTTTTTGATGACTTCATCAAATCTCACATAAAGCTTCCAGGGCAGCCAAGAATTGAACTCACAATCTGCTTTCAACATGATCCAGGTACACAACAAAACAAACACTCTTCCTCAAGTAGCAATCATGCTCTAGCCCAATTCCAAGAAAGCCCATTGTTGTTTCTTATTTGTCAGCAGTAAAGCTTAATCTAGTTCTTCAGAAATATAGGACTGATGTCTAGAGCAGTGGTTCTCAACTGGAACAGTCTTGGGACCCACCATTTTTCACTCTCATTCGGTCACGATCCAATTTTTTTAGCAATTCTCAAAATGTAACCAAGACTCGAATGACTGGTTGCACGCTATCTATCTCGCATAAATATTCAGATTGTATCTATGACAACAGATGACACGGAGTTCACTAGCCTATCAAAATAAAAGTTGTAAAAAATTTTTTAGAATTACGTTTTTTTTACACCAAGGCTCCGCGACCCACCCATGACCCCTCCACGACCCACTTTTGGGTCGCGACCCACCAGTTGAGAAACACTGGTCTAGAGCATGACGTATTTAAGGTAATGGTGTGATCAAGCATTGCAATGCAACATTGCTCCTGTAGTTGTTTATGTAAGGGTTAACGTTCGGCGAGAAGGTCGCTACCGTGGAATAGCAGCACGACAGAGAGAATCTTTAGACCCCGACGCGGAGCGGAGGGGTCTTGTTCTCTCTGAAGTGCTGCTATTCCACAAAGCGACCGACTCGCCGAACGTTAACCCGCTTATTATATGGATATACTTAAATGATTCACACATGGCGGGGACATTTCTTTAGGCCTATTTAATGTTAAGTTTATTACAGTTTTTCATGTCAAAAGATTGTTGCTGCGCAAAACAAAACAGTGCCGTTGTGGAACACCGCTAGCTAGGTAGCCAGGACAACAGGTGTTGCCTATCACAGCAGCTGATTAGAGTCTTGTTGAAAAGTCGCTTTAGCAGTGAAAAGTCTTGTTGCCATTGACAGCGGTCTGATATAGACCAACCCGTCCGTTATCGAAAAATAACAGACGTGCGAACGTTGGGGAGCCCCATTGAAATTAATGGAGCATTCGACCGATGACGTCACACCATATAATAAGAAAATATAATGTGATTTTCAATGTCTCACAGCACAACGACATTGAAAGTTTGATATTGGTAATTGTCAACAGTAATTATTGCATGCATGTTAACTCTGAGCACTAATAATGGAAGCCGTTCTATGATCACTTGACACAAGATCCAGGATATAGTGGGAGGTAAAATCAACAGAGTTTACCCACTTCTCCGACTTTAATAATAGCTATTTATGGAGACGCGAAGTCTCAGTGGGCTAAGGAACGCTGGTTTGACCCAAGGTCATTTCCTGACCCATCCCTGTCTCTCCCTCCAACTCCACATTTCTTGTCACCATCTTCAGCTGTCCTCAGTAAAGGCTTAAGAGCACCAGAAACAAATAATAAGAGAAAGTTATTTCAAGGGACACTGTGCAGGAAATGGTCAAAAAAGGTACTGCAACTATGCTGCTCATTGAAACTGGGCTGCCAATTGCCAAATTTGAACTTTACATGAAAGTTTACGAAGTAAGAAACAAATATTTTCTAGTATGGTCCAAGTACAGTCATTTTTGCAGCTAAAAATGGCTATTTTTGGAAATTCAAAATGGCGGACCATGGAGAAGATCCGCCTTTTCATGTATGAAAAGTGCAATTTTTCCAGTCATAATGAATACTTAGAATTTGCTGCCCATTGAAACTGTGCTGTCTACTTACAAATTAGATATTTTCATGAATATGTACTAAATAATGAACTAATATTTATATGACCAAAGTACAGTAAGTTTTTAAAAAATAGTGGACAATGGCGAAGATCCCCCTTCTCATGTATGAAAAGTGCACTTTTCGAAGTCATAATGAATACTTAGAATTTGATGGTGGTGGTAAGTATTCATGAAAAAGGTAACAGTTGTGAAGGGGCAGCACGCCACCATTCACTGATGTCTTTTATGCCTTCCTTTCCTTCATCCTTCTCTCAGCTCCTTCATGACAACACACATAGCGTAAGGAAGAATTTTCTATGCTAAATGTCACCACCAATTAGAGAGCATATGCACACATTGACGAATGGCTCTAGCTCACTCCTGTTGCCATGGGAAACATGGGCTATTACCGCTATTGTTGACATTCTCTAATGGCCAGGGAAGCCGACAGAAAAAAGGGGTCAGTTGTCCCGGGCCCAGAGAGAGAAGGGGCCCAGAATTGGGTCCCCATTACACTGTATGTACTGGGTGGGCGGCCCTTTCAGATGACTTTGTCCGGGGCCTGACCAAAGCTGTCTGCATCCCTGCTAATGGCCAACATGTAACATTCAGCCGCTCTAACAATGAATGGCTTATTATGCGGTTGGGGGGATCACATTGTTCAGCTTAGTGACCAAGTGTCCCACTAACCCTCACTAACCCTGCGGCGCACTCACAATCATGATGTGCAAGACAGGTTTTTTTTTTTTTTGCAAAGAGGTCAGTTGTTCTGGGCCCAGGAAGAAATGAGGGCCCAAAATTGGGCTTTCATGTGACATTGTCCTGGGCTGGGTCAAAACTCTCTGCAGCCCTGCTCTGAACCACTCAATCAATGGGAGCTAGTATGAAAGTTCTGTCACTAAGATTCAAAGGTTTCTACCAACACCTAACGTCCTCTAACCAATTCGTTTCCCCCTCTCCGTAAGATATAGTATCTCCCACATTAGCATCATCTCATGGTTACCTACCGCCCAATCACAGGATGCCGAGCTGAGAACCCCGTCTATGTCACTAACACATCATTTCTCCCTCAGCCAATAGACTGCCTATGCCTCTTCTAAAAAACATATCCGGTCTAACTTTCTTCTATGCTCCCTATACCGGCAGCTGATTTCGATGCCTCCTCCACCCTTCCAGCAACTGTCAGGAGTTGGTTCCCGACTGCTTGAACTAACTTCACATTCTATGTCAATGTTATTAAAAGTCACTAATTTTCATTTCTGCTTCATCAAGAATTTGTGGTAAGTAGGCTGTATGGTCACAGCGTAGAAAGGCACAGTAAAAGAAACCCTGACAACTGTCAGCAAAGTAGAAACACAGACAGTATATGAAGTGTTTGGTTTCAAAATTGTGCATCCACCATTTTTGACTTTTGCATTTTATTATTGGAAATGACAGTTCGGAAGTCCTATCATCTACTGTGTTTGAATTCTTGCCATTCAAATATTTTGAGAACATATTTTTTTAGACCATAAAATGCATTTTGCAATGCAATGCAATGCAAGGGAATGCCCAATACAAAAATGCCAATTTCCCAAAATGTTCCAAAATGGATATACATAGTTTTGACAAGAAACTCTTCATATGCAGTATTCCTCACTTGCAATGCTTTCATCCCCTACCCTCACCTGCCATGTTATCAGACAAAACCTCCCCCATGTCATTTGAGTGACCCAATCCTGGATCTGAACGTTCAGATACAGACATACTGTACGTAGACTGACAAATGGATGTCAGACATAGAGCACATAAAGCAAACCGCACATCCCAAAAAGTCTGTGTGGTGACGGATGAGGCGCACGTGCACACGCAGACACGCACACGCACGCACGCACACGCACATGCACTCACACACACTCCTGACAGCCCCAACCACCTTTGACAGTTACCTTATTGAGTGTTGTTAAACATGGTCATGACAGCACAGGGCTATTACAGTGAAAAAAAGATGATAAACTGATCAAATGTGCCAGATGGCCACTTGCAGAAACCATATGCAAACCTCCTGAAGCAGATTGTTCTTTCAGTGTTTTACTCTAATGATGTTCTGTGGACCCACAATGCATAGTAAATGTATGGGCATTCACGAGTGTTTTTGATTGGTCACAGCAGCCGTACCCATTTGGTGGCCCTAGGCAAAATATAGACTGGAGGCCCTTTTGAATTACTTTCCCTGGTATTTACCACGGTGGGGTGGAATGTTGGGTTCCCCCTACAATAGGCAAATTTGGTGGAGCCCTAGACCAGGGGTTCCCAAACTTTACTATGCCAAGGCCCCCATACACCGGTAGATTCCAGTCAAGGCCCCCCTGATATTGGCCGTGCCACACTATTTCTGTCTGTGCAACCGGCTTCACAACTCGATGAAATTGGTGCATTCCTAAAACCCATTCAAATACTATAGAAAGCAAAATACATATAAACATTGTAAAGAAGAAACTGATTCCATGTGGATTGTTTAGCTTATTTTTGGTTTATTTGAGATATTTAAGTTATTTAATGTATAAAATAATTGAGTTGATTTCACAATATTTTTCCTGGCAACAGCCCCCCTGGCATCACCTCGCGGCCCCCCAGGGGTCCCTGGCCCCCACTTTGGGGCCCTACTGCCCTAGACAACTACATAGTCTGACAATTGGCAACATCGGCTCTGATTGGTCATAGCTGTTCTTTGATATACTGCTGATGATAGTTTCAAAATGAAACCAGTGAAAAGGGTGGCATTGTACAAAGAAAGGTTTGTTTTTCTTTATTACTAGGCACCATCGCTGTAAAACAATGCATATTTGTATGTTGTTTATATCTAAATCGACATGTACAGCAGATGCATAAACCATGAGGATTGATTTATTTGACATGGAGATGAAGACAGGACAGCAGTCTCACAGCTAAACCAATATTTGAATTCAGATATGCAGCTCTTCACGCCTGTATGAACGCAAACATCAGCCTGCTAGCTCTGTAGACCGCACACCGTGTTTTACCCATTTGTAGTCCTAATATCAATTCAGGGTATGACTTATTGTAATAATATGGTGTCTTCAAAGTCTTGAACGGACAAAATGATACATTCTCTGTGACTTTTAATTAAGAATACGAATTCATTAATTAAAAATACACAGGACTTCATTAGCAAATTCCCCAAGGCACACGGATTAAGATTTACACGTACTGTAAGCACCCTGATGCCTCAATAGAAAATGCATATGCATCATGGGGGACTGGGATGTTGTCATCATTAGTACTCTTAACTGTCAGGATAGAGAGCTTGCAATATGTATGTTTGCTACTATGATGGGAATGGCATGTTGGTGTGGTGGAACATATTTAAAAACCCTCTGTGAATTGTGTGTGCGCGCGCGCGTGTGTGTGTGTGTGTGTGTGTGCATGTGCATGCGCCGTGCACATGTATATGTGTTTTTGTATGCGAGATAAAGAACTTAAAGAAATGATGACAATAGAAATATTTATTATCATATTCTTGGTCATGATCACAATGCTTAGGAAGGAAATAAAACTGAGCCATTGAAAAAAAAATACAAATATGGCATATGCTAACAGCCATTTGCTTGCATAGCCAGGTCTGCTTAAGGCTCGAGGTGCTAAACTGTACAATGTCAATAACAGTAGAGATAACATTTTATGGACATTTTCCTCCAGGAAACATTACTGAGAATATTGCACTGTACAATCCAGACATGACTCTGAAAAAACTGAAGATTACAGAATGGTTATGATGCTATTGACCTTTGAACGATAAACAACGACGAGTAGCAAACAACGAGAACTGACGAGTGGCAATCATTGCTTGTTTTGAGATGATAAAAAGTGCTATTGTGTGATTGTGTCCTAAAAAAAACTATTCAGTAAGAATTTGATTCAAAGAGCCACCTGCAACCACTCTCATGCACGTCTCAAGGGGCGGCAAAAACAGCATGTGATATGAACATGAGATGAAACATGTTTCTGTAAAACATCCTCACCGATGTACATTTCAAACTTTGATGATGTTGGCACACAAAACATGAGACTCACTCCACTTGGCTTGTGTCTTGTACAAAGTCTCAGGCAGTGATGTGGTCTTGTGTTTTTCCTTTCTGTGACCAGAGAAAGACATCCTGGGTTCCACAGCAAATGTTTGTTTCAGCCACTGAACTGGAGAAGCTGGTTGTTAATAATCAGAACTTTTCTTCAGTAATAATTAGTGAAATCACCTTAAGTGCAAGCAGAGGGGAAAGTACAGTGTATATACTGTACATGGCAGGTGTCTCATTGGTTTGTTTACCACTCTCTAGAACCCTGTCGGTGCCCGTGCCTTCATCACATCTTGAAGTTGCTGGTGTGTTCATACCGCAAGTCTGAGCTTTTGGGAACCAGAAAGTTGGTTCGCAATGAAAAAAACAAAAAATACCTTTTCTCTGCAAACTGGGGATCAGCAACTTCATCCAGGTAACAAATGATCACATACGGAAAAGGTCAGAGACCGGTAGGAACGTGGGTGGTTCGTAGCGTAGGTAAGCACTTAAGTTCCAAACGTAACTGGTGTGGGCACCGGCACTATTCTGGTTGGCCTGAAAACTGTCTGTCTCTGTATCTGTCTCTCTGGCCTCTTGACCCTCAAGTGTCAACAGAGGTGCTCTAGTGATTAGTACAATCACCCTTGTTATTTTCAGGACCTTGACCCTGTCAAGGGTCAACACAGTTTTTGTTTCGGTGTGTGTGTGTGTGTGTGTGTTGAGGGTGGGGTGGATTGGGGGTGTAGTGACCTTGTTGTTGCTGTTGCTTGGTCAGGGGTCCGTTTCTGGAAAGCGTCTTTGCTAACGACGTCCTTCGTAAGAGCGACTCATCTCTCTCTCGACAGCGACGCTCACCACTAAATCCAAGGGAATGGTGTTACGTCTTAAGACGGTCTTAAGACGGTTAGCAATGACAAGAATCGAGAAACGGACCCCTGGATTAGTTCTGCCAGTGTGTTTCCCAACAGAGCCAGCAGCAGCCTACGATTTAGCTGTTGTGGATGTATATCAAGCAATTCTTTGTGCATCGGTTCGAATAAACGTTTAGGACCACGAAGGACAACGCACAAGTTTTTACTTCCAAGTCTTGTGTGCCACGACTGAACTGTTCAGATATGTCTAATTGGGTAATTAGCAAATGCCTCACTCTGTTCCTTGTCTTTTTCGTGACCCTCGACCCAGTCTAGTGCAACGACTGGTCAAAAGTCTTGTCTCATTAATTCTTCATGTACCACCAAACGTGGCATAAGCATTCATCAGAACTCTTCAGAACAAGAACGTAATTGGGTAATTAGCAAAAGCCTCTCTCCGTTGTGTGTCTTTTGTCGCGACCTTGAACCCTGGGGGGTCAGGGGTCAACGGTGGGGGGGAAAGTGCTGACCTTGTTGTTGCGGCTGATGCGTCGCTCGGTTCGCGGCCGCGGCTGCTTGGTCTGGATCAGCTCCTCCGGGGTGTTGCCTAGCGGCGGCAGCAGCCTGCGCTTGCTGTGCCGCGTCTCCGGCAGCCACTGGGGCGGCAGCTCGAAGGGGCCGAACCCGAACTGGGACGACGCCTCCTCCGGGTCTGTGGGCGTGGCAGGGGCCACCTGGGAGGAGTGGGTGCAGGCCAGACTCGGGGAGGAGGATTTGGGCAGAGGCAGGCCCGATTCCCGTGTCCCTCCCTGGGCGGTGTGCTGATGCGGCTGGTGGTGTTGGTGGTGTGAATGCTGGCTCGACTCAGACCGGCTCACAGACCCCACAGTTCTCGCCGATCCGGCTACCACCGTCAACTCCTGCACCCTGTGGTGATGATGGGAACCCACCGAGCACACGGAGGGAATCTCCTGCCTCACATCCCCCTCCTCCTCCACCTCCTCCTCCTCCTCCTCCTCCTCATCCTCCTCTCTCTGGCTGAAGATCTGCTGTTGTCCAATGTTGAACATCTCCAGCAGCTGGCTGCCAGAGCGCGCAGCCGCCTCGCCTCCCATCCCGCCTCCTCCCCCGCCTCCCGCTCCCCCCACCCCACCGCCATCGGCGCCATCCCCGTCCCCCAGGCCCGCCGAGCCCACCGCATTCCTCCGGCTGCAGCGCCTGTGCGCCCGGGCCAGCAGGTCGACCAGGCAGTGCCGTGCAGAGCGGTTGACGGTGAGAAACAGCAGCGGGTTGGTGAGCAGGGACAGCTTGGGCACCCAGGCGGCCGTCAGCCACAGCACCAGTGGCGGCGCAGCCGACGTCACCGGTGTTAGCCCTGGAGAGCCGCCAAGGCTCCCTGCGGGTGCGATCAGCTGGTATACCACTAGCACAGCGTAGGGGGCGCTGCAGAGCGTGAAGAGCAGCACAGCGGCCAGCAGCGTGGCGTGCAGCTCGGCCTCGCGCTGCGACACGTACGGGATGGAGATGCAGTTCTGCGGTGTGCGCAGCGCCGCGATGATCACCTTCTTCTTCTGGCTGGCGCTCAGCGCTCTGCGGATCAGCACCATGGCCAGGAAGACAGCCGCCAGCGGCAGGATCACCGTGGTGACGTTGTAGACCACCACGTAAACCAGATGCCCCAGCGAAGGGCCTGGGCCTCCGGCTCCATCAGCCATGCCAGGGCCTGGCCCGGCCACCCCTGGTGCCGGTCCTGGGCCAGGACCGGGGCCGGGGGGGCCAGGGGAGCCGGGGGGGCCAGCGGAGCAGGAGGAGGTGGCGTAAATGTCGGTGACATTGGTGACCACCAGCACGGGGACGCTGGCCACTGTGGCATGCACCCAGATGTAGATGACCAGGTCTCGAGACTTGGTGTCCGATATCTTGCGCTCCAGTGGGTACAGGACAGAGTAGTATCTGGATGCAGAGAGAAAGAGAGAGAGAGAGAGAGAGAGAGAGAGAGAGAGAGAGAGAGAGAGAGAGAGAGAGAGAGAGAGAGAGAGAGAGAGAGAATGTAAATAAAAGTAAGATTATTAGAGTAGAGATGAGTTCCCTGTTACAATTATTAGGTAGCTACATTTTAACCAAGTATAACTGCATGTGCGTTTATGTACTTGCATTGTACTTTATGTTTAGGATTAGGACTAGGTATGTACAGTGTAAGTACATAATATTACATGCTGATAGTATGTAGATACGATACAAAGGTCACGCGTTTACACATGAAGAGCTCTTTTCCAAAACGCTATATCCACCATTTTTGACTTTTTGCATTTTAATATTGGAATTGACTGTTAAGAAGTCCTATAATCTATGTGTGAATGCCTGCCATTCAAATGTTTTCAGAACAATGCAATGCAATTCAATGGAAAGCCCAATACAAAAATGTCAATTTCCCAACATTCTATAAAATGGATATATCTCATTTTGGAAAAGAGCTCTTCACATACAGTACCGTAGTCTCTAATGCATACTGTAAATCTAAACGCATTCTCACTCAGCGTATGAGGAGCAGCACAATGGAAAAAGGAAGTAACAAAGGTACAAGGGAAAACCAGCAAAAAAACACCATTCAAAAATAGCAACTAAATTCCCAATGCATTGACTAGAAATAAAACTCTCTCTGTTCCTCTTGGAGAACAAAATGTTCTGGATCAACAAATAACTGCCTGGCTGACTGCAGTGCACTTTCCTGCATGTTCCTCACTGTGTGCAACTGTGCATTTATGTGTGTGTGTGTGTGTGTGTGTGTGTGTGTGTGTGTGTGTGTGTGTGTGTGTGCGTGTGCGTGTGCGTGTGTGTGTGTGTGTGTGATCCCATGAAAATCCTAGAGAATGGAAATTAGCTGAATTAACAAATAATGTACAGGAGCCGACCAACGTAATAAGATGTCAGAGACTTCCTCTGCTAGACAGAGAATAGCATTCGGCGATATCGACCCTTCTTCACAAGTGTGACAGATACAAAACACTTGTGCAAGTACACACACATACACGCACACACACACGCACACGCACACGCACACGCACACACACACACACACACACACACACACAAGTAAACAGATGGAGATGTGTGGAGTGTGGTAGAAGCGGAAATGTGTTTGAGGAAGGTGTGTGTGTGTATGGGGGGGAGGGGGGGAATCTCCTCAGATCCCCAACATAAAATAAATAATTCAAGGAACTGATGAAGGGGATGTAGCAGACACGGTTGCTATGGAAGCAGGGTCCTTCGAGCCGGATGCTGGGGTTGGAAAGGGATCCTGAGTTGAGAAATAGAAGCCAGAGGAAATAAAAGGGGAAGCTGGCAGGAGCTGCAAGTGCTTCGCTCCCAGCGGGCTGCCACTTGGCTGTGCACGGTAATGGAAGACTGGACATGGCTAACTCCACCGGCTGAATCGATCACTACTCACTTCACACCCTGTAGGGAGGGACCCACCGTGGTAGTACGGCATGATTAAAGAGGTGGGTTGGTGAAAGTGTGAGGATGGATATTGGAGATTGCCTCTTTCAAGCTGTTATTATTAAGTAAAGCACACTTTTTATTACTGGTTTTGCACCTGAAAGTGGATTGTTAGTCAATGTGCCTGAGTGGTGTGTTAAGGGGTTGGGGTGATTTCACAGGTATGAATATGGTCGTATGGAGTTTAGACTTTTTTCAGATGTAATGAATTTGTTAAAAAAAACAAATAGGCCTGTACTTGCTGACTGGCGCCGATCTAGCCGTTTTCACACAGCACAATGTGTTTTTTTCTGTCTTTCTTGATTTACTGTATACTGTATTACTAACTATGCAGTTATATTGCTATAGATAGAGTTCATTGGGTCTTTTGTTGCCTAATGTATCCTCTTTCATGCTGCTGTTATTTTTTGCTTTTATTAACTGGCCATGTTGTTTGCCTGTCTGTTTGTATGTCTGCCTGAAGTTTTGGGTTGCCTGAAGGTTGCGTCAAGCACACAACATCACATGCATCAGACATTCACATCACCGTCCCTCTCCACCAGTCCACACTCCACCTCTGTCCACACATTACCCTGGACCACATATGCCACTCACATATCCAGCACAATAGCAACATTGCTGCTGAGCAGAAAACCAACATGCACATACACCACCTAAATGTGTACACACATCATCATCTCTGTCCACACACTTCACCTTGGTCAAAACATTAACCACTTCCAGAGGTGGGCATAGTAAAAGTAGAAGTAAAAAACAAAACCTGCCATAGTTTCCTTCCGATTCAAGCTACTTCACACTGAATAGCTGGTCTACAATTACTATAGAGCGATGTAGCTGATTCTGCGCTGGTTGGATCAAATTTGGGGTTTTTCCTTTTAGGTTTTTACGTTGTTTTTTTTAACAACAACGAATAGCCACCTCATAGGGTACAATGGAGTAACTGGTGTAACGACTATATAATTTCATGTGCTGATGTTGTAATACACCATACATGTATTTATACTTGTACTTTGGCCCCCTCTGGCCACACACTCGACCTCTGTCCACACACTCCACCCACCTGTCCAGTGCGATGGCAGCAAAACTGAGCACGGTGGCAGAGCAGAAGACCTTGTGCAGGAACTTGATGGCCTTGCAGAAGAAGACGGCGCGGAGCCACGCGCAACACCGAGGACTGGCACCGCCGCCGCCACCCAGCGCCACGTCGTAGGGCACGCACACCAACGTGGCACAGATGCCCGCGCACGCCAGGTTCTGGATGAAGCGGCCCGTGGCCGACTTGAAGACATTGGTGTAGCAGGTGCACCAGAGTACCGCTGCGTTGGCTGGCGATGGGTATGGGTGGGGGGCGGGTGAGGTTGTAGAAAGAGGTGGAGAGAGTGGTGAGGGAAGGAATGATGAGGGGAAGAATGGAGCAGAGATGGACATACAAAAAAGGGAGAGGGAGGGGGAGGAGTGGGGAGGGAGAATGGAGGAGAGGGGAATATGCAGAAAGAGGGAGGGAGAAAAGGAGTTGAAAAAGAGAGAGAATGGGGGATGGAGGATGGATGCAGAGGGTGGAGGAAAAGGGAAATAAAGAAAGAGGAGGGAGGGAGATAAGCGAGGATGAAGGATGGAGAGAGGACGGAGGGAAATAAGGGGGAAATAAAGATGGATAGAAGGAGTTGCAAAGGGGAGGAGGGAGAGAGGGGGAAATAAGAGAAGAGAAGCAGGATGGACGGAGAGACATTAAAAACAGTTGTGATAGGGAGGAGAGAGAAGGACAAAAAGAAAGAGGGACAGAGGCAGGCAGATAGAGAGAGATACAGACAAATAATGACAGAGGGAGATATACGGAAAGGGAGATGCAGAGATGAATGAAGAGAAGGGCAAAAGAAAGAAATAAAGAGAGATACAAAGAATAAGACATAATAAGGAGACAGAGTGAGTGATAGACACAGAGAGACAAAGAAGAATGAAAAGAGGAGTTTGAGAGACACCGTTGGAAAAATGGGGAGAGGAAGAGAGGGAGATGATTAGCAAAATCATCAACATTGGACAAATGGTGAAGCTGTATGTATGCAAGGTATCCACTGGCATTGTTCTGTGTTGACAACACACCCAGGGAAATATACAGCAACCTACGCAACATCCTACACTGAAAAAAAAATTGTACAAACTAGAAGCAGAAGTACTGTTAGAGATGTATAGTGGCATGGTATTACATAAGTTCTACTTTGTAATATCATAATACTAGCATTGTAATTACATATTTAAGTACTTCTACTTCTACTTGATACATCTCTGGTTATGTTGACCAGTTTTATGAAACTGGGTTAATTTAGAGGCATTCAACACAGTTGTGTTGAAAGAATTCCACAGTTAGGATGTATTCGTTTTAAAAAGTTGCATTGAATGTATTAAACAAAACCTTGGGCTTAGCCAACACTGTTAGGATGGATTAATCCCACACTTAATTTAGAGGTATTCAACATCGCTGTGTTGAGATGTGGTGGATTCATTAAAGAGAGTTGAATTGAATGAATTAAACACAATCTTGTTGGATTTAGTTAACATGGTTAACAGGCTTGTAGCCTAAAGCTGATGATACACAGGGCAACTTTATGACCAACGTGCCCCGGCAACGACTTTGCAGAATGATGTTTAGATTGTTCATCACATAAATTTCTAAGAGAACTTGGATAAGCCATAGACAGCATTTTTCAACCCTTCCATCAGAAAATGAATAGCTTATCATGACGTTGCCGGGCAACATTGCTCAAAAAAGCTGCCATGTCTACCATCACCTTTTAGGGATTGAATTCCAACCTACCAGGTCGGTGGGAGGAGTAATTAACCCCTTTGTGCAGAGCCTTTGTTATAACCTTACTGTCACTGACACCAACATTATACTGGATGTGCCTTAATCTGTTACTTAAAGCTCTCGGTAATGTCATGGCAATGTGATGTAGTTGAGTATTTTCAGCAAATAGTGAATAGGCCCACCAGCAACCCCATCTGCACTAAGAGGCTACAGAGAGTAGCATCAAAACAAAACTTTGTTGCATTTAGTTAACATGGTTAACAGGCTTGTAGTCTAAGGGTTTGATTTCCAACCTACCAGATCGGTGAGAGGAGTAATTAATCCCTTTGTGCAGAGCCTATGTTATAACCTTACTGTCACCAAAATTGTAATGGCTATGTCTTAATCTGTTACTTAAGGCTCTCGGTAATGTCATAGCAATGTTGTTATCATGTAGTTGAGTATTTTCAACAGTGAATAGGCCCGCTGGCGACCCCATCTGCACTAAGAGGCTAGCTAGTGGGCTACTCTCCCCCCATTCTCCTCCATGACTGAGGTACCCTAAGCATATGGAGACCTACAGTACACAATATCCGACACAAGAACCTATATAGCAAGCAACACAAAAAACCTATAGAGTAACCCAGCGCTTCTTGAGATGACGCACACCTGGAAAAAGGGGCAGCGGAAGAGCAATATCCATTTGCCCTGATGTGAAGACCTACAGAAAAGGCTTTCACCGTATCAGCAGGACAGTGATGTCTGACATAAAACCATCTTTTTGAGCGCAAACAAGAGGCTTTTCAGGAAGGGAGGTCAAACCTATTTGTGTGAGACAGACATGCACACACAGACACACACACAACAGGTGCACTCAAATGTACACACACACACACACACACACACACACACACACACACACACACACACACACACACACACACACACACACACACACACACACACAAATGTACAGGATGTCCTTGCCTGAGTGCAACATAGCACACATATGCACATACACACGTAAGCCATGTCCTTGGAGACATCACACGTACAGACAGACAGACAGACAGACAGACAGACAGACAGACAGACAGACAGACACACACACACACACACACACACACAATATGAAATAAAAAAACAGTGTGTGGTTGTAAAAGAAGGTGGTTATGGTGTCCCCACTCCTAATGTCACGCTGACCGCTTCAACATCACCTTACTTAACTGAACCATTTTCCTCTTCCATGCCACCCGACAAGCACCGCACGAAGACATGTCATTATTTCCCATCTGCTGAAAGGGTTTTAAAATCCCGAGCTGCAGTAGAACCTCCCCAATACCTATTTTCACGAAGAGGGAAGGTCAGAGAATGTGTCAGGATGTTCTGTCCATCTCAAATTCTATTTATTTCACTCTCATTACTAGGAACTCAATCTCTCAGGTCTCTCTCAAGTCTCTCAAGTCTCTCTCTCTCTCTCTCTCTCTCTCTCTCCTCAGTGCTAATGTCTTCCTTGAATTGAGGAAGCTCTGTCGGGTGCAATTCTCTGAGTGGAGGTCAGAGTACAATTGAGGGGCTGAAACTCAATCAGTGGTGTGCAGATGAAGACAATAGATGACCACTCCAGGGAACACATTGTTTTGCAAAAAAGTGAATATCGATCGACTCCAGCATCACTTTGTATTTCTATTGCCCAGTATTAGGCTATTGAAAGTGAGCTTATTCAGTGCATGTTAACCAATCACAGAAAACGAATGAAGTATGACGGTTCATTGTGACTGGACCTCAAGACTCATATGTCTCGCAAAACGAAACTGAGAAAATTCAATGGAAACGCTTTGTCTTTTTTAAGTTATTTTTTAAAAAATGTACCAGAATGTGCGAGTTGAAGTCTCGAAGAAGCTATTCAATGCTTAAAAAAAATAGTATTTTTGTCAGAAACATTTTAGCCCATTTTTTAGAAAATAAATTTGGTTCGAGTCCATGACTTTGTCCTGGATTTTTTTATTTTGGTCCACTGTCAATTTGAGTTTGACACCCCACCAAGACATGGTGAGTTCAAAGAGGTGTCTTGGCAATCTGCACATACTGTAGCATCTGGTGGAAAGCAACAGCCAGTGCATCATCAAAAACCCCTTTTCCTCATCCGGTGTAAATGCTAATACGTCCTGATACATTGTGGAGTCTCTTCAGGGGGATCACACTTCAGAGGTTGAGTTGAATGCTGTTCTGGAAGGGCCTGTGTCCAACATGTAGTTGTCAGTTCTTATGGGTTTATTTTGGCTGTCCGAACAGTTTCAAACTGGAATTTAGGCACAACATACTCAGGCTCATCCTAATACTGAGAACTATGTGAATCTATAGGTGATCTAAATACTAAAAACAAATCAGTTTTAAGTTCACCAGATACTAACTCCTGTAAGTGTCATCAAAATCTGTCCATCATCCATCATCCACATTAGAGTGTTTTTAAATGATGAAACCAACCAAGTGAAGGTGAAAACGTACCCTCCTCCTTGATGCAGGTAATTGGAGGGCTTAGGTTAGAAGTCAGCATGGTGGTGCTGGTTTCCCAGGGGGAAAAGTGTCACATTTGATGGAGTCAAAGTTGATTTCGCACTTCTGTGAATTGCAGTGAAAAGATGTTATTCAGGATGCTTGGGGGGAAGTAAACACAACGTGTTTATGTGCATGTGCATGTGTATGCACTTGTGTGTGTATGCACGTGTGTGTGTGTGTGTGTGTGTGTGTGTGTGTGTGTGTGTGTGTGTGTGTGTGTGTGTGTGTGTGTGTGTGAGAGAGAGAGAGAGAGTGAGAGAGAGAGAGAGAGAGAGAGAGAGAGAGAGAGAGAGAGAGAGAGAGAGAGAGAGAGAGAGCTCAAGGCTTATGACTGACTTCCCCAGGTGGTTCCAAATGTGATTTTTGTTAGTCCACCATTCAACAGGCCAGCTTAATAGGCTGCTAACTTTGTTTTCCAATATTCCCACATCTGTGGCTAACCGGTGACGCAGGCCTCTCAAAAGAAGACTCTGTATGAGGCTGAGAGCTTCCTTGACAGAGCCAATAAAGGCATTTTTTTCTGCCATTTAAATGAGCACGTCATCCAAAGCTCAACAGAAATAACCCACAAACCCAGCGCTCTTATTTTCCCATTTCAAATGGGAGCCAAATATAGCCAACCTTCACTAAAAAAAGCTTTCTTGTAAATCACGACGTGACTGTTTATGGGAAATGTCGTCAGCACCTCATGACCCCGTTTACTGGTTAACTGTTGTGGCAAAATAGGGGCTCAGTGGCGTAATAGGCCGTACTATTTATGGGCACATTGTCTATGGGAACGCTGGTTGAAATTTGAGTCATTTCCCATCCCAACACTGTCTCTCTCCCAACAATTTCCAGTCTTCTCTCTACTGTCTTATCTAATGCAGGCACAAAAGTAGCAAACGGCAAAAGTGACTTGAGGCAAAGTGCAAAGGCCTACTCCAAAATCTAATTCTGTGATGAATGACACTTGGTAAAGCCAGGTGTTGAAATCAGAGTGCCTTAATTATAGCCCTCATAGAGTGCAGTTTTGACAAACCGTAGTAGTTGGACTATAAAGTTGACATTGGCGCAGGCTATTTCCAGAACAGATTTGAATGTTGCAGTAGGCTATCTTAGCAGTGGTAGGTGTGACTCTTGCTTTATTGCCATTGTGATACCAACTAGCAGAGTTCTGCATAGAATGTTGGTTAACTTTTTTCCCATAGCCTTGTATCGGTAGTGCTGAACTATCAGGTTGGACCTTTAGCTCAGCGGTACTGTGCTGTGCCTCCCATGCCCGAACTGGAGCGTTGGCTGACAGGTGGCAGGTTTGAGCCCCAAGTGGCGAACTAGAACAGGATCACCTCAGTTGCATAAACACCAGTTGAGTGTCAATATCACAAAGACAAAAACACAAGCTAAACTAATTGATTTTTGAGTTTTCATCTTTCAGTTGCAATAACCTGTGGCCTTTGATCATACAGGAGCATAATAAATATACATAGGCCTATTGCTATTTTGATGTTCATCTAGCAGAATATGCCGGGTCTTTACAAATTCATGGCGTTCTCCGAAAGACTTGAAAGGAAAATGAACACTTTGCCAAAATAAAAGGACATTACGTAAGCATCTACAGTAGGCTATAGCAAATCCTAATCCATAAATCTGTTGCAAACAATGGCATATTTGGATGTGAATGCCAATCCATGTCACTTTCAGTGGCATTAGTAGCAGTGGTATTACCAGGTGACCTGTTGAGATTTTGAGCAGGAGGATGATACCCCCCAAATGTAGGCCACTGTAATTAAACAATTTGTCCATTTAGTGTGAAAAGTGACACATATCTGAATCTGAACAACTGAACATATGTCGTGTACACACACACACACACACACACACACACACACACACACACACACACACACACACACACACACACACACACACTGGATGTAGTAGGCTACATAACATGACAGCATAGGTGCCCTCTGTCTTAGGCTACTCGTGAACCTGAGAACTGAATGATGAATTTAACACATGTATGTTGCAATTATGTAGCCGCTGTTCCCCTTACCCAGTAGTGACCCGATGAGGATGAGGATCTGGGCGGCGGTGGTAAAGTCTCTGTAGGTTTGCTCCTGGATGAAATAAACGTTTTCCAAACGCGTCACTTCAGTTGAGTGGTTCTCTTCCCACGGATCCACCAGAACCGTGCTGGTCTGATTTTTCAGCTGAATACTGGCAGCAGCGGTTAGGTTACCTGTCCCATTTCCAAAAAACGAGAGCCAACTCCCAAAGTTGTCCACATCCATCTTTCCCATCGGTTTGGATGATTGCTTCACATCCTAAAAATGTTCAGATGTGACTGCTGTTCTGAGTTTTCTGGTACCGGCTACTAACACCGCGCTGTGCCAAATATGGTTTATACACGTCCGCACTGGTTGTGATGCTCCTTTCAGAGGTCCAAGCATGGCTTGAATGCAATCTCGTGCTTGAGAAACGCCCTCAGCAGACTGGCGACACCTTCGGCGTCGACATGCTGTCACCGCCAATTGCTGCGCAAAACAAGATACGGGTGAATGAAACTGCCCGTTTTGACAGCTGATGCCAGAATGTAATGTCCATGATCCTTTACATCGGCGCCCAGCTTCCCTGTAAAACAACAACCATACACTAAATTAACAACAGGCGAGTAGAGACCCCCCCCCCCCCACACACACACACACACACACACGATATCCCAACTTAATCTTTTGATAGGTGCTTTGTGCCTATCGCCACCACATAACCCGGTTTCTCGAGCTGTAACAATGAGCACCAACTAGGCTTTCATTCGTTGAAACCATTCTTCTGAAAATACATAAGCCGTTTCAATATCCTTGTGGTAGTGGTAGGACATCCTATGCTAATACACAGTGTGATATCCATATGCCACAACTCACATCTCACTAGGCATCTACCTATCCCTCTCCATCATCGCAGAGTGGGCTAATAGTCATGCTATCACGACTGTTTTTATAAACAGTAAACGTTTAGGCTACCTCACCCAAAGCTTGTTCCTGGAGTGAGGAGTCCTGTTTTCCTCAAGGAAAAATAGCCAGAAATGCTGTTCCACGTCACAAAAAGGGCATAATGTCCAGTCAAGGCGTCTTTGACCGCGCGCAACTGCGTGTGAAAAAGTGGAAAGCGCTGAAGAAAGGACTGCTTTTGGAGATAACACTCTCTATTCGCATGTGTCCCTATAGCCTACAGATTCGTATGCAGCATTTTCATCCATTCATTTAATTACATCGAACCAGTTGTCGCGTTCTTAAGCTATCCTATGCATATCCAGACCGTCCATATTCTGCAAAATGTGACCGGCTAATTGGTCAGTAGGTATACATAGTCTGTCACTCTTGACGTGCCCCCAGTACACCTCAATGCACCTCACAGTAAGGGGGGAAATTCCTCTCGTCGTGACTGAGTCTTGCTTTGACCCTTGACAAAAACGCCAACAGACAACCTTACGGAGGAGTTTCCATTTAGATTTTCATATTAAGAATCTAACTAGCGTGGTCCTGACCTGCACACATCACAAGATGCGTGTGCGTGCGCGTGCGTAAGAATCACATACGGCGCATTAGTCCAATTTCTCGATTTCTGCGAATGACCAGCTCAGACCTTGGAATATTAGTCTGTTGTTAATAGATCGTATCGGTATCCTCTTCTTCTTTATAAAATTGCAATTAAATTCAAGCAGGGTCATTCAATAATACTTTGTGGAATTCTGATAAGCTACAAAAGCCACAGTGGCGGCCCTGCGTCTCTTACTCAGCTATAGCCTAGGCCTATCAGCCGCATGTCACAAAGTTGTTGACCATTTTCTCACTCCCCTGAAGAGTAGGGTAGGCCGATAGCAGCCTATGGGCTCATCTGCACCATAATCATCTATCTTGTGCTAGGTTATGTGGGCACAGGAGGGTCTTTGAAACATGTATTATAATGTACAATAGTAGAGAATATGGTCAAACTGATCAGCTGTGCCACAGTGATTTTTAGATAGCTCTCATCGTACCGTCCTTGAGCATTGCCCCCGTCAGGTGCCTGTTGAGCTACCACACATCAAGTGGCCCTTGCGCCGCAGGATCGTCCAACATTAATACGACCAGCAGAGGGCAGACAATGCCCAAGTTTACATGATGCTTTTAAATCAGAATGAATAATTCACAAGTAAACAGTTTTGTCGAGTTTACATTTAATTCAGAATTGTTAAATGTTTACATGATGTTTTCAAAGCAGAGTTGCATTTAATTCAGAATTACCGGTAAATTGAGTTAATCCTGAGATGAATGCCTCACCAAATCAATAAGGAGATGCCCTTTAAATGAGATGTATAGCTGACTGAACAGACAAAACAATTACATCAACTAGGAAAACAAGAAATTTGGTTCAAGCTTTCAGCGGTGCTAAAGGCCTGCATCGTGGGTTGCCTTTGTGTAAATAAGGGACTTTCCACCTTTTGGGACAGAGGCTTGAAGGACGAGATTTTATACATATACCTAGGGATATTCTACAGAACAATATTTCAAATAGTCTTTCGGCATTGTGACTGTATGATTATGATCACTCTCTTGTCAGTACTTATAATGCTAATTAATAAGTAGGCCTACAGGGGTTACACCAGGTGTTCCCAAACTTAACCATGACAAGGCCCCCCGTATACTGGTAGATTCCAGGCAAGGCTCCCCTGACATGAGCCGTGCACTTCTTTCATGCACACGCCGATAGAATGATAGAGTTGGTGCATATTGGTGCAACTAAAGGAAATATCGTTTACCTGATTTTTTTGTTAATATTTTAGTTATTTAGCCATTGAATAACTTAACCTATTGATCTGTGGTTATATAAATTCACTAGATTATTTATGTTTTGCTATAGCCTACTTTTCCTGCCGACCTGCTGCAGCCCCCTTAGCAACCCCTCGCGGCCCCCCAGGGGTCCCCAGCCCCCACTTTGAAAACCACTGGATAAGACAATGAAACAGATTAAAACACCTGGTTTTAGACGGGTTTAGCCGTAGCAGCCCAGCTGTATTGATCCTGTGTTGCTCCCGACAGACCGTTCTGGTGGAAACAGGAGAGTTGAGGAGCACATTTAATTCTGCTGTGATTTGGGCCGCTGTGGTTATATGTTTTTATATACAGTCCGGGTTAGCACCCGAACATCCCTTTCAGACAGCTTCCTCTTGCGTCCACAGTTAATCCGGTTGGGCGTGGTTCGTCCTTCTTGGTGGTATGCCGACACATGTCCCATGTAGTCTCACTTTTAAACATCCCTCACTGGGCCCCTCCTCACCTCCCCAATGAACACATGGATCTTACAGTCAACATGCTGCTGACCCTGCATGGTCTATACATGTAATTGCCTCCTTTAAAAAAACGTCTTTACGCTCCTCCGCAAATAGTACCCTGTGGCATTTTATGAGTCGTCCCATGTGTCACTTAAAGCAGTGGTTCCCAACCTTTTTCTTAAGGGACCCATGTTTTTACTATTGTAAGCTTTGGTGACCCAACCACGCGAGCGCCCGCACGAGACGGAGTCACAAGATGCCCTCCGTTTCCTGCGAAAACGTATTTTAGTTATTTTATTCCTCAATTCGTCTTTGGTCAAATATAGGCTAAATGTTTAATGTAGCACTTACAATTTGTTGCGTCTATGCATTTATTAGTTAAATGCTTTGTCTTTCATTCAACATGGGCTATACATATTTAAAACGAAGCCCCTTAAAATCAAGAGGGCTCCGCGACCCCCTGTGGATCTTTGGCGACCCATAAGGGGGGTCCGGACCCATAGGTTGGGAACCACTGACTTAAAGATATCACAGTAATGCTATAAACAAAGAGTTGCCATAACTGCTGCACACTCTCTAACGCAAATACGTAGTGCACAGCATATTCACCAAGTGACAATGTGTCATGTGTTCCTACCACTTGCCTATCACAGCTTTGATTTAAACGATGACTGTCCTCTGTCCAAATGCGTCCTGAAAAACTGCTGCACTCTCCCCCACAGGTCCACGTGGGCGTGGGCATTGACCTTGGCCCCGCCCCCAAACAGCACCACCTTGCCCACTCCCGCATGAACCCCAGAGGGGCAGAAGGGCATGAGGGGCACGTCCAGGAAGTGGCCTGCCTTAGGGTAGCGCACCACCTCAAAATTCTCCTTCCCATAATCCCTCAGCCTCTGGGCAGCCAGCTCTGCGTACAGAACGCTGTTCCAGTTCTTATCGTCCTCCGAGACCACAAACAGGAAGTGGCAGTCCGCGGCGCGCTCGATGGGAATGGCAGAGGCCAAGCTCTCTTTGGTGGAGGGATCCGGCATGACCTGGCTAACGTCTAGAACTCCTTGCTCTGTGATGATGATATTCTGTGGGTCAGGCAACATGGCAGGGATGACGGTGTTTTTGTAGGCGAGGGGAGACAGAGTGTTGAAACAACAGCCGTTGATGGTGATGGCGGCATGTACTGCTGGCAAATAGGCAGCCATGGACGGAGCCAGATCGCCACTCTTGGATATGGAAATGACTCCAACCCCGCCCTCTTTCACCTTCAAGAAAATCAAGAGGAAGCTGTCTGAATACTCTGTTTGGTTGCTAACCTGGAATCTATCCAAAAAACATAAAACCACAGCTGTCAAAATCAAGGTAGAAATAATTGTGCACCTCAACTCTCCTGTTTCCACAAGAACGGTCCATCGAGAGTTCCACAGGGTCAATACACAGGGCCGGTCACCCAAACATCCCTTTCAGACAGCTTCCTCTTGCGTCCACAGTTAATCCTGTTGGATGTGGTTCATCCTTCTTGGTTGTATGCAGACATTACCTTGGATACCGTGGCTCTTGATACATCACAAAGACTTGCTGTCTCGGTCAAAGATGCAACAGTTACACGCGCACCAAGAATTTCACATTTTTTAGCTCTTATACGTCACCCATAATGATGAGTGCATTGCAATATTTTGAGCAAAACTGTGCTCTTACACTACTAATCGAACCTTCACACTTCACTTTACTGGTGCAATGTGCAATTAATGAAGATTGGCCTAGAGGTTGGTCCACTTGAGCCATGAAACTTCCCATACTAAAATGACAGGTGTCTCAGATATTTTGTCCAACCCCTGTATATAGTGTATATAATACTGCAAGCCTGAATTATGGTAGGACTAATACAAAACAGCACGAAAGTTGGAGTGAATGACTGTATACTGCTTTCAAATTCCTGATAAAATCAGGCTTTGGCTCGTCAAAGTAAAATACACACACACATCATATATAGGCCTACTGTATATATATGGTCTTTTATGGCCTTATTATGACTACGGTAGGCCAAAATACACACTTTGAAAGTGGATTTCAGCCAGAACATTTTCATGATAATGTTCCTTAACAAATCTTTATGTGATCTACAGTATGTACAAGCCCCTGTGTTTCTGCACTGGGTTTCCTCCTGCACTTTATTGTTAAGGCAGCAAACACCTCCCAACTTGACAGAGGGCACGCACGATAGTGCCCTGTAGTGGGTCATCAAAACACCCAGCAGCTGGTAACACCTGCACTGACACACCACGCACAGAACTGTGTACCATAGCTCCGAGGGACGGACGGGGCAGTGCAGAGTTTGGACGCGGACAGGTGAAGAAGGATGTGTATTTTGGAAATCTGCTGAGGGATAGACACAATACGGTCAGAGGCGTATCTTGTCACCAGGCTAGCCAGGCAGCCGTTTGGGGCCCCAAAGCCCCTGGATGGTGAATAACAGTTTACACTGTGCTAAAGTAGTGGCACATTTCTTTCAAATGTTCACTCTTTTGACATTTTGCTTGGGGCCCAGCTGAACCTAGAGATGCCTCTGAATACAGTAAGCATGGTTCAGCATTCAGCCGAGACAGACTCACACCAACAACATGCATCTGAACATAATCACTTCACTAAGCAATGATCTATAAAACTCAATGATACAGTACTAAGTACTATATACAAGTCAGTGATATAACTGCATAACACATAACTGCCTGGTCCAATTTTAGAGCCTGGCTCTAGACAAGATATGTACAGTATGCGTATTGGAAAGCTGCTTACAAATTCCTGTGGCACGCAAACTGCAGTAGGCTGAACATTTCAGGTTGGCTGGGGCAAACAGCTTTGAGGTTACTGCCCGAGCAAACTTTTCCTACAGCGCATGGCACACCGACAAAAGTCAACTATTCCATGGGGAGGAAACTTTGTCCTGGTTGCATCAAACGTTATCTAACAATCAAATTAAACTTAACCATAAAAAACCTGATCCCACCCCTCACCCCCATGCCACCAGTGAGAAGTGGCTGGGTGTGTGCCTCAGAGGGCAGTGTGAATGTGTATGGAGGAAGTAGCCTAGGTGTATACCTGCGCGTGCGTGCGTGTGTGTGTGTGTCCTCCAACTCCTGGTTTGCACAGGTGATCTTTATGTCAATGTAGCATATAAGGATTTCAAGATCAGAAGACATGTAATTTTCATGCAGGAATATAATAACACACAAGATATGAATGTTGTCTGGTCCATCACATGTGATTGTAATTCAACAGAAAGGTACAGAAGACATTGTTCCATAACATGATCATCATTCAATGGTCCTAATTCAAAAGGATAGCAGTGCCCCTGGTTTAAAGAATAAAAAGATATACACTCACCATTCACTTTATTAGACACATGTGTCCCACTGCTCATTGACACACATTTCCAATCATGCAGCCTTAATCTCCAGTTTACCAAAAATGGGCCAAAAAAGAAGAAATATTCAGTGGCCGAAAATGCCTTGTTGAAAGCAGAGGTCTGAGGAGAATGACAAGATTCATTTGAGCTGATAGGAAGGCAACAGTAACTCAAATAATAACTCATTCGTAACAACCAAGGTATAGAGAAGAGCATCTCAGAACTCACTGCACGTCTAAGGCAAATGGGCTACAGCCACTGACCTGTATGGCTACAGCAGACTTATTGTTGCCTTTCTATCAGCCCGAACCAGTCTGGGCATCCTCTGCCATCAACAAGGCATGCTTTGCCCCTCGAAATGCTGCTCACTATATTATTATTCTTTTATGACCATTCTCTGTAAACCCGGGAGATGGTTGTGTGTGAATATCCAGTAGATCAGTATTTTCTGAAATACTTAAAGGGGTATGCCACTATTTTGGGGCTTAATACAGTTAAAATCGTTGGTCAGGGTTTATAAAGGTGGTAAAGTGTCTTATTTTTCATGTTAAGCATTGTCAAAAGAGGGAATATGTCGCTAAGCCAGTGAAAGTCAATGGATCCGTGTAGCATTGTAGCATGCTACACGGATCCATTGACTTTCACTCTCACTAGCTTAGCGACTTAAGCCGGGCATACACTGTGCGATATTTTCACTCATGGGTCTTAAGCTTCTGCTCACACCGCACGATGGAATTGCACTGTTTAAAAGTTCACAACTCACGACTCACGTCCTCACACTACACGAGCCGACAGTCGGATGCGAGCGAAATGCTTCCACCGTACGACGCGACAGGCATGTTTCCTCGGTCTGCAGAGGAGGGAACATGCGCACCTGAGGTGGAGATGAGGTCGCGCTCAAAAGCGAATCGCACGGCCCTATTCATGTGTGCATGTGAAGTGTCAAATCGGGTCGTAGCACTGCTTTAACTCTGCGATTTACGCACGGGCCACGACCAGAATTTCAAACCGTTTTGATTTTCTTGCGACCCTGCGATTGCACCATCGTGAGGCGAAATCGCTTGTCGTTACCCCATGTACACTGCACGATGCGAGACTCACGATTGACCTGCGATTGAGCAAGAAATCGGCCCGACTCTTAAAAAGTCGTGCGAGTGCCAAATCGGGGCAAAAGTCGCACAGTGTAAGCCCAGCTTTAGCTTAGTGCCCTTTTCGCACCAACAGCCACGCCATGGCCAAAGTCATTTAAACATCTTGTTTCCTCATTCTGATGCTCGGTTTGAACTGACTTTATGCCTAAATGCATTGAGTTGCCACCATGTGATTGGCTGATCAGAAATTTCCATCAAAGTGGCCGGTGAGTGTACGTAGTATATGAACTTAAATGCCATCCCTCCTAACCCGTAGGGTTTAATCATGGCCGTAGCCAGCATTGAGGTCAGGGAGGTCCGGACCTCCCTAACTTTTCAGGGGAAATTATTTATTTTTTAAAATCTCCACTTTTGCATAGACGTTTCAATTGACGTCGAAACGTTAGTCTTGGCGCTTGCCCAATAAAAGAAGTTATTTCCCACATCTGAAAATGCTCCGGTGATTCCTTTCTTTCCCTGCGTTTCAATTGACGTTTGTATTGACTCTGCTGTCGTGTATGGGTGAGTGTGTGGTACCATTGGAAAAGGCTTTCTGCCCTTTCCAATGGTATAGCACGCAGGTGAATGTCATATACTGAGAGCTTAGCTTGTGCCATTTCGAATTATATACATGTCAAGTCGGTGTCATGTACGTTTCATCAGTAAGGAAGCAGAGAAGCATCGGTGCGCTTTTGAAAGACAGCACCTAAATTGTTGTAGCCTAATTACAATACACACTTATGTAGGCTATCTTGACCTGGGTATGATGATTTGTCACATTCAAATTATGAAATCAATACAGCCCATATATTTTTTATTGGCTGTTTAGCAATAGCTATAGCCTATGTATGATTTCAAATTGCATTTATTATATTAGTTAGTTCACCCCTGCCTTTGCTTGTACCAAACACTTGCAAAGGCTACTATTCACCCTCATACCTATCAATATTAATATCAATTAATCAATATCAATATTAATTACAGGTAGAGTATGTTTTATTAGTAGCTTATTTCCAGAATGTATGCTGCCAATTCACAAGTGTTATCTTTTCCATTTATCATCACCATCAATTTCTGAGTATGCCTACTCAAAATGTTTTGGAAATCTACATTTTCCATGCTTCCATTCTTTTCTCTACTTGGTCAGACCAGTAGATGTTACTTTATTCCAGTAAATATTAATGAAAACATCACATTTGTGAAGGGGTATGCATTTTGAAAATAAATGACAAAAATGACATATTATACCTTTAATAGTAAAACATTTTCGGCGTGCTGCGCGTGCACATCATGGACCTCCCTAATATATCAATTCAAAACCCTGGCTACGGCCTTGGGTTTAATATGATATTGGCTCCCCTTTTGCACCTATTAACGCTTCGACTCATCTGAGAAGTCTGTCCACAAGGTTGAGGAGTGTATTTATAGGATTTTTGACCATTCTTCCAAAGCGGATGTTGGTCGAGAAGGCCTGGCTCTCAGTCTGGTGCACAGTCATGTTGGAAGAGGAAGGGGCAAACGAAGAAAGGAGTCGCACACAACAGCTGAATGCAAAATCAAAAATGTATTAAGCAGAAAAGAGTAAATAAAACTGACAGACAAGGGACAAACGTTTCGACTCTAGCCCATCATCAGTGTTCCCACTTTTCGCCATACTGTTTTTGGAATTACGGACCGAACGAAACACTCAGAAAAAGACATTGGCACGGATGCCACCCCCACCATTGCTATACGCATGAACGACCATCCGGGTACTTTGCTCCTAAATGTGCTTTACGCCCCTTTATGGTTGAAAACAAACCGAATGTCTCATCAACTTACATGCTACATCGGCTACCCTAAATGAACACAGTACATGCTTCAGGCACGGCTGTTTGGCAATATTATTTGAACAGCCGGCAACACAACACGTTTTCGGCATGTTGCGCGTGAACAATGCTTGTCTACAGGTCCTTATCTTTCGTTTATTAAACCCCAATAACACCAATTAACTTGCATTGCCTGTTTTCCCCCACAAATGGGCGTAACGCACATGGAAAACGGGGAAGGGGGCAAAATGTATAAGGATACCGAAACATTTTGGACTATCTGAACAGTTTGGCGCAAGCCCCTTTCTCTTCCAACAGGACTGTGAACCTGGTAGAACGAAGGTGGAAATGTAGAACTTGTATGATGCATGCAACCCCAACCAACAGCAAGCTATCAATAAAACCAAGGTATAGAACATACTACAGGAGAGCTAGAACAGTGGTGTCGAAGTGAAATTTCTTTAATGCTGTCCTACGAAAATATATACTTACCAATCTGCAAACATGTGAGGGGTGTACTCATTTCTGTGACATACTGTACTGACAGTGGCTAATGGACACTCTCACATTCATTATGTCTGTCTTGAACAAACAGTGACGGTTTGTTATGTACACTATTAGTTACTAATAATGTGTCAACTTAATATTGATGATATGAGATCCAAATACTTGATAACTGAAACCACAAAAAAATACAGCCCATTCCCGTCAGTGTTAATCGGAAATAAAGACAATGGCTGTGATACAGACAAACTACATTAAAACACTGTATTAGAAAATAGATCATAACATTTTCATTCTTTTTCAGATTTTTTACAGTCCCATTTCATTGATGCCAAAATATGGCAAATATTCAATTTACAAACTTCGCATTGATTCAACTTGAACAACGTGAAAATACATAAATCTGTCTCTAAGCATTGTTCCTATGACCTATCTGAAGGAGGCGCATAAAGACGGATCCCAAATCATCCCAAACAAAATCAAACGCATATTCCACTGAATAAATAAGCAATAGCAAACATCTTTGATATCAACCTGGAAATCCATATTTCTGTGTAGCAAGTAAGAGTCATGAATGAATCTTTTTCGCAACATACAGTCCCAGGAAAAAGTTTGTACACCCTTTGAAATTTCTTACCTTTCTGTCAAAATTGGTCATAAAACATGGTCTGATCTTCCCGGAAATCACAAGAAGGAACAACCAGAGTCTGCTTTAACTAATTCAACCCAAACATTTACAGATTTTCATATTTTCATTGGCCATAAGATGTAAACATTCACAGGACAGCAAAGCATAAGTAAGTACACCCTTGCATTCAATAGGTTTTAACACTAAGTTAGTCGCAATAACCTCAACCAGATGTTTCCTGTAGTTGCAGATGAGATTAACAAAACAATCTGGATGTATCTGGTCTCCCACTTCTTTAGAAAACTGCCTCTCGTCAGCAAGGTTTGTGGGATGTCTGGAGTGCATAGCTTTCTTGACTTCGTGCCATACACTCGCCTCCAAAAGAGTTGTCGCCTACCCATCTGTTTGGAATAACAGCTAATAACCTGACTTTCAATTAATCACTTGGCTTCAGAAGTCACTCATATGAAAGCTACAACCCTCTCGAATGAAAATGAATGTACAAAAATAATTTTCATGCACCAAAGAAAGATTGATCCTTTAATGAACACAGACAGGGCAGATTTTGACAAGACAAAAGTTTTGTCGCCTATCGAACATAATGTGAAAATGAGCAGATAAGTCACTTCAAAACACTTCAAATACGCAGATCGGGTGTCATACTTAATCACTGATTCACTTACACCTCTCCAGAAAATCAACTTTGGCCTTAGGTGTATGTTTAGGGTCATTGTAATCATGGAAAGCAACACAATGAAAATCAATGGAGTTCAATGAGAGATGGTGACAAATTTGCTATTCGTAGAGCAATACATTTTTAACTTAATGATGTAATCAATGATAAAAGCCCTCACACACCAGCAGCATGCATGCAGCTCCACATAAGAGCTGTATCCCTCCCATGTTTGACTTTAGGCACCATGTATTTTTTCCAAATTCTTCACCTTTAACACCAAAGAAGTCTCTCCCACTGTCCTGTCTCAAAAAAGCCAGCCAAGAGTATGTCAGGCCTAATTCTGACAAAAATGAAGGCTAATGGGACTCATACTCTGAAGTCAAGATCCCAAGATCAGCCATTTCAGAACTGATAGCATCAAAACTATATGGTGTTGGAGATGAAGAATATGAAAAAAGAGAAATGGTGCATAAAGTGAAACATGGTACAGATACAGCTCTTATGAGGAGCTGCATGCATGCTGCAGGTGTTTGAGGGCTTTTATCATTGATTAAATCATGAAGTTAAACATGTATTACTCTATGAATAGCGAATATGTCACCATCTCTCATTGAACTCCATTGATTTTCATTGTGTTGCTTTGCATGATTACAATGACCCTAAACATACACCTAAGGCCAAAGTTGATTTTCTGGAGAGGTGTAAGTGAATCAGTGATTAAGTATGACACCCAATCTACGTTTTTGAAGTGTTTTGAAGTGACTTATCTGCTCATTTTCACATTATGTTCGATAGGCGACAAAACTTTTGTCTTGTGAAAATCTGCCCTGTCTGTGTTCAATAAAGGGTCAATCTTTCGTTGGTGAATGAAATTTATTTTTGTACATACATTTTCATTCGGGAGGGTTGTAGCTTTCATATGAGTGACTTTTGAAGCCAAGTGATTAATTGAAAGTCAGGTTATTAGCTGTTATTCCAAACAGATGGATAGGCGACAACTCTTTTGGAGGCGAGTGTATAATCTCAATTGTTTTTTGTCAGGGCTTTGACTGGGCTTTTCCAGAATGTGTATTTCATTATTATGAAGCCATTCTTAAGTCGATTTGCTTCTAAAGTATGGGTTGTTGTCACATTTCAGCACCCATCCTCTTGTGTGCTTCAACTGTGTGACAGACGACCTCACTTTTTTTCTGTAAAATATCTCAATAAACTTCTGAGTTCATTGTTCCACTGATAATAGCAAACTGAAAAGGACCTGTGGCAGCAAGGTAGCCGCATATAATGATGCGCCCGCCACAATACTCAAAGGTGGAGATGATGTTTTGGTGAAGGTGTGGTTCTCCAGTTCTCCTCCAAACATGACATTGTGTGTCCCCCTGACAAATCAACTTTGGTTTCAACGTTGGTCTACAGAATATTTTGCAGTAATTGTATGAAGCATATAAATGCTTTTTCGCAAACCTCAAAGGTGCAGCAATATTTTTTTGGACAGAAACCCCATTAATTTTACATTGGCAGAATGAATCCCATTTTTAGCTATTCTTGGTTACATCTCCTCTTCTAAGTAGGGTGGCGGGAGCATCATTATATACCGCTACCTTGTTGCCTCAACCCCTTGATAGTTTGCTATTACCAGTGGAACAATGAACTCAAGTTTATTGGGATATTTTACAGAAAAAACGTGAGGAAGACTGTCACACAGTTGAAGCACACAAGAGTATGGGTCCTGAAATGTGACAACAACCCATACTTTAGAAGCAAAACGACTTTAGAATGGCTTCATAATAATGAAATACACATTCTGAAATAGCCCAGTCAAAGCCCTGACAAAAAACATTTGAGATTATATGGCATGAAGTCAAGAAAGCTATGCACTCCAGACATCCCACAAATGGAACTGACGAGAGGCAGTTCTCTAAAGAAGAGGGAGACATGATACAAACAGATTGTTTTGTTAATCTGATCTGCAACTACAGGACAAGTCTGGTTGATGATATTGCAACTAACTGAGGGTTAAAACCTACTTAATGCAAGGGTGTACTTACTTTTGCCCTGCTCTCCTGTGAATGTTATGACCTTATGACCAATAAAAATATGATAACATGTAAATGTTTGAGTGGAATTAATTAAAGCAGATTCTGATTGTTCCTTCTTGAGATTTCCGGGAAGATCAGACCATGTTTTATGATCAATTTTGACAGAAATGTAAGAAATTTCAAAGGGTGTACAAACTTTTTCCTGGGACTGTATATCAGCCCTGATTTAAAACAGCAACTTATGTATGCTGAACTTCAACATGCCTTTTGGGCACTGCTAGACCATCTGGGAAGCCCTGGAAGAAAATAAGGCTGAGGCCGCAACCATGTCCTCCTAGACCCATCGTAGTCATCAGTGGGTCCCTGTGAATTTCTAGATAACCCTGAGTGCACTAAACACTACAGATGTTGGTTAAAAAACACCTGGATCCTCTTCCACAGGTCAACCTGGGCCTGGCAGTGAGCTTCCTGCTCTCCTCCCAGCACCACCACTGTGCCCACAGCTGGGTGGAAACTGGTTGGGCAGTGCGGCATGAAGGGCACATCCAGGAAGTGGCCTGCCTTAGGGTAGTGCACCACCTCAAAATTCTCCTTCCCATGATCCCTCAGCCGCTGCGCTGCCTGTTGACTGAACAACAGACTGTTCCAGTTCCTGTCATCTTCAGCAGCCGCAAACAAGAAACGGCAACTTGCACGTTCGATGGGAATCACTGAGTCACGGTTTACTTCTAACGTGGGATCTAGCAGTCCGTCTCTTATATCCAGGAGTCCATCCTCCCTGAAGATGATGTCGCTGGTATCGACGTGGAGAGGAGGGAACACATGGCCTTTGTAGTGGAGAGGAAAGACGGTAGTGCCGTTGCAGCCATTGATGGAGACAGTGGCTGAGATTCCAGGCAGGAGCGCCGACGCTGCAAGGGCCAGATCGCCACTCTTGGAGATGGAGAGGATCCCTATGCCCGGGCCTCTTACCTTGAAAAAACATGAAGCATTTGACAAAAATTGTCTTCTTCGCAATTCAGCTACAAGCAATTTTGTTTATCTTGGTCTCAAGAGAGATGAACAGACCAAGGATATGGATCACTGGAACCATGTCGTGTGATCTGAAGAGACCAAGATAAACAAATTTGCTTTAGATGGTGTCAAGCAAGTGTGGTGGTAAACAAGTGAGTTTTACAAACAAGTTTATTCTCTCAATAACCAAGCATGGTAGTGGGACTGACATGGTTTGGGGATGCATGAATGCTGTCAACATTGGCAACCTGAAATACACCTAAAAGAAACATGCATGTCAACATGCACTGTGACTACAGAAGCAGATCATGATATTCTCCATAGGATTGCATTCAAATCTCACATCAGTCTATTTAAGCCAGGTGCACACTCACAATGTAAAAGTTCAAAGCTAAGAAAAGTTGAAACACACACCGATGACCTCCCTTTTAATCCCTTTTCATTTCGTGACGATTCGAGCCAACACGGCCCCTTCTCTACCGTATTTTAATCTTGAGTGTACTCACAAACATTAATGGTGGTGTGAACAAGACATTTAAGCGGATAAATATGTTGTTAAAAGGTCACTAATCATTGTGTCAAAGTGAAATTTCTGCAATGCTTTCTATGAAAAGATATACTTACAAATCTGCAAAACTGTGAGTGTACTCACAAATCTGCAAAACTGTGAGTGTACTCACTTTTGTGACATACTGTATGTGGCTATTTTTAAACGCAGATATTTCTATGTGTTTATTTTTAAAACTGCAGTTTTTAAATAAGCATTCTAAAACTCTGTTTATGTGTAAACGAGAGATCAAAACCAATTCGGACATATGGTGAAGAAAAAAAAAATTAACTACCGAGGGATACTGCCTTCAGATTGAGTGGCCTCTGCTTGCCTTCCATCACTGACCTTGGGGTGAGAGCGCAAGAATCCCACAGCCTCCTCAAAGTACTCAAGGTGAAGTTTGTCCAAGGCTTTTGGCAAATCCTGATAACCATGATAAGCCAAAGCCATGACCACATATCCTTTATTCGCCAGCAGGCTTGCCCGTACTTCTGTCAAACCACCACCCAAGTGAGGCACGTCTAGAATGGCGGGGAATGGGCCAGGTCCTGTTAAAAAAAAAAAGTTAGAGTACAGGTTTTGAAACACTGTTAAAACTGTAGTAGTCGTTTTGTAGGTCTATGCTGCACTTTGCTGCTAGAGCTACGCTATATTACCAAAATGATTTGCGCACCTGTCTTGACACTATGCGTACACTCACCGGCCACCTTATTAGGTAGGTACACCTCTAGTGCTGGGTCCCTGGGCCCTTTTGTCTTCAGAGCTGCCTTAACTGCCTGCAACAATACTCGGGTAGGCTGTGGCATCCCAACAAAGATAAGTTCAAACTAAGGGGCCCAAATTGCATCCTGTTCCTATCTTAGCAAGTGAAGAATTCTTGCACACCTCCTTGTTCAGGTGCATAGGAGTGGAACCCCTAGGTCACCAACGTTAAAGCAAAGAAAGCTCCTGCACAGTTCACATTTGCATGGTTTACTGCAACGTTTCGGTCTACTGACCTTCAGTATCCTGTTCCTATCTGACAGTAGTGGCACCCGATGTGGTTTCCTGCTGCTGTAGCCGTTCTGCCTTGAGATTTGATGTGCCGTGTGATCAGAGATTCTCTTGTGCTTACCTTGGTTGTAACGAGTGGTTATTATTCAGTCTGGGAATTCTCCTCTGCCCTCTGCCATCAACAAGGCATTGTTACCGAATGCTCTGTAAACCCTAGAGATGGCTGTGTCTGAATATCCCAGTAGATCAGTATTTTCTGAAATACTTAAACCAAGCCCATTTGGCACCAACAGCCATGCCATGTTCAAAGTCATTTAAATAATCTTTTTTCCCCCCTCATTCTGATGCTCGGTTTCAACTGCATTAGATCATCTCGTCGATGTCTATATGCCTAAATGCATTGAGTTGCCACCATGTGATTGGCTGAAGAGAAATTTGCGTCAACAGTTGGAAAGGTGAGTGAAAAGTGGCCGGTGAGTGTACAGTATGAACTTTACTGCCATCCCATTCCTAACCCGTAGGATTCAATATGATATTGGTGCCCCCTACTACAGCTTCAACTCATCTGTGAAGTCTGTCCACAAGGTTGAGGAGTATATTCATAGGAATTTTTTGACCATTCTTGCAAAAGCGCATGTTGATTGAGAAGGACTGGCTCTCAGTCTTGTGCACAGTCATGCTGGAAGAGGGAGGGGGCCGGAATGTATCAGGATACCAAAACATTTTGGACAATTCCGTGCTCCCAACGTTGTGGGAACAGTTTGGAGCGAGCCCCTTTCTCTTCCAACATGACTGTGAACCAGGTAGAACCAAGGTAGAAATGTAGAACGTGCATGCAACCAAATGGAAGCTATCAATAAAATCAAGGTATAACACATATTATTACTACAGGAGAGCTAGAGCAGAAACATAGCCCATTGTGATATTAGGCTGTGAGATGAGCTTATGGTGCACCAGCAACACCCCACCGCAATCCGTCCCCTCCTACCCACAAAACTTTTTTTGAAAAGCCTGGCTATGCTGAATGGAAATTTAATGTTGACAATGAAAATGTTGGGATGCACCATCTACTGGTATTCATGAATAGCTGAGCTTCGACCTAGGGCCATTATCTACAGCAGTGTTTTCCAACCTTTTTTGTCTTGCGTACCCCCTAAGCATCTTAGTTGTGCCATGAGTACCCCCTAATCAATTTTCTATATAATTTTCTCAGTCCTGATGTGGCTGCTCCATACATTTGCTATAATAATAACACTTTTCCAAGTACCCCTGCAATGTGCTCGCGTACCCCTAGTGGTACACGTACCCCTGGTTGGGAAACACTGATCTACAGTACAAGTCTGCAGGTACACATTTCTGAAACAAATGTATTCATGCCAAGATTTTCTGTGATTTCCTTCTCATGTGCCAGAATGACTACATTTTTCTTCCTTGAATTCAGCATTGTTTGGCGTAGTGGCATGAGGATGGAGTTCAAAGTGGAGAAAGATCTTTCACATGCAGGCAGCTGAGCTGAAGACACGTGACGCCAGTGCTGGGATATTGAATACAACATGGGCAAGGCGTCTTTTTTTTTTTTTTTTTTTTACTGTTAGAGAGGTTATCATCAGGTGGTATTTTATTAAGCATCATTGCTTTCACCACATTTTTTTTGCCTTTGGATGGGCATTTCTCAGGGGGGCAGGGTTGTTCCTCCCCCAGAGCCCTCCCTAAAGAGTTGAAGTTGTAGCCTTATAGTTGCAAAAAGTGAGCCAATATCATATTGAACCATATGGGTTAGGAATGCAATGGCAACTAAGTTATATGTGAGTCAAGACTGGCATACTTTTGGATATTGTGTAAATGGATATGGAATTATTTTCTTGCACAATCTTTAATGGCTGTGTACGGTATTTCCACATAAACCTTTCAATAACTTTGTCTTTGGGGTCGGGAACAGTGGACTGAGTTATTCAACAAACTGACCAGGTGGCAGGAATAGGGAGCCTCTTATGTTTCCACCTTCCAACGGAACTCTTTGCACGCCATCTGCCATGAAGCGCCTGTAGACAGTCTGGTGAGCAAGGACCTGCCCATCACTCAGTACTTCAATGTCAATTGATAATGGTTTGGACACGTCCCTAATGGTGAACCTGCTGTGCGGAACCAGGGGTCGCAGTGAAGAAAAGAGTCCCATCGGCTGAACTCCACTGTATGTGCCACCCAGCGACGGACACCTGTTCAAGTCGATCAATCCGCATTTGTCCGCACAGTAGGTGCCCTTCCCTTCGAATGAAACTCCTCTACTATCTGCAAGTTTGCACCGTACCTCCACCGACCGGTCAGGGCCGAGTCCGTTGACTTTCACGTGAATGGCTTCATCAAAAAAACTGTTCTGTCCTCCGGGTGAAAGTTGTAAAGTCACTTTTGAGTCTGTACAGAGTTTAGCGAGTGCATATTTCCTATTAACGAAGCGAAAATTCTGGTTGAGAAAACCCATTTTTTGGATCTGTAACGTTAGGCTACCGGTATTGTTTTTTCACCTTTTTTTTCTTTCTCTTCTTTGTTTAGTGTGGTATCATGCTAACAAGGTTTGCGCCACCCAGTGGTTCGGGTTCGAATTGCAGTAAAACCATGTTGATCACTGTAGTGTCAAAGTTCTCTGGTAGTGTTGACCAGATAGACTGGATTGGATGGAATAAGTCTATAATAAACACCTGCATTACAGAATTAGAGCATTACAGTATTGTTGTTGTTTTTTTTAACTCTGCATGTACAATTTTCCCAGTCACAATGAATACTTAGAATTTGATGGTGGTGGTAAGCAGGGCTCTAAATTAACTTTTTTCACCACCAGCCAAAATGGCTGGTAGATGTTAATTTTACTAGCCAAACACACACTCACTAATGGGTCAAAGTGGCTCGCAAGTTGGCCTTTTCTACCAGCCAAACTGACATTTCACCAGCATTTGGCCAGTTGGCTGGTGTTAATTTAGAGCCCTGGTGGTAAGCATTCGTGAAAAAGGTAACCTTTGTGAGTGGGCTGCATGAATTCTGAAAAGAAACTGCTAAAAATATTTCACAGTGCACATTTAAATAATTAGAACCATTTTATTGTGGCTGCATAAGCAATCATTTTTCACTTTGGCCCAGAATAATGTATGGATACTCGTTTCAGCGTTTTGTCAACTTCTAACAAGGTAAAGGCCAGGGATTAAAGTTTTCCGTCGCTACGACGGATTTCCGTCAACTGGATTTTCGTTTGGACGGATTTCCGTCCGTATAATTTATGTCAATTAATTTACAATTTTTACTTTCCAACTGAACACAAATCGAGAGCACTCCTGGTCATGAGAAGGTGACAGAGGTGTGTTTGGTGTACGGATTTAGTTATACACTCCACCACTGGTGTGATAGGCCTACAACAGATTCACTCATCAATAGTTTTGAGCCATCCCCGTTCTTCAAAAAAAAAAAAGAAGTACAGCACAAGCGGTCAACAATTCGGTGGCGATGCAGCGCGAACATTGTTGCTGATGGCAGAAAAGAAAACAAGTGTAATACTATGTCTTTAAAGTGCAATGACAATCGTTAAACGAGTTGGACTGAGATTCCAATATGGGCTAATAATGCGCATGGAATGCATAGCTGGAAGGGGGGGCAATCGCTATTCCGACATACCGCTATTCCGACATACCGCTATTCCGACAGCCGACATACCGTAAGGTTATGGTTAGGGTTAGGGTCAGGGTCAGGGTTAGGGTTAGGGTTAGGGTAACTGTATGCACTCTCCCTAAACTTAGTAAAAGCTGAGCAACGTAGCACAAACCAAAGAAATTGCATAACTCGCGCCGGTATTCCGACAATAGACATCAATGTCGGAATAGCGACATGTCGGAATAGCGCCACGTAACCAGCTGGAAGAAGGTAGGACACGTTTCCATTATCGTTGCACCTGCCGGGGCAGATTGTTAGAAAAAAAAAGAATAGTTTACTTCGACTGCGCATGATGTCTTTTTCATGAAGGGTTTGCCTTTTAAGCATTGTGGCTTTTACTAACATTATTCATAGCCCAATGGGACGGCTATCATTGGCAGCTAGCTAGGATACCACGCGTTTCATCCTCAAAGTTTAGCGCGTTTGACTGGCTGCGTTAAAGGGCTATGATGGTTAGCTCTAGTTGTCTTTCTGACAACGGATACTTTACTGTCTCATCTGTAATCATAGCAGATTAACTTTGTTGTTGCCGATATACATTCAAGAAATAAGTTAAAAATGGGTTGCATTTTACAGGAGTCACTGTTGCTATCCCAGGCAGAGTCAATATTTTATGCCACGTCTTGTTCTGGGAAGAAGTGTTCTGATGGGTGGACGCATATGGTCGATAAATGCCGTTTCGATGTTTGTTTCACTTTCAAGGGTTGTTGTAGGCTATTGTGTGATGCTATTTTTGCTAACTGGAATAGTGTGCTTGTTTTTGAGTGGCTCAACGTCTGTGCCCATCTTCTCGGATTATGCGTTTCGTTTGAGTTCAGTTATGTGCGCACTGCGCACTCAGGGCTGATGGGTGGGCGATTTGCCTTGATTCGAGTTAAGTTAAGTTAAGTTAAGTTGCGCGACAAGCTTTTGTTACTTTGGGACGTCTGACTGTGCCTGTGTCGTGTCTGCGTGCGTCGTGTCAGCTTGTATGAGAGAACACGAGTGCGTGCAGGAATCGGGGACGTTTTTTATATCAATGGTAAGCGTGTGCCTGGCACCGCACATCGAGAGGCAAAAAAGTAAGTTAGCCATTAAGTTTTCAAAACGGTAGAACACAGAGGCAGACTACCGCACCCTGTTTGTAAAAGTCAACAAGTTGTTTGTAACAGGATGAATAGTGAAAAAGGGTGAAAAACATACAAATAACCAACAACTAGTTTTCTCCCTCTGATTGCTATGACCAGACAGTGCATTGTTTTTTAAATGTCAGAAATACAACTGCAAGCAATGCGCACCAGTGCTTTCACCAGAACAGTGTTTGCCCATTCTGATAGCCTGCTACTACTACAATAACAACAAAAACCATAATGGGATCACTGTATCAACGCATTGCAATTCCAAGTCAATAATTCTGTGAGATCAGCTACCATTTTGAAGCAATACTCATTGTAAATCCATTCTGCATAATGTTGTGAACAATTCATAAATAATGGGTAGAAATAAGAGGAAATAACCAAAACATGCCCCAAATTGCAGTTCAGTGTTTGCAGTCTGATACAGTATCCATCATTCCTCCATTCTTGGCCAGTTATAGTCAATCTGGTGGCCTAGGCCTGTCCCCTTTCCCTCTTTCCCTTTTTTTGTATTTAGAAATTGGCATCTGTAAACATAGCATTGTAGGCCTACATCTGATTGAGCACATCTGATCTAGTACCTACAGGTACATTCATATTGAGTGTATACAGACCTACTTAGTGTATAATGAATATTCATTGTTAATGTGAACTGTAAAGTTTTATGTTGGTTGAAGTTCTGATTTTGTGGCAGTTTTTGGTATTACTGGCACCCTCAAGACATAGGCCTATTCTGCTCTAGGCGACTGCCCTGTCTGCCTATGTCTAGCGCTGGCTCTGACACCATTCCTTGCGTAAAACCAGTGTATGTTTCGTTACGAGGGCAGAGCCTGGCTACATTGGTTTTCGTAGGGTTACGGAGTGATACTCGATCGGGTACCTAACCGGTAAAAAAAGTTCAGTCAGATGACTTTTTTTTGCTTTAATCCCTGGGTAAAAGCACTTATGAATGGAATGCTTTGTCTCGAACCATGGAGTGTGCTAAGAAGGTTTGGACAGTGTAGTTTCTGGATTGGCTGCCCCTGTTGAAAATGAATCTTACATGTAGTAAACATCAACAGGCCTTCTGTGTTGATTAGTTACTTTTGTTACCTACTTTTGATCTACCCAACATCCAGGATCTCTACAATCAGCGGTGTCTGAGGAGGGCCAAACGAATTATAGCTGATCCGCACCACCCCAGCTACACACACTTCACCCTTCTACCATCTGCCCGGAGATACAGGTGCTAATACGTGCTCACACCAGCCGACTCAGGGACAGCTTCTTCCCTCAGTGTATCAGACTGTTGAATTCAAAAACACAAACATAGGAAGGAATTCACTCATCACATCTCCCCTTTCTCCAACCAGCCATTTTTTTATTTATTTTTTGCAGCTTTCAACTTTTTAAATATTTTTTTTTCCTACTTTTTTTTTGCCTTTTTAACATTCTTTTTTGACCTTTTTTGGGACTCCCAGAGCAGGGAAGCTTTTCATTGTATATATATGTTTCATATATATACACATGACAATAAAATATCTTGTATCTTGTATCTTGTACCTTTGGCCAGCATTAAGTCTGGAAATAAACAACTAAAAATCTCACACAGTGTCCTTTAAGATGGCTTAGGCTGAAACCTCTCTGTGAAACCTGTCTCATGGTCCTACTAAATAAATACAAATGACTTTCCTGTAACAAAAGTTACTTTTTCACTACCAAACTTCTGTTTTGAAGGCACATACTAAAAGTCAACAGTTAATGAGGTGACCGAACATCTCATGCACACATTGCAAACACATTAAGCCCTACTGTGTCTCCCCCCACACAACATCTAATTGTTTTTTTACATTTAAAATAGCATACTATGCACATATGTTGATTCTAGGGAGAAAAAGAAAAAATAACCATTGGTGGAGAAAAAATAACCATTGGTGGGAGTGAAACATACAGTACATTTTAGATTTACATTCATTATTAAAATAACAAGACACAAGACAAGACAAAATGAGCCCTTATTGTCTCTAAAAGAGAAATTTGTTCTGGACCCTGAGACTGTGTGATGACAACGGACATACAACAACACAAGATAAGGCATAAGGAACGTATACAGAAGCAACAACACATGTGTACATAGGTGTAGTAGACTGATCAAGACACGTCATATTGAGTGCAAGTCAAGTCATTTTGCATTGTGCAAGGCACAGGCTCATTCTTAAAGCATTTTGCAGTGCAGGCACACTGCAAAATTACAATGCACTCTGGTTATTAGAAATTGTGTCCATGATGCCGTGTTTTTTGCTTGGCATTCATGTCACAACATGGTGTCAAGTCATCATGGGAAATGCTTTTCTGTTGAGCTGCCATGTAGTAGCTTGTACCTCGCTGCACTGGCATGGGCCCTCCTCCAAGTTGTTAGCTATCTGCCCTGATTGGCACTCATCGAGCTGACATGGATTGCAGGGTTTTTTTAGTCTTTGGAAGTCACCTTAGATATTTCTGTCCACGTTGGTTGCAGAGCATTTACACTTGCCTTTCTAAGACCAAGCAATGCCCCTAATGGAATGAAATCTGACAATAAAGTGCTATCGTATCATATCGTAACGTTGTTCCAAGTTGTTTTCTCCAGCATCTTGCCTGGATGTCGGCCCTCCTCCATGGAGAAAACAAAAGGTTTTCCCCATAGTCAAGCAAGTGCGGCTCTTTAAGGGTCTTTTTCCCCAATCATGGTCCTGACTGCAAACTAGAGCACAACTTATGAATTATGTTTCTGCAACATACTGAATAAAAACTTGTAACTTGAACTTCTAAAGCTTGTACATTGTACATTGATGAGCATCGTGTCACAAGGATTGGAGGAGCAACATCGGGACCCGTTTGTGATGCCACATGCTGTGCAAATCTGCGCAGCACACATACGCACTACACAATCACCTGCATTCTGGTTAGAAACTTCGTTCTAACCAGAATGCATTTTAATTTCACAGTGCGTAGAATAGAGTAGAGTAGAGTAGAGTAACATTTATTAATCCTGAAGGAAATTTAGGTGTCTAGTAGCGTACATACAAAAAAAAGAAAAAAAAGATTATTTCACATTAAACATTCAGATATAAAAAGTCTCTCATTGCAATAGTTGTTACTGCGTATGCGCACTGCACAGATTTGCACAGCCTGCACCATCACGAACGAGCCCGTTCACATGCACTCATAAGGTATTTCTCAAAGTGAAGCGTTCTAGCCTTGCTAGATCGAGTAAAGCCCTTTCTTCGCGGATGCAATATCTAGCTCTAAGTTTAATTACTAATGGGATACTCCTTGGTGAAATCCGGAAAAATGGGCATTACTCGTCCTCGCAAGAGTAGGACATCTCACTTTGAGAAATGTCCATAGCCTTGCTCACATCCATCCTGTGTACAGTGATGACCTTTTGACCTGTGTTATTGTGGGCAATATATTGAAATTAAATACAAACATTAACTGGTAGTGTAAAATATCAATATTCCCTCCATTGCAGCATTCTAAAAAGTGTGCCTGCACACAAACACACACACACACACAGTAAATTCACTGAGAGGCCATTCACTGAGAGTCATATACAATTTTTGAGATATTATTATGCTAACACCTATACCATGAATAGGCTACTCGAGCCCGTCCTGGGCCATATCCCAATCTAGTCCCCTCTCTCTTCCTGTCAAAATCTTCGCACTGCCAATCTTCACACATACACGCGCACACACATACACAAACTCACAACATCGATTTAAAACTGCCAGTGCCATTATCTAAATGCTTGTTAAAAAACACCTGGATCCTCTTCCACAGGTCAACCTGGGCCTGGCAGTGAGCTTCCTGCTCTCCTCCCAGCACCACCACTGTGCCCACAGCTGGGTGGAAACTGGTTGGGCCACTGACGTATATAGTATAACTGGACTGCGGATGTTCGATGTGTTGTGAAGCAACGGCTGGGGGCGGGACATGGGACGATTTTTGGGCGGAAGAAGGAAGTAGAGCGCCTTTTTCCATTGATCTCTATGGTGGACTTGAAGCCATATAGTTCCTAGGCAATTCTTGCCGAGTCGGCCCTGTTTCGTTAAAACGGGTAGACTCCCCTCCCTCCCAAACAACCCAGATATTTTTTTCGGGGCTGACCCTTTATATAAGAAAAGCTATTAAAATAGTTTAAATGACCAATGAGCATGGCTATTTGGGTTGATTGGCAGTTGCCATTCTTTAGAATTATTGTTTTGATTGACAGGCAGGCCGTTGTCAAGGAGAAGGGCGAGTCTCGCGGCGTCTCCAGGGGAAGCCCCCTCCCTCCCTGCTGCATTACTTTCAACCAGCTCTGCTTTCAACAGCTTCATTACTGCGATGGGTTATTTAATTTTGGTACACTTTCCCCACAAATATGCGTTGTTGTACTTTTGGATGTACTTCTCCATACTCTGTAAGGACCTCTGCAGTTTTGGTAAGTAAAATAAAAACATGTATATACGTGGCTGATTGACCAAAATGACTGCGCTTTGTTAAACAAAACACGTACGACAATGCTAGCTTGTTATTAGCCCAAGACAGCATGCTGATCTTTCAGTGTTTGATGATCTGTCGGCTTGTCAAGTAACTTAATATTAATTTGAATGCCATTGCTTTTGAAAGCAAAATGTGTCTGTTTGGCGTGCGTCAGATGTAATTCCCTCCTTCCATACCGTAGCCAAGTCCTTACATCAAGATGAGTAAACATTTCACTACCATTCTGGCACTATGCTGACCAGTGGCCACATCGGAAAAAGCAACGTAGTCTGGCTGTGTTCCTCCGTCAACTGTTAAATATTGTTTGTTTCTGTGTTGCCAAATTGCTAGTTGGTGATGAAATGATGGTCATTGGTACGTTCGTTTTCAGTATGCAAATTGCGTCATTAATGTTGACTGTACTGAGTGACGAGTGCATAGTGTAATGCAAATTGTGTCATTAATGTTTAATTGTAGGCCTACTGACGAGTGCATTGTGTAGTAAACATTTCCCCATCCTCATGTGACATGGTTTCATTCTGTAGGCAAACAACAAACCACACTTCACCTGGAAAACAGAGCCAGGACTCACTGTCAGGTAAGTAAAGTTTCAAATCCTTAAAGTATGCTCCTGAGTTAAGACCAGAGACCTTCCAATGTAAAGCTAACACCATCATCTGCTTACTCTGCATGTGTTTATATATTAGTAATAAAATAGTAATGAAATATAGTCCAGGAAGACAGATGCTGAGGCACTCAAGGTTGCAATTTTTTTACTTTTTTATTTGGCTTCAAGAAGGCCATAAGGGCCGAAACGCGTAGGCATTGTAGCCAAATAAAAAAGTTTTTTTTAAAAGAATTGCAACCTTGAGTGCCTCAACATCTGTCCTCCTGGACCAAGTTTGAGAGCCTCTACACTGATGAGCACCAAGGAAAAAAGGTGAAGACCCAGAAGCACTCCAATTACCTGCTTGTGAGTAATGAAATATATGTTGTTCTCATCACCCTTCGTTTGTCATCATTTTCTTTACAGATGTCTGAAAATGTACAGTAGGCTACACGCCAGCAGGTCTCACCATAGTCAACATCATCAAGGATTGTCACTCCGACCTGAGAAGAGGCCCCATAGAGACACGGACAAGGACCAGCCACTGTTGCCAGTGCACAACTGAGGACCCGACCAGCCTGCTGCCATCTATGATGCTATATAGTACCCGGTATGTAACATTACACTACACTCAGCCAATGCTTTCATCCAAAGCTTATCACTTATTTTTACATGTGCCTCCCAATTTGAAGGGACAAAAAGTAATTGGACTGGATTTAAAAGTATACATCAAGCGTAGAAAACTCTTACCATTTTCTCAGTACCCACTATCTTCAATAATTACAAGCCTACCAATTCTATTGACACATATGCATCCCCACACCATCAAACTACCACCCCATCATTTTCACTGATTAGGCAGCATGCTTTGAAACATGAGCAGCCCATCTCCTTATCTATTGTGTTTTGTTCCCATGAACCTAAGTTGTTGGTGTATCAAACGGTGACGTATTCTCATCACACTTCATATGCCATTATTTTATTTACAGCGGAGCGGTCTGAACGTGGAGTACACTGCAGCAGGTATCACATGACCAAGGACTTGGACAAACGTCTCTGTTTACATCTATAGTGTATTACACAAGTGAGTGTACACCCCCATATTTCTGCAGATGTAATGGGACAATAAAGACATTTGAAAACTGAAAATGAAGTCTGCACTTCAAGCTCATCACATTAAATAAGTAAAACAGGAGCTTGGTGAGCAGACTTAATTTTCAGTTGTCATTTGACTTTGTTAGTCCTGCACCCAAAACTTTTTTGAGAAGGATGTTCATGGGTTTTTCCTTTTTAAACAAAAAACTGTAGACATTTGTAGACACTGAAATGTTATAGTTACTCTATATATACAGTGATATGCTTCAATTATGTTAATGTTACATTTATTATTTTTTAAAAATAGATTTGTATTTATCGTTACAGCTGAAGATGTGCACAGTACGCTACTGCCTGCATCCTACCACCACAGAGGATCCGATATGCAGAACCAGCTTCAAAAACCATTGCAATTATGAAACACAGTTAATAAATGCTTATATACAGCAGCCCGCACATTTTGTTTAATTTGTAATATTGGTTAACACACTATTGTTACAACTGTTTAGATCGGTGTTTCCCAACCAGGGGTACGTGAACACAATGCAGGTGGTACATGCATTGGCAGGTATCAAAAAAAGAAATGTATGGAGCATAATCATATTGGGATAGAGCAGTGGTTCCTAACCTATGGGTCGGGACCCAACTTATGGGTCGCCAAAGATCCACAGTGGGTCGCGAAGCCCTCTTGATTTTAAGGGGTTTCGTTTTAATACCATATAGCCCATGTTGAATATATGACAAAGTAAAGCTTTTAAACTGATATATGCATAGAGGCAACAAAATGTAAGCGGCACATTAAACAGTCATTCTATATTTGACTGAAGGACAAATTGAGGAATACAATTTTCTAATGAGTTTCCGCATGACTCCCTCTCGCCTGGGATCCTCTCGCGTGGGCGCTGGCATGATTGGGTCACCAAAGCTTACAATGGTAAAAATATGGGTCCCTGAAGAAAAAGGTTGGGAACCACTGGGATAGAGGAAGATATACAGTAGACTGAGCATGAGGGAGGGGGGGTACTCATGGTATGACAAAAATGCTTAGGGGGTACATGAGACAAAAAAGAAGTTGGGAGACACTGTGTGATTGAAGTAATGCATTTCTTACAAGCTTGGGGAAGAATGTCCACTCCATGATTTGCAAGTTTAAAAAGCTGAACATAAGGGTGAATATTTCATTTTAATCTTGATGTCAAGCATACAAAACACCCAGATGTTTAGTCATAGCCTACTGTAGGCCAGCTATGTTTTACTAACTGAAAGGTGTTAACTTTGGTTTGTTTACCATACCGTCTACTTCTAAGAGTGATTTTGTATTCTGAATCTTTTCAAAAACTGGGGGGATCAGCAAAAAAAAATGGTCATGATGACTGCTCGACACGGCAATCTTCATCTTCAATCTTCCGGATGACAGCTCAGCGTCCATGGTTTGTCTGTCAAACGGAAAGGTTTTGCATGTCATTTGATGCCCAAACATTCAAAGTTATTTACAAATGTCCGTAGAGGATTAACTTGGTGTGGCAGACACAAACCAAACAATATTTTACGCAGATGTACAACATGAAAATTGGAGCATTCTGAGCTCTCATACAAAAGCAATGTTGATACCGAGTATTGCTGACATGGATTATGTTTTGCCAAACGGTACGCCGACCCCAAAGACACATCTGCATTTTCTGTGTACAGCTCTGTTTGTAGCCTAACTTCCCATTTATCTTTAATTGCTGCTACATTACAACGTGGTGAAGTAACTTATAGTAAGCTAGGTCTTTCGCCACTCGGCTGGCTCACGTTAGATGCTAAGCTAAAGTTATTATGGTCATCATAACAAGCTCTTCAAGGTTTCGTTAACCCAAAGTATCATTTTATTAATAGCATGGTATATTTGCCATACTTACCGATCACCAGTTCCATTTGAACTTGTGTTGCTGTTTTTATGACAATCAAGGGTTTCTGTGTCGACCAGTTCCACAGCTGAAAAGTGGGTTCAATATTTCTGCTGGGGACGCCATGTCATATTCGGGTGGGAGGGGCGGGACATGTCTTGAAGTGTCTGTTTGTGGATTGGCCGGCGATGTCGACCTATCAGCAATGTAGCTCAACGTTGTCAAGGTGATTATTATATTTCCGCATTTTTGGGGCGGAAGTAAATCAGCCGCGGTTGCTTCAAAACCGTTGAATGGAGTTCTATCGAACTCCGCAGTCCAGTTATACTATACACGTCAGTGGGTTGGGCAGTGCGGCATGAAGGGCACATCCAGGAAGTGGCCTGCCTTAGGGTAGTGCACCACCTCAAAGTTGTCCTTCCCATGATCCCTCAGCCGCTGCGCTGCCTGTTGACTGAACAATAGACTGTTCCAGTTCCTGTCGTCTTCAGCGGCAGCAAACAAGAAGCGGCAACTTGCACGTTCGATGGGTATGACGGAAGCCTCGTTCCCCTGGATGAAAGGGTCCAGAATTGAATCCCTCACATCCATGAGGCCGTCGTCCTCCCTGACGGTGATTTTTGCCAGGTCCACTTTGGTCGGAGGGATGACCTTGTCTTTGTAGTGAAGTGGGTACTGTACGTTGGCGTTGCACCCGTTGATGGTAACAACTGCTGCAACTCCGGGAAGGAATGCGGACATCGCCAGTGCCAGATCGCCACTCTTGGAGATGGACAATATGCCTATGCCTGGTCCCTTCACCTGAAATGATTGGATTATTAGCAAAGATTAGCACAGGCATTACACTGGCGTATAAAAACAAAACGAATGAATGGAAAAATACTGGCATCTACATCATAATCATGATTAAAGCAGAACATTTTGCAAAAGGGGTCAATGATGGGTGGTGGGGTGGGGGGGTATTAAATATTAAATAGCTCTGTTGAGTTTACATTGCACTTTCATTTCATTCCGAATTGTGAAGTGTTTACATTATGTTTTCAAAAGCGGAATTAAGTTTTATTCAGAATGAAATTGAGTTTATTCTGAATAAAATGTCTCATGTAAACGAGGCCATGGATCCATTAACATCATCTGTGTACATTGTGCATTTTTGTTGAAGTAACTTTATTGTCCGCCCTGGGAGAAATATCTTTACAGTAAATGGAGCGTGACAGATGAATGAAAACAAACTCAATACAATCAGATCCCCAAGCACTTTGTTAAACATTCACCCCAAGACAACCAATTTAAAGGCAGTACCACATAGATTTTTCAAGTGAAAGGGTGTTTCAGTGGTTCATTAATTACATAGTAACAGGGGGATGTGGACTTTTGAGTCCACTTTGCCCCTCACCAAGGTTACATCCATACTAAACTGTTTTGGAGGAAAAGAGCGTCTCTCTGTGGTTCTGTATGAGAGAAAAATCCACTTCCAAACTGTAGGAGGACCACCTTAGACAAAAAAGCAACAACTCACTGTACTTGGTATGGCTTCAATGTAATTCACCAACTGTACTGCTGTGTCACTCCATCAGTCAATAAACTCAGCGGTCAACATAATCACTGACCTTGGGGTGAGAGCGTAAGAATGCCACAGCCTCCTCAAAGTACTCAAGACGAAGTTTGTCCAAGACTTTTGGCAAATCCTGATAACCATGATAAGCCAAAGCCATGACCACGTATCCTTTATTCGCCAACAGGCTTGCCCGTACTTCTGTCAAACCAGCACCCAAGTGAGGCACGTCTAGAATGGCAGGGAATGGACCAGGTCCTGTCAAATCAAAGTGTGTGGTTGGTTTCAATGAAACGCAGCAGAGATAACAGAAAATATCAGTTAGCTGCCTAAATGTGGATCTTTAGAACCTATCATACATGTAGGCTTCCTCAACCAACATCACCAACAACAAAGACCATCGAGTGACTCACCAGGTGGCAAAAACAGTGAACCCCGAATAGAGCCACCCTCCAAAGGTACTCTCTGCACCCCTTCTGCCATAAACCGCCTCTGAAGGGTCTCTTGGGCAAGCATATGTCCATCCCTAATCACTGCGATATCAACCGACAGCGGTGTTGTGACGTCTCTCCTGAGCAGCTTGCTGTGTGGAACCAGGGGCAGCATGGAAGAAAACAGTCCCATCGGCTTAATGCCGCTGTAGCTGCCGCCCATTGAGGGGGATTTGTCCAAATCAATGAGCCCATTTTTGTCAGAACGGTACGTGGCTGAAGCTTCGAAGACCACTCCTCGGCTATCTGTCAGTCTGGATCTTAGCACAACTGGCTGTTCTTCGGGAAGTCCACTGACTTTCACACGAACAAGGTCGTCAAAATAACTTACTGTGGGAGAAAGTTGTAAGGCGACTTTGGAGTGTAAACTCATTTTTGCAACTGTAGGCCTACACTTACACAAAATCCCTAGGCCTACTCTAAAACCCCTACTCAAATGCATGCCTAGCTACACATTTCACATGTCCTCTATCTGCAACTGAAGGCATCAAATCGGGTGGCTTGGAGATTTTCCAAAAACTCGAGGATATTATTTAATGATGCTGCAACAGGCAGGCTAACGTGCGTGAAGCCAGCAGCAGAAACATTAGCATCATTCTTCTTCTGTTGAGTTTTACAGCAGCCTGCATCGAAAATGTTGCGTTGCTGCCACCTACAGGATTAAAACGATACTGGGCTATTACTACAGCTACTACTATTGTCAAATAAAACTTGAAAAGGGTGACGCTTTCCTTTGCACTCGTCTCCACATCTAACACTCTTTTCAGAACATACCACATTAGGTGCCTTAGCAATGTTTGTCTATGGGAGTCAGTTCCTACAAGATAACAAAACATGCAGCTATTAAGAGCATGTAATCTATCCTGATGTTTCATTAAGATAAATAATGTGCTATTAGAAATGTACAGTAAGGCCTGTTCTCAATCTAGTAACAGCTTCCTTGCTTATGTTGACCACTTGTGCAAATATTAACTGAGTCACAGACAGGACTGATGGAGAAGGCGTATGGGTGGTTGACGTTTAAGGGCGTAACGCAAAAAAAAAAAAACTTTTTCAAATTCCTGAAAAAAATGATGATGGATAAAAATTGGGAAAAAAAATAGAAAAAAACAAAGCACTTAGTGGTCTGTGGAATTTCACCTTATTTTTGCCATTTTTGGGAAAATGTGTCCTGCATCAACACATAGCATAGGCATGTCACACCGCAGGAAAATGGAGTCACACCACAGGGAATTCACTGCATTATGGACATTTTAATCCTTTTGTATACATGACTGACATCTGAGCTCATGCTAACTTGATAATGACATTGTGTTTAATCTTAATATGTGTTTTCATTAATAAAAAATACTTTTTTTTCCTCCTATAAGAGCAGTCACACCACAGGACACCATAAAATGAACCTAAGCATTGCGTGACAGAAAGATTGCAATATGAAGACATATTAAGAGGTTAAGAGTCACCTTAAACTTCCACAGCACTCTCCAATAACTGAGGTACTGACTGGTTAGGAGCCAGTCTTTAAGACCCTTGTAGTTGACCTTGCAGCTGCCCATTCACAAACATTGACATACATGTCACCCCACAGGACGCAATTTGTGTTACGAAATTGAACTTGTAGTTAATATTACTGTCATGAGTTTTTTTCACATTCACATATCTATTTATGCAATCATGCCAAATGCTTCATACATAATTCAAAATGTTGTTGGTTAATTTATATATATGTAACGGAGGCTAACTAGCGCAGAGTTGGCGTGGAACGTTGGTAAACCTCCCTCCGATAGCCTCATACAGTCTCGTGCCGTTGGGCCGAGAGACTAGTCTCTTGGCCCAGCGGTATCGTACTGTGTCTCCCATTGCCGAACCGTTGTAGTTGACGAGGTCGCACGTTCGATCCCCGAGGGGGGTGAACAGGTGCAAGATGACCTCCGTCACAGTGGTGCCGTGACCCGGATGGGAGTGAGGTTTAAGGGGGAGAGTGTAACGGAGGCTAACTAGCACAGAGTTTGCGTGGAACGTTGGTAAACCTCCCTCCGATAGCCTCATACAGTCTCGTGCCGTTGGGCCGAGAGACTAGTCTCTTGGCCCAGCGGTATCGTACTGTGTCTCCCATTACCGAACCGTTGTAGTTGACGAGGTCGCACGTTCGATCCCCGAGGGGGGTGAACAGGTGCAAGATGACCTCCGTCACATATATATTATATTCCAGGTTTCATTAATGTTACAGTCACACCGCAGGATATTTGACATATAAACCTTTACATAAATCTTAACAAAAATGTTTCTTCTCATCTAAGACTAATATGAAACATAATGTACCACATCTTCTTTCATTGACATTTGTTTTTAAAGGAAAAACAACAGTTTTGTAGGTTTTTAACCAATGTTACGAAAAAACAAGGCGTCACGTCTCCCACCCGTATGCCTGCCCTATGCTCCCAAAGCTGTTGCCATTTTAAAATAGATTCCTGCCACACAACACTTTTGCCTTCTGAATCTGATACACTAAAATTAACATCTATGGCTTTACTTTCAATCACCACCTTAGCGAGCATATTCACCTTCTCATTCTTTCCCACAGGGGTAATTCCCACATGACACTTTCACTCCTCATCCTCCCACATCTAACTGCCAGGATGTGCAACATCTTGTCACCACTTGGATATTCCCAAGACTTTTGATAGCAGACAGAGTCACTGCATATTTACATCATATCCTGCAGTTGGTCAGCCCACTGCACAGCCATCAGGATGGCATATAAGCCTGATTATCGTCGACTTTCAAATCTCTTCGAGACGTGGTCTGACCTAGAGCATAACGTTTAACGTTTCTCAAACAGCATGGTTGACCCAGCACCCTTGGTTTGCTACTGGTTGAGGCCAGAAAAGGCTGTGCTCAGCATTTTCTTTGTCCCAATAGAAAGTCTCTGATTAAACCATGTCACTGCTTTGAACATGCATCTACCCAGGGCAGTTGGAGTTGCTCAAAGTTGTTTGCTTCCCGACAAAGTGGGTGGAGTTCTTGAGTTCTCCGGAGCTCAGAAAGTACTTGCATTGCTCTTGACCTGGCAACGCCGAAAGTGTTGTGTCAGGAGGGCGCGGCCTGGCTAATAGGCTAAAAATCCAATATAAACACATTTAACATCAGAAGTTATCTTCAAGGCCTGCACATTCATTCCCTGAACAACATTCCTTGAACAACAAAAGCTGTTACCCCAGTACCTCTATCCTGGTCCTTTGACCCAGCAGTAAATAGTAGCCTCTTAGTGCAGATGGGTCGGCAGCAGGATTCACTGTTTGTTGAAAATACTCAACTACATTATAACAACATTGCTATGACATTACTGAGAGCCTTCAGGATTGTACAGGAAGATTCCTGCTTGGCATTGCTGCCTGTCGCACCTCCTCCGGTGCCCATGGGTCAGCTGCAGGGTCGTCAGTCAGGAACCACCGCTTCATCAACGTTTCGCTCTTAATCCTGAAACGTGTGGCGGAGCAGCGACAGGGACGTCTCCCTGTCACCCCCTGCAGCTGATAGGTGTTGTTCCCTGCAACTGTTGTCTGGAGGTTAGGTGTTATTCCCCCAGGTTCTGTCCTTCCTCCGCAGCCAGAGCAAAAAGCTCCCTTTCTCCGCCTCCTCTGCCAGTTCCTTTGTTGCCTTCCTTAGCCTTCCTCCGTTGACTCCCACGTCCTTCAGGAGGCGTATGGTTGACAACCCCATGAAGCCTCGGCATCCGACCTCCACTGGGTAGATGGTAGTCTTCCAGCCTGCCTCCCGGCACTCAGCAGCCAGCTCGGAGTACTTGGCCTTCTTTCACTCAAAGACAGCCTCAATCCCTTCCTCCATTGGCACAGTGAGCTCTATGAGGGATACCGCTCTAATATTTACAGACCACGCCACTATGTCTGGTCGGAGAGATGTGGTGGTAATCTCTGTGGGAAACTGAAGCTTCTTGCCCAGGTCAACCTTCATGCTCCACTCCTGGCCAGGTGTGAAGGGCCTTGCGGTTTCTCTTTGCCTGATGCTTCTGATCCCTCCTTCCTTGACAAAGGTAGTGGGTTGCTGTGCCAGCGATGGTGTTCTGCTTCCCTGTCTGCACTCCTCCAGCACTTCGGCTAGCTTTCTCAAGACCTGGTCATGGCGCCATCTATAATGGCCCTGAGAGAGGGCGACTTTGTAGCCTGACAAGATGTGCTGGAGGGTTACGTTTGGGGCATTGCAGAGTGCACAATATTCCTCATTTCCAAACCACTGGTGGAGGTTCCGGGGACAGGGAAGCGTCTCGTAGGTTGAGCGAATAAGGAAGCTGAGTCTTGCCTGTGGGATCTTCCACACGTCTGACCAACTGATGTTCCTGTTTGAGATTCCCTCCCAAGTTGTCCAGCTTCCTTGCCGTCCCTGAGACACGGCCTTGATCTTATAGCGGTCTTCCTCCGTCCTCGTCACCTCCGCCACCATCATCTCCTTTCTTTCCTTGTGGTGGGCCTTGGCAGAAGCGTGGTGCTTCTCCCCATCCTAGGCCTGCTCTTCCTACTTGCACTCTGCCCACGATCTCCTTGTGCTGCAGCCGGCTCACAGCCGACACACTTAAGTAACAGAAGATGTAGCCATTACAATTTTGGTGACAGTAAGTTGTAAGAATTGTGTTCACAGGTGGAAGATAGACACAGAGGCAGAGATTTGCCAATCATGTTCAGAGTTTACTGAGGATACTCAGGTCATTACAACGATATAGTTTAAACAGTCATATCATCGGAGAAAGGCGCATTTCTGTCCTCCAAGTGTCTGTAAGGTATTTTTATTGAACTTGTCTTGTCAGTTTTGATTGGCTGTCCTGATCGGGTGATCCTGACAGAAGCTACAGAGTACCTTCAGAGACTTTCATGATACATTTGTAACATACCTTAACAATGGCTTAGTGTGTCTGAACGTACTCTGCAGCCTCTGTGTTCTGTTTGTATCAAAAGAGGAATGTTCTTAGGTCTCCCGATAAGGGCACACAAGCTAATGGTCTTGCTAGTATATATTCTATATTCCTACATCTCCCCCTGTTTAACCCGTGAAGCGGGTTAATTAATGCTAGCAAAGCACAGCCAATGAGCAGAGCACCATGGACCGTGACCCCCCATGGGTGGCCGGCCCCCCTCCGGACTACAATGCCAGTCAGCTCTGAGGCAAAACACCATAGGCAAGGGTCACCCAGATAACAATCCATCACACCCACAAACCTTTATCAGTGTGGAAGATTATGTGTATGGAATTAACCAGTCCATATCATCAGTGTGTCTGTGTATGCAGAGAGATAGACAGACAGAGATGGAGAGACAGTAGGCCAGAGTGAGAGAGAGAGAGAGAGAGAGAGAGAGAGAGAGAGAGAGAGAGAGATGGATAGATAGAGAGAGAGAGAGAGAGAGAAATTGTAATCTAAATGAAAAATAAAATCACAGCAAAGCAGCCATGAGCCTGTCCCTACACATTTCTACAACCTACAAACTTTGCTCGATTGGTCACATGTCATTGATTACAGTCATGGTTACAAATCGCCAAACAAAAAGTAAATATGCTTCTTTTTCTTTTTCAGTCAGTCCACACAAAAAGTCTTTGCGCGGGTATGTGTATGTGTGTGTCATCCAGATTCTGGCTTGCACTGGTGGCCTTGGTGTCAATGTAGCATTTTCTTCAATGGGCCAGATCCCAGTCCATCACTGCCTGTTGAGAGAATTGTGTGTGTGTGTGTGTGTGTGTGTGTGTGTGTGTGTGTGTGTGTGTGTGTGTGTGTGTGTGTGTGTGTGTGTGTGTGTGTGTGTGTGTGTGTGTGTGTGTGTGTGTGTGTGTGTGTGGTGTGTGGTGAGTGTGTGCGTATGCGTGTTTGCTCAAGGGTCATGGGATGTGTGCCAAGGGCTGTGTGCGTGTGTGTCTGTGTGTGTCTGTGTGTGCGAGGGCCATTGGGAGTGTGTGTGCTAAGGACTGTGTGTGTGTTTTTGTGTGTGTATGTGTGTGTTAGGGCCGTGTGTGTGTGTGTGTGTGTGTGTGTGTGTGTGTGTGTGTGTGTGTGTGTGTGTGTGTGTGTGTGTGTGTGTGTGTGTGTGTGTGTGTGTGTGTGTGTGTGTGTGTGTGTGTGTGTGTGTGTGTGTGTCTTCCAACTCCTGGTTTGCGTAGGTGATCTTTGTGTCAATTTAGCATTTAATCTATTATTGCCTGTTGAGAAACATAAGTCAGAACACACAACACAGTACATTCTTGTCCATTTAACTATGTGTATTTTCCATCAGCAGCGAGTGTGGTCCTAATTCAAAAGGATAGCAAGTATGATTATTTCATTAGTAACATGTTCGTTGTTCAACTGCCTGTGCACTCCTGATTTGAAGGACAAAAGACATGCAATTATTTGGTTATTAATAACATGATAACAGAAGATCATTTAGCGAACTATCAGAAGATCAATCAATTTTTAACTGCTGTAATAGCAACAATACTTATTATCCAAAAAACAACATGTGTACAGTTTATCTTATTTCAACACTTCCCTTCTTTGGTCTAATGCGACATTAGATCATACTCAACACTTCCGACTCCACCGTGGCCAAAAGAGCCACCACCTGTCCAGTCCGTAAGTTAATAGTTTGGTGTGTGTGTGTATGCTAACCACAGGTGTGTGCCAGGGCTTTATTATCTCTCTCACACACACAGACACAGAGTTCACCGACCTGCTTCCAAATAGTGGACCCTCCTGGTAAGGAAGGTTCACAGAATCAGTGGATTTAAATAATAATAATAATAATAATAAAAAATGAGCATGCACATTTTTCAGACAAATGCCACTGTTTGATCATACCCCATCGATGACACTCTGGCCTTGGAGACCCATCAGCCTGCCTCTAAGCCATGGCACACAGCTGCCCCTGATCAAGATAAAAGAAACCCCTGATTACACCAAATTCAGGGATAAACATAGCGGCATACATTAAAAAGGATATCAGTGTAACTGTATGATGAAAGATGTTCATGGAACTCTGCATCTGATTGCACTATAGTCAAGTCAAGTCAAGTCAGCTTTTATTCGTTTTTTTCCCCCATATGCACAGTTTTGCTTTTTTGCTATTTCTAGGCCATCACACACATTTTTCAAACAAATGGCATCATATAACCAGATGTTAATCAAAACAAATTAATTAAGCACAATAAACAAGTAATTTAATGACAATAGCAATGATGGTGTCACACAGAACACATCGAAATGTGTTCTAACTGTCAGATCACGTCCAATTCGATTCTACTTACAGTTCCTGTTGGTCGCCAAATCGAAACATTATATGAATACATTATCGTGACCTCTCCATGTTATTATTAGGTCTCTGCATTCTGAAAGAAAAGGATTAAGATTCAAGGACAAACATCAATGAACAAACAAAATTAACTCTGAACCAAACTCTGAACCAAACCACAACAGAGAAATGAATAGTTAAACGAGCCAAGAGAGGCAATGAAAGTTATCTTGGATACAGGTATGATATGAACAGTGTCAATATTAATGTAACCTCACCTAAAACAATGGTAAGCTAATCTTTGAATCTCACAGTAAAACAAGGGCAAAAGAAAAAGAAGATAAGGGAAAAATCATGACAAGAGCCTGGAAAGGGTTTTGTTGTTGTTGTTGTTGTTGTTGTTGTTGTTGTTGTTGTTGTTGTTGTTGTTGTTGTTGTTGTTAGTTTGGTTAGGTTTCGCTTGTGCACTCCAGAGCAATCACACAACATGCACAAAAACACCAGCTGGGACACAACCTCACTTTCATGTTCAAATCAAGTCACCACTCCTCTCATTCTCCCACTCCCACACAGAGACCACTTTGGGAATGGACATTACTCCCCAGGACACTGGCACATTCATTCACAAGTCTTTTACATCGGGTCCAAAGATACCTATATGAGGGTATTATAAGGGACAGAGAAGTTTTCTGTATATTACCGTATTCTGCGGCACTGAAGATATGCCCAAACAGAATGAATGTTTGTCCAATCAGTATCTGGATTGAAATGGTTCCACCTAGAACAACATGCACACATACACACACTCACATCTGGCCAGCATTCACACATCTTACAAACAGTTTTTCCACATTAACATAACACAAAGACATATGAAATAGATCAAACATTGTTAAGAGACATAAAGTTGTCTTAGTTACTATTTAAGCTCGTTGCCTGTTCATTAATCAATCAGAATAGACATAATTTAATTTTTGTTTTTCGCCTATGTTAGGCCTATTAACTCATCACGTTTTGATCCACACCCTATCTTTTCACACACTTCTCCCACTGTTCACATACTTTTTTCTGCTCCTCGTTCATCCTTATGTGGTAATAACTCATCCAGTTTTGATCCACGTCACATCTTTTCACATACTTTTCCCACTGTTCACATACTTTTCCATACTTCCACTTCTGACACCAATTCCATACTTCCATAGATAAAACACACACTTCACTTGTCATCTGATGTCACTTGATATCAGCCTTTCAACACCTCGATCTACAGATCCTCCTCCACGCTCCACCTTAATCAATGCACACATTCTGTTGTCAACAAATTAGTCACACCAATTTCCCTATAAAATTGTACGTACTTCACACAAACTTCACACAAAACAAACTGCTTCTTATTAGTGCTACTGCTTATACACATATTAAGGGGGGGGGGCTAAAAGTGCCCGCACCAACTTTGATGTCGTATAATTCCTTAACGACTTAAGCTATGACTACGAAACTTTGTGACTTTTCCTAACATTTAGTTGGCTACAGTTAGGTACCGAAAGATTAGGTTTATCATTTTTTTCTGTTGCCATGGCAACGGTTTTCTGACAGGTATGTCTGACCAAAAATCACTTAACCATATCTATGATGCCATATATTTTCACATTTTTTGTTATTTCCATTAGCATCAGACAACTTTGTGAGCATTTAAGTGGTTTGAAGCATAAAATCATTAAAATTTAAGTGCATTACCTAAATTTGTTGGAAAATCCATTATGGCGAGATTTTGGACATAATAACATAATGATGTCATAATGACGTCATAATAATAGATAATTACACAAAAATTATGTAATTCATAGATGTCCATATGTAGATCATCTCCCCCAAGTTTCGTAGTCATACTGTATTCCGTTCATGAGTTATGAGGGGGGGGGTCAAAAGGAATGGCAAAAAAGCCCAGTCTGAATAGGGTTAATACTGGTCAGGAAGAACTTATCCGAAGGGAAAATTATCATACAGATTTCAGTTCGCAAGTACATCCATTCTCACAATCAATCATTCGTACAGGACACACAGTCAGCCATATCAACGGACTCACAATAATCACATTCCCACTCATTCCCGCTCTCCCACCTTACTGTCCCACCACAGCCTGCCATCCACACAAATATTGGTCAGCCGCCAACCCTTCTTGGTAGCCACTGACAGTAGGCCCATTCCATGTACCACTTGTCCCAACATAGCCAATACCTGCCACACCAATACTTGACCAACAGCCAAATCCACCTGGTAGCCACTGACACTAGGCCTGCATATACCACCTTAGCCTACTTGTCCCAACGTAGCTAATACCTGCCACACCAATACAGTATTTGACCAACAGTCAAATCCACCTGGTAGCCACTGACACTAGGCCTATTCCATATAGGCTACCACCTTAGCCTATTTGTCCCAACGTAGCCAATACCTGCCACACCAATACTTGACCAACAGCCAAATCCACCTGGTAGCCACTGACACTAGGCCTATTCCATATACCACCTTAGCCTACTTGTTCCAACGTAGCCAATACCTGCCACACCAATATTGGCATAGGCCTACCGCCAACCCTTCTGGCAGCCACTATGACAGAATTCCAAACAGACAGATTTCAAGGACAGACAACACACGACACACAGAGAAACATGTAATGGGCACACAAAGCTATATACATGACCGGTCTGCCACACGCACTAAGATGGTGGCAATGTCACTGCTAAGTATTCAGATCACACAGCAAAACACGTCAGCAGGCCCCTAGTAATCCACCATGAATCACTATGCAGAACAAAGACCATAGCCTATCACACATTTATTCCTCACCGTGTGGAGGCCTACGTATTAACATAGGCCTATACACAGTGGGCTCTAGAGTCTTTAGTTAAATGGCCAGGTATCCTCAGTCAATTTATTCTTTAAAAAAGGCTGTCCTATAGGTAGACCGACAGACTTAAATTAATGATACACTAACTATGGAGAATTTTGTCAAAACGGTTTCTCCTCACCATGTTTAAGCCGGCTTTCTGTCAGTCCCCCATCCGAAACGCCCTCCTCTGCTCCCGCAAAAACGCTGCACTATCTGGGACACGTTCGGGGTCACCAAGTTGTAAGAATTGTGTTCACAGGTGGAAGATAGGCACAGAGGCAGAGATTTGCCAATCATGTTCAGAGTTTACTGAGGATACGCAGGTCATTACAACAATACAGCTTAAACAGTCATATCATCGTAGAAAGGCGCATTTCTGCCCTCCAAGTGTCTGTAAGGTAGTTTTATTGAACTTCTCTTGTCAGTTTTGATTGGCTGTCCTGATCGGGTGATCCTGACAGAAGTTACAGAGTAGCTTCAGAGACTTTCATGATACATTTGTAGCATACCTTAACAATGGCTTAGTGTGTCTGAACGTACTCTGTAGCCTCTGTGTTCTGTTTGTATCAAAAGAGGAATGTTCTTAGGTCTCCCGATAAGAGCACACAAGCTAATGGTCTTGCTAGTATTCTACATTCCTACAAAGGCTATAACATAGGCTGCTAAGGGGTTAAGACTCCGTTTCGATACTTATCTTCTATGGCAATGAAAACTATGCCTCAGGATCTTTCTCCTTAATGTTAAGCAACAATCTCAGGAATCAATGGCCACAGTACTTCTGGGCAAAAGGTTTGATGGAAAATATTCAGGTCTGGCGCCACAGATTTTGGAGTCCACTAAAAACTCAACAGATTTGCCACCTGTTTCTCCCAGCTTGACTCAAGTATTCTAACAGGATGATCAGGCTTTTGTCCCATCACATTTACCCATAGATTATGAATAGCTGTTTATACATTTACATTATTTGCATGTACATTTGCATCCTCCTCCATGACTGAGATATCCTGAGCATTACCGTCCCACTGCACTGCTTCCTTGGGGCGCCATTGAAGGCAGCCCCTTGCACAGGTGAGGCATAAATGCAATTTCGCTGTGTGCAGTGTTCACTTGTGTGCTGTGGAGTGCTGTGTCACAATGACAATGGGAGTTGGAGTTTCCCAATGGGCTTACACTTTTCACTTTCATATGTAATACTCATACTAAGCACCAGGTGGCGACATTACTCCTTTCCCCACACACATACCTCAAGATAAGGCCCAACTTCTTTTTGCCCCCTTTAAGTATTTCCATAATTCTTTAAGGTGATGTACATGCCACCCTCTACATCATGCATAAAAAATGACCTTCATGAATCTGTTATGCTGAAAGTGCACGGTTCATATGCATGTAAGCTAGTCTTTTTGGAGTTAACCACCTAACACAAAAGGCTTCTTCGTTTTCACTTCAACCTGATGGGAGGGAGGATGAATTGGTTGCAAGAGAATTCCTGCTAATTTCAACATACATGCAGTTGTATTGCTCACACTACCCTTCATGTGTTACACAGAATTTTTTGTTCAGCCCTTTTTTAGATCCTGGTAATTCTAATGGATGCATGGTTTGTTTACATTTAACAGTGGCTTAGTGGTTAAGGAGGTATCCCCCTTAGCGCAGAGCCTCTGTTATAACCATATTGTCACCAAAATGGTAACGACCAAGTCTTAATTGGTTACTTAAGACTTCTTGCATGCATTGTCATAACAATGTTGTTATGATGTAGTTGAGTGATTTAAGCAAAGAGTGAATAGGCCCGTCGACGGGTCCATCTCCAGTAAGAGGCTACGTCTTTAAATCAAAGGGTTGCAGGTTAGAATTCCACGCTTCCACTCCGTATCTCATTACATGGCAAGGAACCCATCCACACACTGCTTCAGGGACTGTAGCCAATATTATGTAGCCTACTGCATGTTAAAATCGGCAAGGGTGTGGCAGGGTCAGTTAGATCCTGTATTCATTGACATACAGTCTAAAATGATCAACTGTATGGGGAGCAGTGGGGAGTGGGGAGCACCTCTTCATGGGACAAGAACTTTGTCGTAGAGCAGCAATGTGACAGTTATTCGCCCATTCTTCCTGTTTCCTTCTCAATGGTGCTGACATCAGCAGAGATAACAGGCTAGGTTGTGATGTGAGTGACACACACACCACATCTAAAATAATAATAATAATAATAATAGTAATAATAATAATAATAATAATAAAAAATAAACCTCCAAACTTGAGGGATCACTTTTGGATCTTAAGTGTAGACACAAGAGGTTCCATTCTGAACAGACTAGCACAAAACCGAACTGAATAGAATAGAATAGAATAGAATAGAATAGAATAGAATAGAATAGAATAGAATAGAATAGAATAGCATAGAAAATCTATGCACCAAGAGTAGACCTACAATTTCCTGCTCTTCCCTGGCAATGATTAAAAGGGGGGAGGGAAAAATCTTCCATAAGGTCAACTGCCATCAGTTTTTTTTCTTCCAGCCTTTTCGATTTATAGCCTATTTTTAGGCTAGACTAGTTTATCAATGCAATACCAGTGGGTTATTTTTCCTCCTCCTGGGTTATTCTACGTCTACGCTGTTAGATCTAGTCTGCCTACCCTATCCAAGATTATTAGACCTGCCATAGTATGCTTCTTGACATGGTTGAGAAAATTTAAGTGCTAGGCCTGGGCTGTGTTTCTTAAGGCCCTCCATCACCCTGAAGAGGCACAGCAGCAGGGAGGATAACTTGTATTCTTTCTATAATGTAATATTCCTATCCCAAGCTTTCAGACAACAACATATTTTATGCTTTTCTTTGTCCACCCAGACATTGTCAAAGGCCTTTTCTAGCTCCTTTTTTCTATTGTGAGGGGTTTGTCATAACAAAGACCACGGGCTCGTCCTCCCCCAACCTCACCCTCGCCTACCACAGTTCCCATGGAAACGATATCAGAGCGAGGCAGCTGGTGGAGTTCCCTGTACTCCCTCATCAACGTAGCTTGAATCTAGCAGCCTTGCTAACAAGCTCAGCAAATAATCCTGTTCGAGCCGGGGAGAGGGTAAAGGACGCTGGCTACCCAGAGGAACTAGCACCAGGAATATCACTTTAACAACACGGGATTTAAACACATTTCAATTTCTAATCACACCTTTGGACAACTGGCTACATGTTCCACAAGTGAAAGAAGAGAACAGGGCTTTTACCTAGCCTTTAAAGTGGTATGTATCAAAAATCATAGCTGGTTAGCTGAGGAGCTAGCATTTGTTGTCCTTCGCTTGGTTTTTGCTAGCCCGACTACACTGCGAGCAGGAAAATAATTAACAGTGTGATCAGAAGCCATTTATCTCGCCATGAAATACAAGACACATTATCATAAAAATCACTAGAAACATTGAAATGATTGATAAGTTGTAACGAGTATAATTTCGAAGCGTCGGGGTGGGAATGTAGCTATTGTGTGTAGGGGGAAAGAGAAGGCACAGACCCCATACGGTAACGTTTAATTGTATCAAACTGACAAAGGAAAATTCACTGTGCTGGCCCCAGTATAAGATACAAGTTATATATTTTCCAATTTAGCTATAGGCAATAAAACACGAGATCCCAAGAAATTGCTATGTTTGGATTGGTACCTTTCGTAATAAGCTTTTGTTTAGGACATGTCCTTTCTCCTATTCCAGGAAGTAAAGTAAACCACATTATTTCCAAGCATTTATTTATATAAGACATTGATAACACCGTTACTAGCTTCGTATAGTAATAACCATGCCAGATCATATTCCAAAAGTGAAATATGAAATGAAATGACATTGGGTGTTGTTCTGTTTTATTCACAAACTGTTAAATCCACACAATGGTTTCTTTTCACGTACGGATGTGAAACACTATCTTCGTACCTAATCTACTGTTGAAATTAAGTTCATTTATGACAGGGGGTTATGAAGTATGATACTATTGACAACTGTTGTGCTTCATTGCAAATGTCTTTGTTCATTGTGATAAGAGACAGCTGACAATGTTGTTGACAAAGTTTTCTGCTGTTTAAATCTAGCCTTAAAAGTGTTATCTATCGAAAACACTATGGTTCTTATGGTACTTTTATGAATGCTGTTTTAGGTGACGTTGGCCCTTTTCTACTACTTGTGTATTATTATGTAGTTGTTCTGTATGCTGACAGGATGTATAGGGCGAGAACGCACACGCCGTTCTCTTTGTTTTGTAGCTATGCTCTCTGTACATTTTGCACGTGTCTGAGCGTGTGACTAGGTCCGCTTGGACTCCAGAAAAGCTAGCAGGATCCCCCCTCGCACTTTAATGCTGTTACTCCAGCCATTCCTGATCTCTGAGAAAGTGTGTTATATCGCAATTTAATTGGTAGATAGGCCCATGCATTTCCTGGTGGATACTGTAGGGAAAACTCAAGTTTGGCATACCCTCAACACTTCAGAATTCTGTTATGGCTTAATCAAGTAAATTATTCATGTAGCACATTGAGACAAACGACTTTGCTCATGAATTGCAAACTAGGTGCTTGTTTAAAGATGTCAGAAAGACATGGAAAGGCTATGGAAAGTTGCATCTTCAGGTCTGTGGCAAGTTCATGAACTTCACTATCCATCACAGGTCTTCTGTATTGCACCATTCTTTACCACTATTACTTTAAAGTCCAATGCCCTTTGAAGACGGACTAGAATACATTGACATTGCCCTTTGAAAATCTCATACAAGACCACCTACCTTAGCTATACATTATTCAATGACTTTATAGCCCTAGGCCTATGGATTCAGACTCTTCAAGATTTTCAAGCAAGCGTCACGATAACCTCCTGCATTAGTTATTCAGCAAACCACCAGTAAAATCAGCCGGTTCCGGTTCTGTCCTTTTCCGATTGTGCAAACCTAGAGATGGTACTAAGATCAGACACCATTGAGGCAAATTGCTTCTGTTCCTCAGATGTGAAAGTCCTCCCAGCCTCGTCCCTCCACTGTAAAAATGGAAAAAGAAACACACCCCGGGCGAGCCATGTGGGATTGTGGATTTGGACTGTGACTTGGAAAGGACGTTACCCACCATTTTCTTGCCGTGTGTGTGTGTGTGTGTGTGTGTGTGTGTGTGTGTGTGTGTGTGTGTGTGTGTGTGTGTGTGTGTGTGTGTGTGTGTGTGTGCGCGCGTGTGCGCGCGCGCGTGTGTGTGTTTAGGAGGCCTGTGGTTTTGACATGGCCACATTCTCTTCAACATCACAACTGTTTTCAACTACACACAGTCTCTTAAATTTGTAACTTGAAGTCTCTCTCGTCCATGCATGGCTAGTCCTAATGCCCCATATAGGCTAGCCATACAGTGTGGAGGCCAGGGATGGATGGAGGATAGGGCTGAGGAGTTTGAGGAGCCAAGCAGTGCCACATGGACGCTACATTTCTCACTGTTGTAGTCAGTGGAACACGAATTACGTTCCCACTAAAGCCTAGCACTGATCTGCTTGTTGAGTTCGCTGTGTCGTCGCATCTTTGTTGAGCTCATTCTCAAAGTCGACGTTTGGGAAGCATGGGGCAAGTTCTCCACATTCAAGGGCGTAAAACAAAATGTTTTGCCAAAAAAAAACAATCACTCAATCGAGAAGCCCTATAAAACTTACTTCAACAGCATAAAATAGACTCTGATAGGGCCATAATTCAGAATAAGAAAAGCCCAAAACCCAGAGCAAAGCCTGGCATGCATCGCAACTAGCTATAAATGGACAAGAAGAGGGGCTACGGATATGCATTGCATTGACATATTGGAGCGGTTCGACGTTAAGGTCCATCATTCAGCCATTTCAGCATTCTGCCAAAGTCCATATTGCGCAGGCTAATTCTTCTGCAGTGAAATGTTAATGGGCATCTGAGCGCAGAAGGTCATTGACTCCTGTCTGTCACGGCATGGCGAACAGAGCCTACTTTAGGAGGCTGAAGCAGTGACGCAGGGTTTCCGAGGAAATGGGAATAACAGCACAGTACAGCACAGCACAACACAACACAACACAGCATACATCCTCCCATAGCTGGCTTTGGTCTGATACAGTGCGATACCAGAATAGCCAGTGCTATGTTGCTCCTTCCTTATTTATTCACCACCACCAGGGCTTGCGTGGGCCAAGTTCCTGTCATCGGCCACAAGTTAATGGTCAAGGGTGAGACGTCATAATCGGAAAGAACCATGAATAGCGTCTCCATTAGGTTAAATATGTCAACGTATGGTTTGTGAAGACTCGAAAACCTTTACACATTATTTAGCTCTTCTAATGAAATGGGTGTAACAGACTAGTTGGTGTTTTCTCAGTGTAATTACTAAATGGCAGCCTGTTCGATATTGTGTCTTACAAGAGCTTTTTTTATTGTCATTGTGAGAGCCCCTGCATTGCATTGATGCTTTGGTCCCACTCTTCAGGTAAATGCCATGTTTATAATCCATTACCTTCCGAGTCGACCCATAGACAGTCAAGGGTCATAATTTTCCATCCTAGCCTCTTAGTGCAGATGAGTCAACGGCGTTGACAGGCCTACTCACTCTTTTAGGGAAAACGCTCGATTCCTTCGTAACAACATTTACAAGTCTTTACAAGACCATTTACATTGGTCATTGCCGTTTTGGTCACACGAAGTTTATGACAGACGCTCTGTGCTAACTAGTGGGGGTTAGAAGTCGCCCTATCTGGTTAATATCTCAGAGTTATTAAACAAGTCACGCTTCATGAAGCCCCGTGAAGTCAGCTGCTCTGTGTCCTGAGAGCAGAAAAAGTGCAGATTCTTGCTTTTCTTTCTTCCGTGTCCCTTGTTCCACCCGCTCTGCTGCGGAGGTGAATATTCACTAGGCTGTAATGAGGTGTGGCATGGTATGGCATTGCATGGCCTTGCTGTGTTTCTATCGTCCTCCTCACAACAGGAAGCCTGGCTGCTCACTCATACAAGCTTCCTGTGCCACCACATGCACAAACACACACAAAATCAAACCAACACACAACGCAAACATACACACAAGTGCAAACATACAGTACACACTCTCACACACACACACACTCTCTCTCTCTCTCTCTCTCTCTCTCTCTCTCTCTCTCTCTCTCTCTCTCTCTCTCTCTCTCTCTCTCTCTCTCTCTCTCTCTCTCTCTCACACTCACACACACACACACACACACACACACACACCAACCACGCACAGCAAGGGAGGGAGATTTGGCAGCCGGAATGCCATCTCGGCCTGCTGTGCGGAGAGGGAAAGGTGTGACACCAGCACATTAAGCTTGTGCCACCACACGCAGAGCAGAGCAGAGCAGATCCTCAGTGTTCTGCTGCTATTGGCGATGTGTGTGTGTGTGTGTGTGTGTGTGTGTGTGTGTGTGTGTGTGTGTGTGTGTGTGTGTGTGTGTGTGTGTGTGTGTGTGTGTGTGTGTGTGTGTGTGTGTGTGTGTGTGTGTGTGTGTACATGCCATGTGACCTCAGTGAGAATTAATGCTCAGTGTGTCCATGTCATCCATGCAATGTGCTTTAGTAGTGCAAGGCGACGGTTTGTTTTTGCAATCCAATTAATATCTTGTGACGCTCAGGCACGCAATCTCACACTTACCTAAACATAATATCATTAATTGTTACAACCTGCTTTGTGCTGTAGAGGCACAGTGTACAGTACCTTCTATTCATCGAGACGGACAAAAGTTTCACATAAAAACAAATGTGCATGCACCTGTAACTGAGCTGTACCAATAATTGGCTTGATATGAAATGAACAGGCAACCATGATCCTCCTTTGCATAACGACAACATCTCAAAAGACATTAGTTGTAAGCAACTGGACTTCTGTTTCAGCTTGTGTTTTTATCCCCCCCCCCCCTGCAATACAGTACTCTTCTCTACGATGAGCTCTTGAGTAGTACCCCAGTAACACCTTTTCTATTAGCTGCACTGCTCGGGGGCGTAGCTGGCATGGAGAGGTGAATGAGAGGAGCTCAGTGCCTGCAGCATGCTGCTCCTAGATTAGAGCGGCTCTCCTCAAGTGGGGTGCTGCTGCTGCTGCTGCTGCTGCTCAGCCTGTCTCTGAACCCCTCTGAACTCTGGTCTGTCAATCTCAATCTAGCTGGCCATTTGTTTATCTTTTGTCTTGTCTGTCTGTCTTTTTGTCTGTTTGTCTGTCTGTCTGCCTCTCTCCCTCTCTCCTCTCCTCTCCTCTTTTCTTCCGTTGTCCTGCCTGTGTGTGTGTGTGTGTGTGTGTGTGTGTGTGTGTGTGTGTGTGTGTGTGTGTGTGTGTGTGTGTGTGTGTGTGTGTGTGTGTGTGTGTGTGTGTGTGTGTGTCTTGCCTGAACATGTCTCATCATAACCCTCACCAGGCCCCCGTGTCCCGACCCCTCCCAGCCCCAGTCTGCTCTGCTCTTGGCAGCAGCGCAATTCATTTCCCTCTGAAGCAACACACACACACACACACACACACACACACACACACACACACACACACACACACACACACACACACACACACACACACACACACACACACACATACACACACACAGCAAGTCATCTGGTGTTGAGGAAACCTCACCCTAGAAATAGCAGTACTCTCCAAATGGCCATATCAGGCATGGACAGGACACGGAGGCAATTTGCTGTTTTATTGAGTTTTAAGTGATCTGGTGGAAAGGAAAGCGGCCTGCTTCGGTCATGCACTCTGCGGTAAATTATGGCTAGTTACAGTTACAGTATTTCTCCTTGTATGATGCAAATAAAATTGTGTTTTTACAGTGTGAAAGTGCGTAGCTTAATCTTTTTAAAATTATTATTATTTTTGGCAAACCCTGAAAGCATGAGGAGTGTATTATCCAGTCTGAATGTCAATAACTCACCATTTACCAAGCAGACTCTCTCCCTCTGACAGGTCGAGCCTGTTTTTTTGTTTTGTTTTTTTTTACAGATATGTAATTGCTTGTGTCATCATCATAGCTTCTGTGTTTGTCATCTTTGTATCTGTATATAGCGCTTGGAATAAGTTACAAGTGTAAAACCATGAATGCATTTGTGATGAGAAAAAAATAGGCTGTCTTTATACATTAACTGTATCCTGTAACTGTAACTGTATCTGTTATATTATAAAACAGTATTTTCACCAAGTAATTGTATTTATAATATAAAGAATTCGCAGATTTTGTTAAGTGTTTGGACTGAGGGTTCTTTGCGTCTAACTCTTCAAGTGTATATATCTGTCAGCAAGAATGATTTGTCCATAAATGTCACGTAAATGGACACAACTTGTCCCTAAATGTCCATAGTCCAGTGATTGACCAGGTGGCGTACCCCTCTCCTCTCCCCCCCTCCCCTCTCCCCTGTGGCAGGTTGAGGCTGAGCGGACCCCCCTCCACAGCTTGGCAGGCGGTGGGATGAGGAGCGGCGGGATGGCGGCGGCGGTGGCAGCAGCAGAGGTAGTGGAGCCTGGCTCTGTGGCCCCTGGCTGGGACACGCACAAGCACAGGCCCACGTCCAGACACACGCACTGGCACAGGCACAGACACACGCTGGCCCTGCCCCTCATGCTGCTGCTCGCCTGTCTCACCACAGCCAACGCAGGCTACACAGGTAAGAGATACAGAGATCCAGCACATTGCTCTCCTCTCCTCTCCTCTCCTCTACCTGTGCTCTCCTGCCTCCATGTCTATCCTGCCTTGTTGGATATGGACGCTGATGCATGTTTGGAGTTTTGCGTTTACTCTCCTCTTCTCTTCAGTTCTCCTCTTTCTTGTCCTCTCCTGTTCTGGCGGATCATGGACAATAAAGTGCACAACAGCATAGGCACAAACACTTGGGCAGGCACATCTCGGACATAGATCACAATCACACATGCATCCAACGTGCCTGCGCTAGGACAGACACTCACACACAGACATGCATGCTGATACACAGACGTACAGTGCGTTTTCACTCCCACGGCCTTTTCTATCTCGCAGGAAATCCGCCTCAGTTTCAGTAACAGCTGCTAACACACGATTCATAAACACATGCAAACCTCAAAGTGTCTCATATACACACACACACACACACACACACACACACACACACACACACACACACACACACACACACACACACACACACACACACACACACAGATGATCACAGCAGGCCTACTCATAAGGTGCCGGTAAGGGTCACATACAAACACTGTAGGCGGGGAAGTGTCGTCATCCTGGTTAGGGAGAATTGTGTTTTGGACTGGGGCAGGCAGGAGTGGCCCTACTGAGTAGGAACTGGACGTTTGATCTGCTTCAGGGAAATAAAGAGGTTGTTTGCATGCGGTTGAGTGTGTGTGTTTGTGTGTGTGTGCGTGTATGAGATAGAGGGCATGAGTGTGTGTGGTTGCATCTGCGATAAAGACTTGAAATGAGTCTCATTGCTGTTTAAACTGTCTGAGGGTGAAGAATGGCTGGAGGCAGCAGCAGAGGAGACTGCCTCAGATGCGTGTGCGTGTGTGTGGTTATGCACAGCACGCTCAATCTTCCCCTGTGTCATCCCACCCCTCCCCCATCCTGCCCCCTCTATCAGTGTGTGTGTGTGTGTGTGTATGTGTATGTGTGTGTGTGTGTGTGTGTGTGTGTGTGTGTGTGTGTGTGTGTGTGTGTGTGTGTGTGTGTGTGTATGTGTATGTGTGTGTGTGTGTGTGTGTGTGCAGTCATGTGGCGAGGACGAGAGCATTGGTAATGTCCTTGGTAGGGCACTGTGTGAGTGTGATGATGTGATGTGGTATTTCTCTGCGTGTGGCAAGATAGCTTCCAGCACCTCCTCTCTGAGGTGAGGTGAGGCCCGCCCCGCACTCTAATACCTGTAACTAATTCCCGTCCTTATTTAAAGCCTGCTTCATGTTTTATCAGCTATTTTTAGATGACCGGCTGGTCCAGTCACCCTCTGCTTAAACATAGAAGCACACTATGCTTTCTACCGCCTTTTTAAAAAATCTCTACCCTAAATTGTAAAACGACAAAAACAACAAAACAAAAACAAAAAGAAACAGAACACGCTTCACAGTTGTTGCTCACTCACGTGCAACGGCCGCGCTGTCCGTTTGCGTAGGGATACGCCAGGGGCCCGTCAGAGAAACAGAGAGAGAGGGAGGGGAGGGGGAGGGGATGGGGTTGGGGAAGAGAGAGTATGCAAGGACAGTGAGAGAGAGAGAGACGACGACGACGACGACGACGATGATGATGACGGGGGGCTGGGTATGAATGGAGAATCAGCAAGATGGACAGAGAAAGGGGTAGATGAGCAGAGGGAAGGGGAGGAAGAGACAGTCAGGGAGCAAGTGAACAAGGGCAGAGAGAGAGAGAGAGAGAGAGAGAGAGAGCAGCACCTATCCCCTTACGCAATGCAGACCAGACCACCATCGCATTACGTACACGTGCACGCACAGGCACAGAACAGACAGGCGCAGAGATGGATGGATGGATGGATGGGTTGGGGGAGGAGGGCAGATGGAAGAGAGAGAGAGAGAGCAAGAGATCCCACTACACATTAGCAGCCGTTCCTTCCTTGATGTGCAGTGATGGAATATTTGAATGAACTGAACTGGGGGTGTCCAAAGCGTGCACATGGAGATGGTGCGTGTGTAAAGCATTTCATCTGGATGTACGTGTATGTGTGCACCGTTCCCTGCCCCCACCCATTTGCACACATACGCAGGTACATGTACACTACCCTCTCTCTCGTGTCTTTCAGGTCTCTTTGTCCTACCTCCGTTTCTCTTTCTTTTTCTCTTTCTCTTTTGGTCTTTGTCTGTCTGTCACTCGCTCGCTCGCTTGCGCTCTCTCTCTCTCTCTCTCTCTCTCTCTCTCTCTCTCTCTCTCTCTCTCTCTCTCTCTGTCTCTGCCTCTGCCTCTGCCTCTGCCTCTGCCTGCATGTATAATTTACTGTAGCAGATACTGTAGAGTAATCCCTTGGCACCGCCTCACTGTTCACAAAGATTTCTATGAATATTAAATGCACAAATTCCAGTACTCGACTACCAGCTTATGCACGACGCTCCTAAACATACAATTTAAGCTTCATTTTTTCTCTGGGGATAATAAAAATAAAACCGATGTTGTGGAGGCAGGAGTCAACCAAACAACTGTGATTTGCACAAAAGGGGAAAAAAATATGCAAGTGATGTAAGACCTGTGCGTTTTTTTGCAATACAGAACAGTGGGGCTCTTTCCAAAACAGGCTAACACATTTAGCCCCAGCCAATTCTGCTGCATTTCCTAATCAAATCAAGAAGTCTTTCAGTGGCATTTTTTAAAATCATATCAAGCAAAGTCTTTGAGAATATGCCATTCTACACATTCTCAGATAACTTCATCTTTCCAAAAGGAAACCACATTTGCCAGTAGAAAGTGCAGGTGAAGGCAAGCGCTGAATATTAAAGGAGACGTTCTATGTAAAAAAATCAATAGCCTTTTGTGCAAGGTCACTGGATGTTGTTTGTAGGGGTAAAGAAATGAGTGCAGTTGAGCAATGAGGAAGGAACAATGAGTACATTTGATACTACATAAACCCAATGATGAATGGGTAGCTAAGGGAAATGGTGGCAACGGAGGGGTATGAAACTAAATGTTGGCTATTTGATCTAGCCAGCAGTTTTACATTGAACCACTCAGATTGTTTCACAAAGAACTGCATACAGTGTTTATGACACAAGGCATTTGTTAGTTAAGGTGGAAGTTGTGTGGGAAGGTGCTGGTGGAGATCTATACTCTGGAGGGGTTCATAATGGATATGAATGGATGTCAATATATTGTGGTTTTTCATACATTTTCCAATAATTCCACTCTCTATTTAAAATGAATTACTGTCTTCTATTGGGACAACTTGGTGGCAGGCATTTGTTGTTGAGATGGTAAGCTACCTTAAAGCTACGTTCACACACATCGCTACTAGTTAAGTTACTCGCTCAGCGTCAATAAGTCAATAGAATGTCTATGGTATGTGTTCCAGTGAGGTGAGGAGAGTACAAGCAATACGATGTGGCCGGAGATAAAATGATTTTAACTTCGACCAACCAATTGGAATGCAAAGTTCGGATAACTGACGGTACTTCTGGCTTTCCATGAGCGAGTAGGCGAGTGAGCGAGAAGCGGCTAAGGTAGTGAATGTAGCTGAAGTATATAGCGCTGAAAGAAATTTTGCACAGAGGGTACAGCTGTGGTCGCAGTGCTCTTTAACAGCAAGAGGAAGTGAACACTGTAAGCTTCCTGGTTGGTTAGGCAAAGAGAAGTATGCCAGGTGATGTTTGCTCTCCTCTGTTGCACAAGTGAACTGACAGGAAAACCACATGGTCGACCAGACGTCAGTGACATGTTCAGTGGTTTTCAGATGTAACTTCACTCGCGTCATATCCCACCAGCAGAGGCGAGGGCGACGAAGTCACATGTATCTCACCTGTCAGCAACACTGATGTTTGTTTTTGATAACAGATAGCACTTTGTTTAGGCCTCCGATAAATGCCTGCCTGTGTAAGTGATTTGTTTTGTGTGTATTTTACAAATATCTTGTTCAGTACCAGTAAGGCCTTTTACCATTCATGTAGTTATAATAAGCACCTAGTAGGCCTTGATTTGGCTCAACTCACCTCTCACTAAGTTAATATCTCTGACAGTAATTAGGCATACTAGTGTAGTGGATCCTATTCTGAAGTGAATCCTATTCTGAAGTGTTATCTTGTTTTTTTGTTCGGACTGGTAGTATTTGGTATTATGAAAATAAGCGAGCGAGCGAGCAGATGAAACGGATACAGGGTGTACGAAAAAGGAAGAAAGGGGGACAGTTTGTGGTCTTTGGGGTGACGGCGTACCCACTTACAATAAGCTGACTTTGTCGGCTCAACATGGGGAAAAAAGTGCCCAACATTGGGCTTCTTTGTTGCTGTTGGGTTTTAGAAACAGACGTGGCAGATGTACAAGGCAGTGCCTTCACAGGAGAATAGTGTGGAGAGTCAGAGAGTGTGTGTGTGTGCGTGTGTGTGTGTGTGTGTGTGTGTGTGTGTGTGTGTGTGTGTGTGTGTGTGTGTGTGTGTGTGTGTGTGTGTGTGTGTGTGCCTGTGTGCCTGTGTGTGTGTGTGTGTGTGTGTGTGTGCCTGTGCAGGCCTTGTGTGTTATTTGGGAGAACAGGAAATAGTTTCCTGCTGAGCCACAGCAGCAGAGTTGAAGTGAGTGTTGTTCAGTCCTGTGGCCTCTCACTGGAAGTTCACCACTTTCCCATCAACCCTTACTGCAGGCAGCAACACACACACGCACACGCACACGCACACGCGCGCGCACACACACACACACACACACCATCACCTCCGATACCGCCCGCCCCCAACCCCCCTTCCTATCCTTCATCCCCCACAGAGTTCCATTGCACAGCCCCCACTATAAACCTCCATCCGTCTGACTGTCCCTCCCCCACAACTCTTCACCACACGCATTGCTGAGTTTCTCCAGACTGGTCGGGGACGGGAGCTACCGCCTTCTACATCCTTTTTAGGAACAGCATGAACCGGATGACCAGGCTTATGCCAAGTGTTGGGAGTAATATTAGAAACAGTCCATGAAGCAACGGTACTGTTAGAAACGCTCCATTGCTGTTATTTTTACAAACGGGTGAAATGAGACCCATTGGAGTTTCCAAATCCCCCATAACCAACACTCCCTCACACACTATCGCCACCTGCCTGATTGGGGTGGATAGCCTCCGTCCTTTAAGAATGATGTGAATGGGATCTGCCGCCAGTAGCATTAGAAACAGCTCATCAATCTTAATTTTGCAATCCGGTTTATAACACATCGGGTTGGTCTCTCAAGCCGCCCTTGAACTCTTAAACACAAGCACTTCTGACCTCCTCTAGTCTGTTTAGGCAGATATCCTACGCCTTATAAGGTACATGAACAGGGTGAACAGGCTTATTCCAGTGTTGTCATAGTTGTATACATACTCTAGAAATACTTCATCAGACAGTGGGAACAAACCGGCGAAAGGAGATCCTGTGTCAGGCTTAGTGTGAAAGAAGGTTTGGTGTTGCTAAGTATTTTGAAAATCTATTCTCCTCGGATAAGGGTCAATAGAGTTGTCGTTTTTTTTTAGTAGCAAACGTCAGGTAGTACAACCACAGGTAATGCCCATAAATTAATTTGATGATTGGTAATAAGCAATGAATATGCTTCTTAGATTATCAAGTAAAAGCGAAAGAAAAAAAGAATGATTCCATACAATAGTTACAATAGAATTAGCTGTGGTTGCACCACCCTGACGTCTTCTACTACAAAGACGTCATTGACTCATACAGTATGTGCAACAGGAGTACATAACGAATTGATAATAATTGCATAATTGCAGTATTTTCTGTCCAAAACTACCTCTAGTCAGTGTGTATCGATTAGTTAGGACTATTTAAGCTGGGAGAGATGTGTTTCTAAGGTGGCTGTCCTCATTACAAGGCACTGGTTCAACATTGAACTAAGCTGCCATTAGTTAACATACGAAATGAAACCATCATCATCTCAGTTGTATGATTTTGCATTTAGTGTTTTAATATAGCCTCAGCACACATTAGGGTTGTGTCTGTAGTCACGGGGCAGGCACGGCATGGCACGACTCTGCTGACGGCTGTGCTTGGCGAGCTTATATCCGCGGGGGAAAAGGGCAAAGCCATCATAAATACGAGGTGCTAATTAACCTGTGGCCTGCCTTTGATTACGCAGCCTGCTTCACTCCAGCACACTCACACAAGGCCAGCCGCTGCGGCTGCTGCTGCTGCTGCTGTTGACTCTGAAGCTGAATGTGTGTGTGCAATTGCATTCTGTTTGATGACGGCCAATTAAAAAAAGGAAACGGCGTCGTTAAGCAGCAGATGTGGTTTGGCTTTCGCTTGCACGTTCCTCCTCCTCCTTCTTGTTCTTCTTCTTCTTTGCTGTAGTTTGATGATGATGGTTTACAGACATCATTCGCAAGGCAGGCAATAGAAAGCCAAGCAGGAAACCAGGTGCTTATTGTGCAGATTTGCATCGTGTGTGTGTGTGTGTGTGTGTGTGTGTGTGTGTGTGTGTGTGTGTGTGTGTGTGTGTGTGTGTGTGTGTGTGTGTGTGTGTGTGTGTGTGTGTGTGTGTGTGTGTGTGTGTGTGTGCGCGCGCGTGTGTGTGGGCTATAAAGAGGAGCAGAGGATGAATGAGTGAAATGCATTGATTTTGAATTGTGCATCGCAAGACGCTGAGTGTTCACCAGCACAGAACGGGCATCAGCAGAGATTGAGTTGAGAGGAGGCAGGGTGTGAAGAGAAGCAGGCCGTGGTCTCCTAAAGCCCGTTTTTTGCTCAGAAATCAAACTGTCTGCGCTAGGGATGCAAACGATTAACAGATTAATCAACTTTAATCGGTCAATACATTAATCGTTTAAAAAACATTATCGCAATTAATCGACAATTCAACTGACAAGACACGCAAGTGAAATGGGCATGTGAAGAGAGTGTGTGTGAAGAGTGGGAATATTTAAATCACGTTTGGATTAAAGATTTAAAATAGAATGAATTTAAATGTGGTATTTTATCTAAATTTTTTATTAAATTTCTTTAGATTTTTTTTGAGATTTTGGGGGGAAAATGCCGCTTATCAATTAATCGTAAGTCGATCAATAAGGCTATCAACTAAAAATTAATGAATTAATCGATAATTTGCATCCCTAGTCTGCGCGCAATGTTGCAGATAGCCACACAGAGATTTTGCCCCCCTCCGCAGACACTTGGTGTGCACCTCCAAAAATGTGACTCAGACTAGCTACGCAGACAACCGCGGAAGCAGCCACTGTAGTTGGTCACTCTGCGTTCAACAACGAACAACTAGTTCCATGTTCTAGGACCCCAGTGATACAGACGGCGCAAAAATCAAAACTATCTGCGGAGACCTGTGGGCGACAGGCTGCCGCGAGAGCATACACAGCCCTTAGACCTCTGGAAACATACGGACCCAGCTGCAGCACCCCACCCCCTCACATCACCCTCACATCACCTCCAACCAGACTGGGCTACAAACACACTGGAAACTCTGAGTTCACGTGTTAGCCTACGTCTGATATGATAGAATGTGTGGGTGTGTGTTGTTTGCCCACTGCCGGGTCTATTTGTTTTGTTTCACAACCTCAGTTAAACAACCTTTTTGCTGCTGTGTATCATGGTGTAAAGCTTCTATTATCTTGTATTTCCTTCGTGTTTACCGTGCCTATCATCAGTCTGTGTGTCAGTCCTAGTGTGTTTGTCTGCCGTGTGCTGGGAGTGTGTGGGTGGGAGGCGCTTTGTTGGCGCAAGAGGCTGTTTTGGTTTCCTCACACCACCCTGCTTAATGTATTTGGTGGGATAAGGCACTGGTTGTGTGGTCGTCTGGCCCTGTGTTTAGTTAGCATGTGCGTGTGTGTGTTTGTGTATTTGTGTTTTTGGGAGTGCCAGGCCAGTCCAGTGGCTCTCCAGATTGCCTTGCGAGTGGCTGTGTGAAAGGGCCCTCTCTCTCCTCTCTGTCTGTCTCTCTCTCAGGCAACCTGGGTCCTTATGATGAAGCGTGCCCATTCACAGAAAACACACACACACACCACCACCACAGCTGCTCCTGCCTCCTTATCTTGCTGGAGAGCCTGGCAGACTGGTTGGGGGGGATGGGGTTAAGGGGTAGGTAGGGGGTATGGCGCGGGTGTGGGTGGCCATTTAATCATGCCCGGTCTGCCAGGCACAGGCACTGATGCTCCAACCATGCCCTTTGATTCAGAAAAGAGACACACAGATACTGTTTTCAGGCCGACCAGAACGGTGCCCTTGCCTGTGCCCGCATCAGTTTCGCTTGGAACTTAAGTGCTTACCTAGTGCCATCAAACCATCTTCTCCGTTCATACCAGGCTCTGAACCTTTACATATCCTACTATTTGTTACCTGAATGACCTGCTGACGTTCCCTATGTCGTCACAGTTAGCAGAGAAAAAACAAGGGTTTTTTTTCTTATACTTTCTGGTGAACAACGGTTCGAGATAAGGTGCAGGAATGGGCTCTGGCACAGTTCTCTGTCGGCCTGAACTCGCCCAGAGAGAGAGGTATGTGCGGGCCGGGCAGCCAGAATGTTTCCCCTTTTGCCCGGTCTGTCTTGAAATGCAGGCTATGTGATGCTGCTTCATGTGAGGAGAGAGAGAGAGCCATTTGCCATTTTAGGTGCTTAAGCTTATGGCTTATGACTTGTGGTTTGAAAACCAGGCCAAACTGCAGTGGATCTGCCTCAGGGACGTGTGGTACCTCAAGGACCTCAGGAGGAACCCGTGGAACCAATTAGCATCTCCAGTAGTAGAAGGGGGCAGCATCTGAAGATGGCCGGGCCTATGTGGCCTCTGTGTGCATGCGATCAGGCTGCGCAACTGAGGACATGGCTGGCAGAGATTTGACTGTCTTGTCTGTCTCTCTGTCTGTCTCTCTGTCTCTCTGTCTGTCTCTCTCTCTCTCTCTCTCTCTCTCTCTCTCTCTCTCTCTCTCTCTCTCTCTCTCTCTCTCTCTCTCTCTCTCTAACTCTCTCTCTAACTCTCTCTCTCTCTCTCTCTCTCTCTCTCTCTCTCTCTCTCTCTCTCTCTCTCAGGTTGTGCGCAGGGCTCTAAATTAAGACCAGCCAACTGGCCAAATTCTGTTGAAATGTAAGTTTTGGCTGGTAGAAAATAAAGCTTTCTAGCGGCTCTGACCCGTTACTGTAGTGAGTGTGTCTAATCTAATATCCAGTTTGGTTGGTGATGAAAAAAGTGAATTGAGAGCCCTGGTTCTACTACAGTATGTGTCCCCTGTCCAGCAGTTAGCCCTTGGCTTGAATGAAGTCTATGGTAGGGTGGTGTAGCATTCGGCGCGTTGGAGTTAATGGGCAAGGAGTCATCATTACCACAGTGTTGTTTGCTGCACCTCAGGGTGCTTGGCTTATCCATTCTCTGTTTCCTTTTTTTTACCCCATGGGAGAATCCAACACTGCCTCCTACTCTGCTGCTCCGCTGACCATGATGGGCCAAAAAACAGCGTGTCAGTCCCCCGGGGGAAGTGGGTTTGTGCAGAAACCAATCCAGGGTTGGCTGGTGTGGGGATCCGAGTGGTAGGCCTAATGAATTGTCTTGGCCAGCAAAGGCCTCGCTGACGACTCAGTTAAGAGTGGCCTGACAGAGAGCAGAGCAGAGGAGTGGAGAGCAGAGCAGGCCGACGAGGAGCAATACTGAAGGCCTGATTGAAAGTGCTCCCACTAATGAGTATTCTAAATTTAGCAGCTCCGCGTCCCGAGTCCCGGTCGCTTGTCTGTCTTGTCTGTCTAATGCCTTCCCCCATCCTTCCCGAGAGGTAGAGGGAGAGGGAGAGAGAGAGTGAGCGGAAGATTACTACTGACCCAGACGAAAGCTCTGCTTGAAAAAACAAACACCAATCAAGGGGGAGTTATTGAAACCCCTGAAACCACACAATAGCATGTGAGCCTACAAGAAAATCTAAAAACAGCCGTGGCTTCAAAAGTCTGAAACTACCAGGCACGGTTTGCTTAATGAAAGGGAGAACAAGTAGCAGACCACACAGAGTGAAGGTCATCAAGTCTGGAGGAAGAAAATTGCATGGCATCCACCATCAAAATTCAAAAGGCACCAAATAGGCATGCGCTGGAGTGACACCTTAACACAAATACAAATGCAGCCTATGGTGCAGAGCGACTGTGGGACTGCAGCAACTCTCTCAATTTTCATGTTATGCTATGTTGATTTTCTTCTATGTCACCATTCTATGCCATGGTACTAATCAATGAACAGATTTTGCCCAACATCACCTAGGGTCAGAGTCAAGATTGTTTAACTGATCCACATACCGTGGCAATTTCAGAACACTATGTTCATCACGGTCGGTCAGATTTATTTTGTTGACAGACAGACGGGCAGATAAATGCAGGTAAAAACAAAAACTGATGCAACAACCTTTACTCAACCCAGCATACTTACGCAAGCTACCTGTCATGCATGACAAAAACCTGCATGCAACAGCAGTATCTCTACACAGAAAGACATAACACGTATGAAAACAGACAACAGCAAGCTCCAGCAGCATATTGTATAAGTCTCAGTCAGTGACTGTCTTGTTCTGTTCTGTCCTGTCGTGACGTGTCATGCCAGTGCATGCTCAGCTGAGCTGAGCTGAGTTGGGTGGGTAACATTCAGTCAGTCTGCCGTCACGGCACCCAGGGCTGGATTACTGCATGGGCCTACCCTGCCCAGACCCAGGGGCCCAAGAGTCAAGAGGGGCCCTGAGGCCAAAGCCTCTAATATTTCTATTCTCATGTCGCATTAAAATCACTCTTTTTTTACCAACTGAATTTTCAGATTTTGTTCAGGGAACATCCCCCCCAAAACCCCAAAAAACGTAAACCCTCTCATCTGACCTAAAACCCTGAACAGTGTTGTAAACTAGGGAGAGCTTTTGAGGGGAGGGGGGCTTTCTTCTTGTCTGGCACAGGGGCCCCATGGAATCCTAATCAGTCCCTGTGGGCACCACCATCACCATGTGGAGCAGCGGCAGCAGCACATTCTGTCCTGTTCCCATCCCTGCCTCGGTCTATTGTGGGTGCCAGTGCCAAGGCAGTGGCAGTGCTGAAGTGAAGCCCCCCACAGGTGTTAAGACCATGGCCTGATGTACGAGCTCTCTGTCACTGATACTCTGCTCTCTCCACTGGGCTGCCTGCCTGTCTCTATTGTCTACTGCTGTGTGGACTCCTCTTGGGTGCTCACTGACTTTCTCCTCCCTGCCCTTTGTTTGTCTTTGTCGTCTTTTTTTGCTTCTCTCTCTCTCTCTCTCTCTCTCTCTCTCTCTCTCTCTCTCTCTCTCTCTCTCTCTCTCTCTCTCTCTCTCTCTCTTTCTCCTCTCCTACTCTTTCTTCACACACACACACACACACACACACACACACACACACACACACACACACACACACACACACACACACACACACACACACAAATATCCTGCTGTCTGTCAAGAAAGAAAATCCTTTCTCTCAAAGCTATACTTCTTCCTTTTTCGCCTCTTTTCTCCTCCTGATTCTTTTCAGCCCTTGAGCTACTCCTTTTCTGAATGTCCTTGATGACCTGTGTGTGTTTGAGCGAGAGACATGTGTGTGAGAGAGCGAGAGACGTGTGTGTGTGTGTGTGTGTGTGTGTGCGCGTGTGTGTGCGCGTGCGTGCGCGTGCGCGCGTGCGTGCGTGTGTGTGTGTGTGTGTGTGTGTGTGTGTGTTGGCCTGGCAGGCCATTCTCCAGTCCTTCTGCTGTGGGTTACTCACAGGCTTCTGCCTGCATAAGAACCCACGTGCCTCATGCCTGCTCTTCTCTTCTCTGTCTGGGAATGTTTATGCTGGAACCTGCCTCTTCAAAGCCAAGTGGAGTGTGTCTGTGTCTGTGTGCGTGCGCATGTCTGTGCATGCATGTGTGTGTGTGTGTGTGCGTGCGTGTGTGTGTGCGTGCATGTGTCCATGGTAACACTTCTCCAAGTCCCACAGTAGATATAGCCTTAGCTTCCATGTCTGCAGCAGACAGAGTTGGGAAATGAAGTGAACCCTCTCTCAGCACTCTGACTCAGCGTATGATG
>NC_085874.1:3083747-3128747 GCF_034702125.1 Engraulis encrasicolus
ATCTGGTTTGAGATTTTTTTTACCCCCCGATGTTTAGCTGTGATCGAGGACGTTTGTTTTAATCTGCCTGATGCTCTGCGTCACTTGTCACCCTCAGAAGTTCAGCCCTTCCCTTCCATGGAATTCCACCACGCACAGCTCCCCACCCTCTTTTCCCATCCTCCGACTCGTCCTTTCGTTTCTTGCCGAAACTCCCAGCGCAAGTTTTGCCAAGACCTGTTCCGAGCAGCAGCCGCCTGCCTGCCTGCCTGCCTGCCACTGACGTGAATGAATCTTTCGCCTTTTGCTCTCCTATCCTCTCTCTTTCCGCACACTGTTTTTCTTTTTTCTTTTTTTTCTTTTCTTTTTGGCAAGCTCTCACAGTTACGTGAGTCATGACTTCTGTGGAACAAGAGGTTTTTATTTCATTTTTATTACTGGGGCTTAACAGCCACGTCAGGGCCATATTTAGAGTTGCTTCTGGCAGGGATGGATGGCGATGAGTCTGCAAGACACGGCAATTAGGCACAGATGCATTATTTAGGCAAGCTGAGGCACGGGATGTGCGAACGAATTGTGAAAGTGGATGGGGCACTGGGGGTGTGGGTGGTGGTGGGGGGGACACGGTGCTCAGCAACTGCTACTTGGGTCGCTGTGAAAGCAAGATGGTGAACAAACAGACCCAAAGTCTATTGTGTTGTTTTTAGCTCGTTCCTCTTAATTGTATGTATCCATGGCCTAAAGCTGTTTGAAAAAGAAAAGGGTCTTGTGAAACCAGTTGCATTCATAAAGCAGAATACTTTCACTGTTTATTACTGTCCCTGTCTTTCAGTAAAAGGCATGAAAAGGAAGAAAGAAATCTCAGCACCCGTACCGAACAAAGGGACATTGTTTCTTTGTGCCTATCCTCCCGCCCTCATCTTGGGCTCCCGGCAGACCTCTCTCTCAGTGCTCAGCTAAGCATGCACATGTAGCCCCCCTGGCACATTGCTGCTGCTGCTCTGGAGCTGTGGATGTGTGTGAAGGCAGGGCCATGTCCACGTGCCGGTTTATGCCATGCTGACGGGCCTTCCCCTGCTTTTCAGCTCCACATTTAGCTCACACACTTTCAAGAAAGAGACCCAAGCGCTTCAAGCACACAACAATCACAGCTTTGACTTTGAAACTGTCCGTTAATTAATTCGGTTCTGTTGTTTGTTCATGAATGGAATGCTCCATTTTCTGAAGCCATATGCTTTTCAGAGCTTTTCAGAGTATCAGATTGAATTTACAAAGGCACCCTAGATAAATACCACTCCAGCTGTTGCCATGGTGGTTTGTTTTGTTTTTCCCAGTGATGTGATGTGTCTTCCGAGAGCAGTTTAGGAGTTCAGGACATAGAACATTGAAGAGTTGTTGTTGTTTTCACCGCTGTAAGGGTCAATACGTCACGAGGCGAATTAATAAATTGGGTAGGGGTGTGTGTGCGCATGAAATGGTGTTTGTTGTTTTCACAGGGCTTAATGTGCTCGTCTTAATCGCGCTGATCTCTCAGCTTAAGGAGCGCAAGAGAGAGAGCAGATTAGGATCGATTGCAGAGAGGGTCCCTCCCTTAAGGCTGGCCGGTATACTACGTCTTGTTTTTGTCTGCTTGTGTCCCTGTTTTGTGTCACCTCATTGACACAAGGGGAGTCTGCTGCTGCGACGGTGGAGAGTGATTATAGCTCTATAGCTCTGAGGCAGATGGAACACAAAAGGGTGTGTGTGTGTGTGTGTGTGTGTGTGTGTGTGTGTGTGTGTGTGTGTGTGTGTGTGTGTGTGTGTGTGTGTGTGTGTGTGTGTGTGTGTGTGTGTGTGTGTGTGTGTGTGTGGTGTGTGTGTGGTGTGTGTGTGGTGTGTGTGTGGTGTGTGTGTAAGCGAGAGCGAGAAAGAAGGACCACGGCCTGGCTGCCTGACATGGCTTTGTGCAAGGAGGCAGATAATGACAATGAGCATGGTGTTCTGTTGAAGTGTGTGTGTGTGTGTGTGTGCGTGTGCGCGTGTGTGTGTGTGTGCGTGCGTGCGTGCGTGCGTGCGTGCGTGCGTGCGTGCGTGCGTGCGTGCGTGCGTGCGTGTGTGTGTGTGTGAAATCGATTTTATTGGGTGTGTGTGAAACCACTTGCTTGAGTGATGGCATGGAAGTGTGCTTCCTCATTTTTCTTCCCCATGTGTCACAAAACTGGCTCCCGTGATGGAAAGGACTGCGTCACTGTTACATCACTGTGAAAGTTGTTGAAACAACACAACACAGCAGCCTGTTTGGTTTCATATATTGAACTGTGTATGGGCGACTGAGCCTTGCTTCTCCTTTTTTCACAAATTTCACTTCATGGCCTCATGGTCTGGACGTGACCCTTTTGGAAATTCTTCTTCAGCTTTTTGTGGTGACATAAATTGCTGCAGTCTGTCTGCAGACTAAATTTGAATTGAGTGGAATCGGCTCTTTCAAAAAGGAACCAAAAGCACAAATCAATCCGTGCTGCCGATGTGTTTAGGCCTGCCTGACTTTGCCTCATCCACTCTAGAACAGACCGTTCTATCCCAAGTCTCAACTCGCTCATTGGCAGTGAACGTCCTTCCCAAATTCTTTATTTGAAGACTTAGTCAGGCCAAACCACACCTGTGTGTTTTCATCCTCCATAATTTTAGGGAATGATGATTAACACTGCAGTATTTGCCATTGGTTCCTCATCTATCCAAAAGCCACAGGATTGACTGGGCCGCATTAAGGCAGTAAATTTAATTTTTGTAGTGAATTGTCCTGAGGAGCAGTGAAAGAAGAAGAAGAAGTCTTCGACTGTCGTCTGACTGCATGTCCTTCCCCCAACCATACCTGAACCAACCAGACAAGTCAACCCTGGGTTCTCATAGTTAAAAACCCTGCCTTTGTTTTCCTCATTCAGATGACCTCACTAAGAAGCTGTGATTCTCATTTGTCATTTTGATCACATTTTGATCTCCTGACTCAAGAGCTGGTTGGATCAAAAATGGCAGATTTTTTAGCTTCTGAACCCTGGGATTTGCAACTCTGGAACCAACTAATGCTTCATAACAACCTTAATTTTCTTCGGGAATAACAAAGTATCTCTACTGTGCTATCCACTCCGCCAGCCTCGACCACCAAGGGCTCTTACATAGTTGACGCATCATAACATTCACATGGCCATAAGGCTACACATCGCTACACTTCGGCCACCATTGTGCGTTGACTCGTAGCAAAGCTTACTTTATCAATTTTTTTATTCACGTGCATTGTAATTGGAGGAAACACCTTCGTCACTGTGGAGGGTGCATTACAAAGCACATCAAAAACATGTCGCGTAAACAAAGCACATCAGTGCGTCAAAAAAGAGGAAAAGGAGAGTGCTGCTTTGGATCAATTGTTTGTAAAAGAATCAATAACTTCAGTAACTTGGCTTGTGACTATCTCCAAAATGTGAAGGTCCAAAAGAAGGTTCCTTGTTGAAAGTGGTAGTCAAAATGAGGCCGAGGCACACTGATCTTAGTGAAAAAAGTTTAAAATCCTTTATTTTAATGGATAACCCCTACGCGTTTCGACTACAATCAGTCTTCATCAGGGCAAAAAAGCCCCCCAAAAAACCACATGCTTGTTAGCGTGTTAGCTCGCGTTACACACTTCGACTATGTAAGCCCACTAACGTTGAATAACAGCCCAAATTTTCTTCATAATTAACAACGTATCTCTGCTGTACTACCAACCGCCCCAACCAACCGTCTCCTCCACTGCTAACGCCCCACCTCCTCCCTCCCTCTCCTGCCTCCTCTGCAGGGTGTCCGAGGCCCTCTGGCGTGCAGCACGGCTGGCTCAACCTGACCGAGACCAACCGGGGCTCAGTGCCAGCAGGCACCACTCTGCAGTATGGCTGCGACCCAGGCTACGTGCTGGACGGGTCCAGCATCATCACATGCACCGCCTCGGGACACTGGTCCTCCGAGCCGCCCCTGTGCATACGCACTGACGGTGAGACTGCACTGTCATCTCTCCTCCTCCTCCCCTCTGCCCTCCCAATGACGAGGAGCATACACACAGAGAAACGGCACTTCTTGTGTGCCTGTGTTCGGTACAACCGCTTGTCGCTGACGCAGTACTCTTTTGCGGAATTGCGCTCCTGCCACTATGAACCCACAAAAGCATCCCTATTTAAATCTTGTACATTCTTAGGATCTTTCCGGTACCATTTTTGGCACCTATAAACTGACAACTGAAAGTAATATTGTTCACTGCATATTGCTTTTAAGCTTACTTCATTTCTCTGTGTGTACGGTCCCCTCACCACACACCCCCTCCTGGCATGAGGTTTAGTCAGCATTTGCATATTGACCCGACTGCAACAGTAGCTCAATAAACTCATTACATTCTCAGTCAAGGGCCAGCAGCTAGGATTCAGCCCATGTAGCCTAACCCCTGTGGTTTAAAAGAGATGGCTATAACTTTCTTGCTCCCTCTAAGGACACTTGAGAAATCAGACTCTTGTTGGGTTTCTTGTCTCCTCCTCGTGTAGCTTGTCGACCACCCAGCGAACCAGAGAACGGCGGCTACACCTGCCACCCCTCCCCCTGCCACCGCTTTACCCAGGGCACGGCTATCGAGTACTACTGCAACGAGGGCTACGCCCTGAACGGGGAGTACAAGCTCCGCATCTGCCAGAATGGCGATTGGGACCCGGCCCTGCCCATCACCTGCCACCCAGCCCAAGACAACGCAGTGCAGGGTCAGTTTGACGCTTGTCTTACCGTTTTTTGGCAAACGCTGTGAGGACGGGGGAGGAGATGGGGAGTGTGCAGCTTGTCTTTCCGGCATTTGGCAAACGCTATTGGGTGGGGTGAGATGGGGACATGGATGTAGGGTTTGTGGCCGGGGATGTGTGCTGAACCCAAGTGCAGTGGAGATGAGGTTTTTTCTCCATGTGGTGACCCTACTGTAAGGAGATGCCCCCCTCAACTCATCTGTGCCTGTCCTCAAAAACAAAAGAGATTTGACTTTGTGTTGTGGGAAAAAATCAGAAGACATTTAAAATTCTATTACTTTTGTTTGTAATGCAGTCAAATTCTGTGGCCCTAGGCGTTAACTCCCTAGGTGTAATGGTGTTTGAGAATTTGAAGATGAATGGTTTTCCTGGCAGGGCTGTACAAAAGTGCTGTCTGGCACAAAGTGCTCAGGAAATAGATTTTTACTTCTGATATGAGACAGGGCTACTATACTGTATAATAGCAGCACTCAGGCTAAGCAGGTAACACTGGCTCCCCCCTCCTTCCTCCCCACGCCCTTGCAGGCTGTCCAAGGCCCTTGAACATGCTGCACGGATGGACGAACCTGAGTGAGACCAATCGCGGCTCGTTTCCCGTGGGCACACCGGTGCAGTACACCTGCGATGCGGGTTACGTGCTGGACGGGCCCAGCATTGCCACGTGCACCGCATCCGGACACTGGTCCTTCGAGCCGCCCCTCTGCATCCGCACCGACGGTGAGACTGCACGGCACCACCCGCTGCCAGTCCACACGTCATCACCGCTAATCTTTCACTTACACTGCAGCTGGGCTCAAACTACACGACTTGAACTTCATATTTGATTTTGATATCATCATTCTTGACGAAAGGGAATCGTAACCAACAATCGTGTCTCCAATAGTAAACGTGTAAACATCACTTGTTCTCTTTCGAGTTTTGTTTGATATGTACGATTGGCAATTGAACAATCGAACAATGCATTCAAATCAGATGCTACAAAGGCTTGTTTGATTCTGGTTAGGAGCCGGCTTAAAACAGTGTATTCTGTACTTGATTTCGGAATGAATGTCACCACATTCTTGGCTACAGAGATGCACAAACTGACTTGAGAAGTAAAAACAAATCCTGCCACATTTTCCCTCTGTGCAGCAGAGGTGATTTCACTAATTACCTTAGCTTGAGGGCTGAAGGATAGTGCCGATTAGGATCAGCTGATTCAGTGAATTGGCTGGAACGACGCGATGGCAGGTATTTTACTTCCTGGATCCGGGATGTCCACCCCTGTCTGCCTCCCTAATGCCTAATGGGATTCCTTTAAGAAGCTGTTGCACACAAACATATGCAGCACATTTCACACAGATTGTTAAAAAAGTAACAAGTCGGGTGTATAGTGTAGATCATTTAACTTGACTGATTATTTTGGCTTGATGTATCATACTATGTGTGCCTCTAGTCACATACCCCTACGTATGTTTGGAATCTTGAAACCCCCTCTGTCTGACAGTAGCTCCAGTGGCTATTTTTTCCTTTTACTTTTCCTCTCATTTTTTGTTCTGTACTGTCTGCCACACCAAAGACATATTGAAACCAGAAAGATTTTTCCATCTTGTCCCATGACATGGGTTTAACCAAAAAAGGGATTCAATGTGTGTGGACCTTTTCTGCCTGGATGGTAGATTGAGATAATCTCACCCTGCATCTTGTAACGTGGATGTGTGATATGTAGGGATGCACCGATACCGATACTGGTATCGGGTATCGACACAGATACTGCTCATTATACTCGTACTCGTACTTGTACTCATACTCATACTCATCAAACACTTGCCGATACCAGGCTGCTATTTCAAGAAACAATGCAAAATCTCGTCATATTCTGTGGACTTGAAAGCAGCATGGAAAAAAGTGCCACCTCATACATTTACTAATATTTAAATCTACATGGAAATGGACAATAAAAAATATCACAGGTGGAAAAAACAAGGCCATGCATTTATTTTCATTGTATGTCGGTGGTAAAAGGTATCGGTATCGATACTCAGTATCGGCAAGTACACACATTAATGTACTCGTACTTGTATCAGTTTTCAAAAAAGTGGTATCGGTGCATACCTAGTGATATGTCTAATTTGGGATGCAAATGATTGATTTATTCACTAATAATTATTAATCTATTGACCTCATCAATCGACTTACGATTAATAGATTAGCTGCGTTTTCTTACCCAAATCTCAAGGTGCCCCCCCCCCAAAAACCTGAAATGCTAAATTTAAGTCATGCCCATTTCACCTAGGTCTCTCGGCAAACAAGTTCTAATTGTATGCCATATTTCCTATCTTTTCCCCTCCAGATTGCCAGCCTCCCAGTGAGCCAGAGAACGGCGGCTACACCTGTCACCCGACTCCGTGTCGCCGGCTCAGCCAGGGCACAGTCATCGAGTACTTCTGCGACGAGGGCTACGCGCTCAAGGGGGACTACAAATACCGTACCTGCCAGAACGGACAGTGGGAGGAAGCCATGCAGATCAGTTGCCACCTCAGCCAAGGTCAGTCCGCCCTCTCTCTCTCTTGAAAACCCTGAATACCCACCCAGAGAACTGATTTGAAAACACTGAAGTGAACACTGAGCAGTATATCAGACATATTTAGACCACTGTCATGGGAGCTGAATGAAAAGTAGTAAAAGTTGCGTACAAATTTGTAGTGAAGGAATATCACTCTTGAGCTCAAGGTAGGCAAAACTTTAGACCATACTTTATAGCCTTTGTCACCGTATCACTCATGAGACCAGGTGAGTTCTGCCCTACAAAGCAAAAAGGCAGTAACTGCGTTGTTGTGGAAAATCAGTTACTATGACTTAAATGACATATATATCAAATATTACATTTAAATAAAATGATTAATCTGCACAATAGGTGGTAATATGAAATAACAAAACTGCTGCATGTCAATTATCTCCCCAAAACTACTTAGACTGTACTACAGGATCATTTAAAAGTCATTATACTCAGGTTGGAGCTCTGTGCAGTTACTGCCTTTTTGCTTTGTAGGGCAGAGTTGCTCTCATTTTGAAAATTGACAATATTGCATGCACAATATAGCTCTATCCATCAGAACATCATGTTGCAACAAGACAAAGACCATGTCAACATATTCCATCGTCTGTTTGTCACATTAATGAGCTCTGTAACTGAAAAAATCTGGGAGCCCTAATGGTCTGTGATGATATTTCCTCTTTTGAGTTGTACTTTAGCATACCTTTTGTCTTCAGCACCAATGGCAGTGGTCAAAACATGTTCAGAGACAGCTGTGCGCTTTTTTTGAGTGGCAACTTTTTTCTATCCTTTTCTTCACACCATCCTCTCTGCCTTCATGCGTCCTCATCTGTCCCCTGTCACTCTGTCCCTCCTGTGGGCCACCTCGTCTGCACCTTAATCTCTGACTACTGCTTAACCCCACACCAATACGACCTCCTTGTCTTAGGCTTGTCCACAATGCGACGCACAACTAAAACAAACAGTCCTAAAATAGGACTAGTGACGTTGCCACTTGCTGTAGGTAGCAACTGGGTATTTATTTAACAGACGCTCCTACCGTACAGTAAGTAAACTTGAATGACAGTAAGCTTAAGGCAATCAGGACTACTGTGGTGTGGTGTTGCAGACTAATGGCACATACACGACACAAACTCTTGCATTTTGTTAGTTTGTGTGTGTTTAGTGGTGTTGCAGATTCTTGTACTCCACGTGTGTCCCTCTCTGCCAGGTAAGGGTGAGCACTCTCCAGTGGCCATGCGGGCCATGGCGTGCGTGTGTGTGTGTGTGTGTGCGTGCGTGCGTGCGTGCTTGCATGTCTCCTCTCAGGTAAAGATGAAGGCTCTCCTCTGCCGATGCCTCCCTGGTCTGTCTGTCTGTCTGTGTGCGTGCGCGTGTGTGAGAGTTGTGTGTTGCTAACACCTGTCCTCTGTGTGTGCATGTCGTCCTCCACTCAGGTAAAGATGAGCGCTCTCCGCTGGCGATGCCTCCCTGGTCCATGGTGCTGACCACGGCCAGCCTGGTGCTGCTCATCCTGCTGCTGGTGGTGCTCTTCGTCCTGCTGCAGCCCAAACTCAAGTCTCTCCACCACAGCCGGTGAGCTCCTCAGCTTTCGTCCGCATGACATCATCATCCTATTAAATACACTACATACACTACATTACATGTGCATTACAAGTGCATTACACTCAAACATTACACATTACACAACAACATTTACCCTGCACTTTTTTATCCAAAGTGACTCACAAACTCAAGTCCCTCCACCACAGCCGGTGGGATCCTCAACTTTCATCATCATTTCATCATCATCCTATTAAATACACTAGAACAGCGATGGGCAACTGGAGGCCCGGGGACCACATGCATCCCGCCTCCTCACTCAGAGCGGCCCGGCTCATAGATAAAAAAACTATTTAAAAATAATAATATTTATGACCTGATAAAAAAACAATACTAAATCAATCCATTGTAATTCCACTGTTGGAGTAGAGAACACTGCTATTCCTTCCAACAACATCACAAGGCAGTGAGTTAACAACTGCACCTCAAACTCTGCAAGTTGCAGTCAGATCCGTGGTCATGTGGCCCAATGGTGGCGATAAAAAAAATGTGGCCACCCTTATCTTCAAAGTTGCCCATGCCAGCACTACATATGCAGTACATGTACAATACTTACATTAGTGCATTACACTGGCACAACATTTAGCCGGCACTTTCTAATCCAAAGTAACTCACAAACTCGGGTCCCTCTACCACAGCCGTTGAGCTTCTCTGCTTTCCTTATCATGACACCGTTACATACTGTATAATGATATATACATTCTTACATTTCAATTACACAACATTTAGCCAGCACTTTTAACCCAAAGTGACTCACAAACTGAAGTCCCCCAAACACCTCCAGTGAGCGCAACTGCCAACCACCTTTCATTACTTTACATCCATACACCCATACATCCATACATGCATACCATACTGTTTATTTACAGTACACGCATATACTTACAAACATTACAATTGTTGTACGTTTACAGTAGGAGGCACTTCTTCACCCAAAGCGACTCACAATCTCTGGCTCCACTTTCTCAGCTAGTGAGCTCTTCTGCTAACCAGCTTTCAGTATTATATTGCATTATAACATTCCACTGCACATTACATTTAAGCTAGCCGTATTAGACCCACACCGAATCAAGCTGACAAAAGAGAGACAGTGAAATTCCTTTGCTGTGTGGGTCTAGTGTAGGTTTAGTGCGGCAGCCAGTCAACATTACACTCACTGGCCACTACATTAGGAACACCTGTTACAACTGTTCATTGAGGCAAATTTCTGATCAGCCAATCACATGGTGGCAACTCCATGCATTTGTGCATGTAGCCGAGATGATCTGATAAGTTAAAATCGAGCATTAATTATATTGTGGAAGAAAGGTTATTTAAATGACTTTTAACCCATTTTGTCCTAAGCCTTTTTTGGGAAAGGGTGCCCTCTTCCTATTAAAGCCTAAATATCTCACCCTCCGAAGCACATACAAACATGAGTTACATTTAAAAGCCAAGACCCTCCCCTCGCATGGTAATGTGTTCATTCAGCTCTAACATAACCACATAGTTAATAAAACAGCTAAAATCTCAAAATCCTGAAAAACCTGTATATGTGTCTCCAGGACACAATGGGCTAACATGGCATGGCTGTGGGTGCCGAAGGGCCTGATTTGAGAATGTCAGAAATGGCTGATCTACTGAGATATTCACGCACAACCATCTCTATGGTTTACAAAGAATGGTACGAAAAAGAAAAAAAATGCAGTGAGCAGCGATTCTGTGGGCAAAAATGGCTTGTTGATGGCAGAGGTCAGAGGAGAATAGCCATACTGGTTTGAGTTGATACAAAGGCAACATTAAGTTAAAAAAAACACTCATTACAACCGAGGTATGTAGAAGAGAATCCCTGATTACACAGCACATCAAATCTTGAGGCAAATGGGCTACAGCTGCAGAAAACCACTCCTGCCAGCTAAGAACACGAAAATGAGGCAACAATTTACACAGGCTCACCATAAATGGCACTAGAAGATCGGAAAAATGATGCCTGGTCTGGTGAGTCCTGATATTTACTGCAACACTCAGGTAGAATGGTCCGAATTTGGCGTCAACAGCATGAAAACATGGGTCAACCCTGTTTTACATCAACATTTCAGGCTGGGGATATAATGGCATAAGGACATTTTCTTAGCACAATTTGGTCCAATTAGTACCAATTTATCTTTGTTGGAATGCAACAGCCTACCCGAGTTTTGCTGTAGGCAGTTCAGGCAGTTCTGAAGGCAAAAGGGGGTCCAACCCAGCATTAGAGAGGTGTTCCTAATGGAGTGGCCGGTGAGTGTATATTACATTACAAACCACTCCAATTTCTTTGAGGTATTGTTCTAATGGCTAGTGCAGTCTTGGAGGTCAATCTAGGAAACACCCTTGACTATTTTCTTCACAACTGTTTGCTTATCAATCATTTGTTGGCTGCAAGAAAATAACTTGCTCACAGCGACATTGAAACTAGAAGTTATAGCTTTGTGGCGTGATGCTATTTAGCTACATCATAGGGAAATAAACAAAACAATCAGTGTACTGTTCAGCTCTGCATCATGGAATGTACGTACTTTGACCACACTGAGATGTTTTCGTAGCACAATAGCTCGTGCTGTGTTGGCAAAAGGCCTAGTTGGCTGGTATGTGGGTATGTTTATCGGTGGCCCCTGCGTTTGAACTGGTGTGTTGTGCTTGTTTTTAAGGCAAGCTGGCGTCACCAGTTTAGATGCCGAACTCCACAAATGCTGCCCTGTCAGTGAAGTTAGTTTCGCGTGGCAGAGCAGTGTATTGTGTGCTTGTGAATCTAACCATTGTAAATGTTTGGCAAAGTGACAAGGGGAGGAATGGTCGTTCTAAATACGGTCATGTTCATTTCTGGCTGCCATAATCGCCTCACTTAATCCTTTGTTCATTTTCTTGTTCACTCGATTGTGGTACACGCTCTGTATATTACACACTTTTTGTGTCGCATTATTACAACCATTCGTCTTCTTGATACCGCCGCACGCACTGTGGGCGACACTCTCCACAATAATCTCTCTGGCTTCTCCTCTCATGCAGCTGCAAACCAATATGACGCAGGCCAAGCATGAAAAAACAGCTTAATGGTCCAGTGTAATGAAATTTCATTAACGGTATTGTCTGCATATATACCCTCGAACAACCCAAAGGTGGATGTCCTCTAAAGCTGTGTTGCAAACACCAACTACTGTATAGGTCAATTCTCCTTTGCGATTCTGCTGCAATCCTGGCTGGGGAGTTTGGGTGAAAAAAATAGTAAACAAACAAATCCACACGTGTCATCTATGACTTTCAAAAATAAGCTGATTTAAAAAAATATAAAAAATACAACAAACCCTTGTGAAGAGATCAGAGAAGGTGCCCCTGCCCTGGCCTGCTCTGTGTGATCATTATGTAGCTAAGCTAAGTACAGTGGGCATGGGCTACAGCTGTAGTGCTCTGCTCTGCTCTGTGCCCGAGGCTGGGCATGGCTGGGCCGTGCCCTCTGTAATCCTCCGCTGTTACGTAATGGCCTGGCCACCAGCCCTCAGCCCTGCTCCTCTCTCTTCTGCTCTGCTCTGCTCAGCCCTACTCGACAGCGGTGGCATTTAGCTACATGTGAGCTACACGTCACAGTGTCCCTACTACTACTCTTGCCCTCATCCTCTCTGATCCTCACTGCTGGATCTGTCTGTCTGTCTGTCTCACATTCCCCTCCGTGTCCCTTTCTGAGCCTCAGTCTGGCTGATTGCCTGTCTTTGTCCCTCTCTAACGGATACTAACTAGCAGAGTTTGGCGTTGAACGTTGTTAAATCTCCCCTCCCGAAGCCTCATACAGTATCGGCAGCGCTGAGCTATCGGTTTGGACCTTAAGTTCAGCTGTATCGTGCTGTCCAAACTGGAGTTAGTTGACTGGCAGGTGGCGGGTTCGCACCCCGAGTCGCGAACTAGCTTAAGATCACATCAGTAACAGCTATTTGTTTCTCTGCTTTCTTCTCAGTCACACCCTTGCCCACCCTCTCCCACCCAAGATTTAATATTCTTTTTATTCGTCCCGGGGGGAAATTGTCTTGGACATAAATATAGCTACCGCATAATACACAACACAACACATGACACCACAAAAACAAAAAACAAAATAGAGCGCCATCATAGAGATGTGTAAAGATCACATTTAAAGTGCACTCTGACTCATACATACATACATGCATGGCATTACAAGGATGGTTACGACTTGGGTTCAATAAGTTCACAGACATTGGAATAAAAGACAAATTCTCTCTCTCTCTCTCTCTCTCTCTGTATTTTCCTATCTCTCTCTTCCTCCCCTTTTCTTTTCTTGTCTCTCTCTTGCTCGTCCTCTCTCGTTGTGTCTCCTTGTTTCTCTCTCCCTCTCCACCTGTCCGTTTTAGGATCCAGTTTCAAACTGAAACTTGAGCTGGGCTCTGATAGGAGTCTCCTCTGGGGTCTAACAGAGTTCTTCCGTACATTCACATCGTCACCTCTTGTCTTGTTCAGTTTGCAGTTCCCTCCATCTATAAAGCACTTTGAACTTGAACTTTCACTTTTTGGAGTACACTTCATGGGTTGCTTACAGTCCTCTGTTGTGTGTGCTTTATGTTCCCCAGGCGTGAGCAGGGTGTGTCTGGCCAGCCGTCGTCCATCGTGGTAGAGGGGGTGCAGGTGTCCCTGCCCTCCTACGAGGAGGCGGTGTACGGCAGCAGTGGCCTGGCAGCGGCGGCTGCACCTCCCCACCCCGCCTCGTCCTCCTCCTCCGCACCACAGGAGTCCCGCGTCCAGATCGTCCTCTCCGAGGGCCCGCAGTCCGACGCCGGCAGCTCCCAGTCCGACTGCCGCCTCCTCCCCTGCACCTCCTCCTCTTCGTCCTCCTCCTCGTCTGCCTCCGGTGCGGTCGGCGGCGCCGGTTCCTCCGTGCGCTCCTCCTCCATGCGCCACCATGCTGAGACGGTGCTGGTTCACCCGGCGCCCTCCTGCTCCACCTCCCCGTCCTCGTCCTCCTGCACGACCTCGCCCTACTCGCCGCCCTCCCCCTGCTCCTGGGCGGCCGAGCCTCCCGGGGCCTCTGGCGGTGCCGCTGCCGCCGCCGCCGCCTCCCTGCACAGGCACCGCGGCTCGGACAGCAGCGACCAGCACAGCCTGCTCTCCCTCACCTCCTCTGAGGACTTTGCTGACGGTACGCAACACACGCACACACATAGACTTTCTCACAAACACATGTGCACAAGCACATATGCTCGCACACACACACACACACACACACACACACACACGCACGTGCACACATACAAACACACAGTCTGTGCTCAGCTTCCTCTACCTCAAGCCCTTTATTGAGTGCTAATGATGTAATATAGGCACACGTGGCTCTCTGGACACTCACAGATACCAATGGTGTCCATGTTCAAGCGTTCACAGTCTGTGCCTGTCTGCTGCGTTAAACACACACACACACACACACACACACACACACACACACACACACACACACACACACACACTGTCACACACACTGTCACACACACACACACACACACACACACACACACACACTGTCACACACACACACACACACACACACTGTCACACACACACACACACTGTCACACACACACACACACACACACACACACACACACACACACACGAATGCAACAGGTTGGCTGATGCTGCATATTGTTTGCAGGCTCAGTATCAGTGTTCTAGTGACACTACATTTGAACTGTGAAAAGGTTGGATACATGATACATGATGCACTGGCCACGACCTACCAGAGTTCTTAGATATACTTGATATTATTGGTGAATGTGTGCGTGCGTGTGGTATCATGTGTTTTCAGGCAGTGATTGATTTCATTAAAAGTATACGTGTGGTATTGAATGACCTCTCTTATCATTCCCTCTCTCTCTCTCGGCTCCTGCAGATATTCCTTTGTTGAAGGAAGCCTGAGGTCTGCGGTCTGCAAACCTCACACCCCCTCCTCACCTGCTGATGCCAATGAGGACTATGACTGTGTAGGACCTCTCCAGAATCGCACCACCATCACCACTACCACCTCCCAACTCCCAACCCAAGCTAGACCAGGCTCTCTCAAGCAAAAGAAAAATGGAGGCCTGCTGAGTCTGCCTACCTACCAACGCTCTCAACCCACTCTTCTCCCCCCAATACCTCCCTTTTCTGCAATGAATGCACCCCAAAGATGGAAAGAAAATGGAAACTCCACCAACATAGGAGGTCTGGCAACTGTATAGACCACCGACATCGCCACCGTTATATACCATCCGCTCGGATCGCGTAGTACAGTAGGCACAGGGGCAACAAAGGCCTCTGCACCAATCAATTGGCTCCGCTCCCGTGCAACTGACCAATGGCTACACAGCGTTGGAAAATACACACCCTCAAGGGATTATGTACAAAGGCATACATAGGAGAAGCAAAACTAAACAACTCCCACTTTGTTTTTTTTTGCTTTTTTGTTTTTTTGCTGTTCTTGTTCTTTTTTTTTTCATCCACACTTTTTCGGCACTTCCCCTAAAATGAAAGAGTTGTTGCAGTTGTTTTGATCAAAGAGGCACGATTGTTTAAAAAAAAGGCTTACAGTACACTCGTATGGCGTGTGTGTCAAAAAAAGAAATGTGAATCACCTGACTTCTTGCATACAGGAGACGAGCAAAATGGCCTTTCGCCATGTGCTGACATGGTGGTCGAGAGACTTCTGTTGGAGGACACAGTCAGAGAAAGAATCATGGACAGCTCTCCGCAATCATGTTCAAGTCACAACTGCTTTTGGGCCCTTTCTAAAGCCTCTGTACAGTGCATGCAGCTGATCGTCTAACTGCATCACAGGTGGTTTCAAAAAAAGAAAGAAAAACACTTGGATCACTGGGGACGCTGCAGGGGAGATTTAAAAAAAAAAAGAAGCATGATGTTCGGCACTCCATTTCCCAAGATGCTCCACACTTGCTACGCCTGCTGCTTAGCAACGTGGGATCCGGTTAGTGTTAGTAGTGCGCCTGCGAGGAATGATTCTCACTCACTGCACCAAAAGAACTGCTGGCCTCGAGATTTTTTTTTTTTACACACACACACACACACACACACACACACACACACACACACACACACACACACACACACACTCAAAAGGAAATGTGCTGTGCTACTTCTAAGGCATGAGTGGTTTATTTTAATTGTGATTTTATTTTATTTTTCGTTTGTGGAGAAAGGCTATTGTTGTGCTTCTGAATGCAAGTTTTCTTTTTTTTTCTCCCCTCTCACCACTTTCACTGTGTATGGAACGCCTTCATTGTATGTATGCTTGTATATATGTATGTATGTGTGTATGTATGTCCATTGTATGTATGTATCTATCTATGTATGTATGTAAACGTGTGTGTATGTTTGTGTGTGTGCGTGCGTGTGCTTGCATGTGTACTCTTGAGTGTGTGTGTGTAGCATCAGGGCTGTGAGGATCTTCTTATCTGAGGTCTTGTCTGTATATGGGATTAATCTGCAATATTTATGATCTTGTCAGAGAAATTGGATCACTGTCCTGTCATCACAGTGCAAGGAAACAACACCCACCCCACCCCCACCGTCCCGTCCACACATTGCATGTCAAGGCATGGTCCCTCAGCCTCCCCCATGATGTCCTGTCCTCATCTCCTTAAAGGTCCACTAAGTTAAAAAAACCAAATTTAACAGTGATCTAGTAGTGTTTTCATGTGTCCGGATAGATATCTTACATTTCTGATAGTGATTTGTGCGAAAATGTGCTATTATCTGGAAAACAATATTTCACCGTTATTCAGGACCCAAAGCTCCACCCCTCAAAAAAATAAACACTGCGCGTGATGATTCCATACATTATGATGACGTACGTTTCGGAAGTCATAGCAGCAGCTGATCAAGTTGACAGTAGTATTGGGCGTAGTTCATACAGTATATAGATCGTATTTTAGACCATTTTCTCGTTTACAATTTTCGTCGAGGCTCACCATGCCGATGAGATGTATCATTGCAGGGTGTAGTAACACGTATAAAGACGGGGTAAGTTTTCACCGCTTCCCTAAAGATGAGAGTATCAAGAAGATCTGGATAAAAAAAGTGAGGCTAACTCGGGCAAAATGGACGGGACCGTCACCCTCAAGCTCACTGTGCAGTGAGCACTTCACTGACTCGGACTACGAGGATTCGGGGAGTCATTATTCACAGTTTGGCATGAAAAAGAAAAAAATGTTGAAATCCACAGCAATACCCAACGTATCTCTAAAGCCGCCACTGAAACTCCAGCCACCACCGAGAGCTGTCTGGATGAAGAGGGAGAGGAAGAGGGTAGGTGGTTCGTACATTTATTTTCTCATGTGGGCTTCGATGGAAAATACTGTAGGCCTAAGTGTGGGACATGTTGGGCATTTAACAGAGCACTAGGCTAGTTCAATTGTTGGCGATGGTTTTATGTTGATCATAAATATAACTCTTCAGGCTAGTCGGCTTACTTCGCTCGTGACCCACTGTCCCGCTAAACTGTAGCGCGAGCCATGATCTTGAGGTAATTGTCAAACTCGTCAACAATGTTACAAGATGGTAATAGCATCATCAAAAGTGGCTTGTTGATTGTGTGTACTATTTCTCTCCACACCCTGTTATTACTGAAATTACGTAGCCTACAGAAGGGTCTCCCCATACAGGCTACCTATACAGGTAGCCTGTATGGGGAGAGCCTTCATGAGCTTGTCAACAGTGAAGCCAGCCTACGGCCGTAGTAGCTAAGACAACAGATCGCAAAATGAACAGACTAAACGGCCACGAGTCCCCGTCTTTATTACTTGTTTCGTTACTCATTTTCAGGCGGTCGTCGAAGCACTTGCAGGCATGCAACCCGACCAGGCTCCTCCACTTCAGTCCGAGACGGAACATGAATCGGAATGTAGCAGCTGGATTGAGGTAAACGTCATCTTATTGCAACAGGGATTTGTAGAGTAACCTTGTATGTTACAGTATATCATAGCATGTCCGTTCTGCCTCCCTTCAGCAGAAAGAAAATGTGCCACATCGTGAAAATACTTCATAGCCTATGTTCACTGTGATTACCACATTACTGTAGTGGTTATTTGGACCCAATCATATTCGAATGAAATTGCCTTTGCACTACAGTGTTTTTCAAAAGAATGGTTTGTGTCATTATTATGAATGTTATTGTTCTTTTCCTTTCTGCAACAGCAACCTGACACTAGTGGGCAACAGTGTGCCGGTACCCAGACGTGGGTTCCTACCAGCTGTGCTGGTACCCAAACACAACCTGCCACATTGTACACAAAGCGTGAGTCTATACATGTCCTTATAATGTAGTAGGTAGGCCTACTAGTCATCTTTTACTTTGATTAAACAAGCAAATGCACATGTAGTACTGTTAAAAGAGGACTACATCAGCGGACACATTCATTATGTCATTAGGTGGAAAATGTCAAAGCCATGGCTCATTATTATTGTTATGTATTCGTCTCATTTTCTTTAGGTATCCAAGCGTCAGTACAGACACGTGATGCTTGGACACAATACATTGCACCAGATGTGACTGGGAGGAGCAGCAGGACATTTTGTGACCTGTCAGAGGAGGAAGACGTACAGATGGAAACTGAAGGGGCGAGGCAGGAGGAAGAAGACCTGATGGACAAGGAAGATGCGAGGAAGGAGGAGGAAGGCTCTACCTGTTCAGAATTCATGCCTGACAGTCATTCCAGCTCTGAGTCTTCTGATGGCCAAAGCACGCCTGAGAGACCCACACAAAGGATTAAGAAGTACGTATATAATACTTACCACCAGGTAAAACAATAGCCTTAAAAAAAATATTGTCATGCATTCAACCCTGACAAACTGATTAACTACGTCACAGACGTGTGTGGTTGTAGAATTCTTTTACAGTCTGGGTGTAGAAACATGTAGAGAACTACTACTGAGTGGAAATGCCATGCCATGTTTTTAACTCTATATCCTGTCATTGCAGACAATGTGGAAGAGTTCCTTCAGTCGAAGTGAGGCACAATAGCGTCATTCCTCCCCACGAAGACAATAAGTATATTGTGTTTGAGACAAAGCTCCTGGACCTCTTCAAGCTCTGCCGGGATTGTGGGTCAGGCAATGTCTACATCAGGAAAAGAGTCATGGGCACATTACTTATCATAACTGTTGAGTGTTATTCATGCGACAAATCAAGCAAGTGGGAGAGCCAGCCTTTCTACCAGAATCGCCCAGCAGGAAATTTGCTGTTGTCTGCTGCAACGCTGTTTGCTGGAGGAAGCTGGACGATGATGCGGCGCATCCTTTCGCAGCTGAGACTTGCTTGCATAGCTGACCAGACCTTCTATACCATACAGAGAGAATCCCTGCAACCAGCTATTCAGCGCAGATGGTCGGAGCAACAACAGCAAGTTGTGGGACAGCTGCTGTCGACCGGTGTTCCGCTCGTCATCGCCAGCGATGGACGTGCCGACAGCCCAGGCCACTCTGCCAAATTTGGGGTCTATACGGGACTGGAGGCCACCCTCAACAAGATTGTTGATTTGGAGCTGGTGCAGGTATTATTCGTTTTCACTTGTTGATTTTACAAAATATGCACATATTAACACTGTTCCACCATTTACATATATATATTTGTGTTGATATGTTTTCATTTACCAGAGCAATGAGGTGAAGTCATCCTTCCATATGGAGCTGGAGGGATTTAAAAGACTAGAGGCTTTCCTCACACAGCAAGGGCTACAGATGGGCAAACTGATTACCGATCGTCATCGCCAACTGGCCAAACATGTCAGGGAAAACCTGCCCCATGTCCTGCACACATATGATGTGTGGCATATAGCAAAAGGTAAACAATGTGCATTTTCTTAGTCAAACATTTGCACGAAAACACCAGACAGAAAGTTCAGATTTAGAAATGTACATTATTTCATGTCATTATATCCTTACATATAACTACATCTACATATCCTTTCTACATACAGTGTATTGCATAACTATCCATTGTGCCCTCTAGACATGTTTTATGTCACCTGATTATACATATCTTGTTCTGTACTTTGTCAACAGCTGTACAAAAGAAGGTCCATGCCCTCGCCACACAGAAGAACTGTGATGATCTCCTTGGTTGGGAGAAGAGCATCGGCAACCATGTGTACTGGGTTGCATCTTCAACTCAGGACCAAGAAGAGGAGCTGCGTGGTGCCAAATGGAACTCCTTGGGGAACCATATACTGGGGATCCACTCTGGCCATTCAGACCTATTCCCTACCTGTCTGCATGGAGACCTTCAAGATGAAAGAGACAAGAATTGGCTCAAGCCAGGTAACTGAACTTCATCTATCTTAACCTGTCCCTAACAGGAGTATGTTATGAAATAATATATCCCAAGATCATCTGAGCTTGCCAGGACACCATGGGGAATCTATGTCCATGTGTTTTCGGTATTGTAAAAACATTTTGTGTACTCTTATTCTGCCTAGGCACAAAAGTGGCCGAAAAGTTGGATGACATCATCAGTAACACCACCCTGGTCAAGGACATCAAGAAAATGTCATCAGGTCACCAGACATCATCGCTTGAGTCCTTCCACAGCGTGATCAATCAATTCGCGCCAAAAATGAAATCTTACACCTACCATGGCATCCTCAGCAGGTAGGTTCATAACTGTCACTAATGTTGACCACTCAAAATGTTACTGTTTTCATGCTGGTGATAGAGAATATCACATTCAATATCAATATTAACAGAACCATTGCTTCTTTCCCATCATTTCTACCTCAGGTTTCAATTGGCCGCACTGCACTATAACACCAACAGTGGCCGAGAGCAAGCCAGGACAAGGAAAGGGGACCTTCGCTTCAGCATCCGCAAACCCAAGTACAGGCCGGGGAATGCTTCAGCTAAGCCAATAAAAGAATCATGCAACTACTGTAAGTCAAAGGTGTAAAATATCACCTCTTTTGTGTGTGTGTGTGTGTGAGTGTGCCTGTGTGGGCAGGGGGTGTCACATTTGTCACACATGGGCTTTGTACTGATTAGTTATGTTATTCACACCTAGTGTTACAAAACAGACAACCAACTTAATCTGAGATTCATAATCTTCTTTTCAATGTGTTTTTAAAATGTTTGTACTGTGTAGCCTATGCTGAGCAACTCATGGCTGACGTGGCGGAGCAAGACTTGGACACATCTGTATGTGAAAGACAGCCATCACCACCACCTTTGAGCAGTGGCCATGTGTACCCCCCCAATGAGGAGATCATCCGATGCCATCACAGCCGGTTTTCAAAAGATTGATAATAATTAGAGGTGCACCCCCATCCAAATCTGTCAAGACCCTCGAATAACACAATTTCAATAGTTTCACATACAAGCAAGGTGCCTTTTCAGAAAATAATCTTAATTCATTTTTATTTAATACAAAGCTAACATAATTGCATATTTTTTTTATTTTATTTATGTAATATAACTATTTATATGTATTATCAAGTACATGAATGTAAACCAAACCAACATCTGGGTTCTCTAAAAATATAGAAGTGCATGTCTTCAGAAATGGAGTTAGGGGTATTTGCATCTGAACTCTTCATGTGTTCATGCACAGTTTTGATATCCTCCATGAAAATACACAATGAAAATAAAGAGAATGCATAAATGAGAAGGCGAGTCCATTCTTTTGGCCTGTACTGTAGGTCACAGTGATATTTATTAACTGACTTTTTCAAGACAAGGTCATTACCTGCCCACACACTGGGACGCAAGGTCTCACACTATAGAGTCCTACATTTCCTGGAAGCCTGTTTGTTGACTGGATGGAAAGGTTTGCCGAATCTTGGTGACAGCACAGGATGGGAGGGGCACTCGCACATGGCGGCCTAGAAATTGCCAGCACCACCTCACCAACTGCCGATAAGCAGTATGTCTGAGTTTTCTGTACAAAAAAAGAAATATAATGTAGAAAGTGTGCCTTCATCAGAAATAGGTAATTTGGTGTTACAGCAGTTATTCAATTTACTTGTGTGTGTGTGTGTGTGCTGTTAATAATAATAATAATAATAATAATAATGTTACTACTGAAGCCTTAAGCTGAACTCCATAGTCTAGCAGTGTTTCCCAACCAGGGGTACGTGTACCACTAGGGGTACGCGAGCACATTGCAGGGTGGACTTGGAAAAGTGTTATTATTATAACAAATGTATGGAGCAGCCACATCAGGACTGAGAAAATGATAAAGAAAATCGATTAGGGGGTACTCATGGGACAACTAAGATGCTTAGGGGGTACGCAAGACAAAAAAGGTTGGGAAACACTGGTCTATAGGCCTATGAAATCTCTGCAATTTCGAGATTGGCAACTCTATATGAAAATGGGAGATAACTTACTCATTTTCAGAAGGGTCCTGTCGAGCAAGCCCACCATATTGCTGCATATATTGGTAGTGGGCTGTCTCCAGGACCCATCTGTCCAGGCAGACTGACTGAAATCCAGGATGTTCTGTAATGCACTGTAGCTGTGCATTGTGCCTGCAGTTGTGTGCGTCGGTTTTCGCGGCCACTTCGGGGATCTCACTGCAGCACACCGACTCAACTGAAGTTGGCATCGCCACACAGGCAGAGCATGTGCACCTGTCACGGAGTAGACGTGTAACAAATCAGGACATTGACATCTTTTGTGCTACACCTTTCATGACACCTGAATCACATTGCAGAAATAAACATAACAAGTAATGATGTAATCACACGATATTCAAATATGTAGGGTTGTGAGTCATGTAATGGCAAACTCTATTGCCTTTTCACAAAAGTACTTGGTGGGACTGTATGGTGTATCTACCTAGCCTACAGGGGCGCTGCATTATGGCTTGTAATTACGCACACGGCAGAATAAGAATGAATGAAGTAAAGTGAAGTTCATGTACATTTCTCCTCCGTGCTTTGTTTACATTTCTACTTCTAAGTATACAACAGACTGGTAGCCCGATTGTAGTCTATTAGAGTACAGCACAGTCTCATTTTAATTTTCTAAATGAGACGGTGCTGTCTGTCGTTGTCCAGCGGTAGCATACCCGTTGAGACAAATACTAGTTCTGTCCCGAGTCTACGTGTAAGAGGTATTGCGATGCTCCTCTGGGCAACTAGTCAATCCGGTTCAGGCTGCAAAGCGCCAATGAGTTTAGGTGACAACTACAAAACACGCTGCAGCTTTCCACGTAGTAGTCGTATGCTACTTCATCGGCACCACGACTGATTTCTAGCCCAATTATTAGCCTTGTATAGGCAACAAATAGCATTGCTATCATCTGCTAAAAACAAGCACAAAAGGAAGGGAAATAAGGAAGGGAAATGACAGTCAACGTTCATAAACGAAATTAAATAGTTTATACATCGCCAACACTACCTCGTTTATTGACACTGTTTCAGCATGTATTCATTTTCTCTTCACATTGACACACCAGTAGTAAGACACTGAAATGAGGACATTATTGTAGCCTACCAATTGATGTGCCCCAACCGAGCACTGCCGTTGTCTCCTGTGGCCTCCATGCCCGTTTCACACACTTGTACCCCATCCTCCCGCGCCAGGGGTTCATATAAATACGGTTGTACACCTCGGGGAACAAATAAATCATCTTGGTCACTACTGCCGGGACTGGATGACAAGTCGTCCATAATGGTTGCCTTCAGATCAACTCAGTACTCGAGTCGCATGCGCAGCGCGTCACTATTAGCAAGTATCCAACCCCACACTAAAACTACATTATCTAAAATATAAACAAAAAATGAAAAAGGATACATTCATGGAGTAGGCCCTAATACTTATTGTGAAACACTAAATAAAAAAACAGACTCTATTCACTTTATTTCGATCAGTAGACCTAATGCCATTTCAACACAAGATGGCGTTATTGAGATAGGCTTCGGTCTGCATGTCTTCCGAAATGTACGTCACGTTCTGTTGTCCAATCAGAAAGGCGTATTTTATAACTTCCCTAAAAAATACGATTTTGACAAATACAACTTTCTCACTTTACTCAAAGTTTGAGTTTGTGTATATTAGGTAAGAAAAAACGTATAGAGAACTTTAATTTTGTTAACTTAGTGGACCTTTAAGCAGTGGCCCAGCCTTGATTTGCTGGCTGCAAAATCAGTGCAAAAGCCGTTTTCCCTGATTAATATCGGAATCCAAACCACAGCCCTACAGAGAAGTGCTTACACGCTAATGGTGTACAAGCGGCGTGCCTCTCTCTCTCTCTCTCTCTCTCTCTCTCTCTCTCTCTCTCTCTCTCTCTCTCTCTTTCTCTCTCTCTCTCTCTTTCTCTTTCTCTTTCTCTCTCTCTCTCTCTCTCTCTCTCTCTCTCTCTCATGAATACTTGATGGCTTTACCATTAAGCAACAAGAAAAGCCAGTTTGTCTGGAAAGGAATTAAATAGTGCATCAAGTGGCAGACTTCAGTTACTCCTCACTCACTCTAAAGTTGCTTCACTGCCCTTTAAATTGCTGTGGGTTTTTTGTTATTTTTTTTAGGTTTGACTCCTCAAACTCTGATTCCAAAGCACTTGGCTTGTTCCCCCATTATGTATCTTAGTCCAGTCACCTTTCATCAATCCACTATGCCCTGTCCCTGAAATAGCTGAAGGCCACCATATTGGCTGGAGGAGGTGGCGATGGAGGGAGGCCTGCCATCTTCAAGAGAGAGGGCTGTATTATTAAATATCAGATCCATGTCCTGTGGATCAGCAGTGTCACGACAGGACAGGACAGCACAGGACAGGAGGAATGGGATGGGGATCTGTAAAGGGAATCAGTTTGAGGGGAGGATGATGATGATGACAATAATGTGCGTGACCAGGGCGGACAAGTTCTTCTGACACAGCCAAACGCTTGACACTACTGCACTGCAGTAACGAATGCTTCTCCCCTTCCTATGTCTATTTTACTCTTGTGAGACTGTGTGTGTGTGTGTGTGTGTGTGTGTGTGTGTGTGTGTGTGTGTGTGCGTGCGTGTGTGTGTGTGTGTGTGTGTGTGTGTGTGTGTGTGTGTGTGTGTGTGTGTGTGTGTGTGTGTGTGTGTGTGTGTGTGTGTGTGTGTGTGTGAGACTGTGTGTGTGTGTGTGTGTGTGTGCGTGGTAGTGAGAGAGAGAGAGAGAATGACAGTAAGTGTGTGTGTGCGTGAGTTGGACAAGTGCAAACAGGGGGATTGTATTTCCATGGTAATGGAATGGCCTGATGGTGGATTAACAGCTGTTGATCAAGCATCCTCACAAAATTGGGTGTGTTCTTTGCAGTGATTGGTGTTTCTTGTGGTGTGTAGCAGAGGAAAAAGAGGAGTGAACTAGCTACTCAAACACTTATTTTCCCTGTTTTTATTGGTTTTGTTTTGTTGTTTGTTTTTTGTTGTTTTTGCCTGCCAATGGGTAGCTGAAGGCAAAAATAATGAAGTTGCCTTAAAAACATTTCATACATTTAAAAATACGTTTTTTCTTTTTCTGTCTGGTTTGCTTTATGAGAAACTCATTGTCTCCCAAATTGCCTTATGTTCATTTTCTATGCATAGCCACGTCCTTGTGGATTGTGTTTATTTCAAGCAAGGGAGGTTCGTTTCGATCTTTTTTCCCCCTTGGGACACGACTCAAGAATGTCCACATACCTGTTTATCGTTCATCTTAAATACTTTTTTCAGTGACTGTGATGTTATTACAAGAATTGAGAAGGAAAAAAAGAAAATGTCAGTGCACCTAATTGTATGTTGTTTCATTTGTTGCATTTCCGAGACGATGGTGGGGGAAAAAAAATAATTCATAAAGCAAAGTTGCCGTTGTACGGTGCTTGCCCATACATGGAATGGAGCAAAACATGTTGTTCTTCCCATTCAGTTCCATTTCACTGCTTTTACTTTTCCTTTCCCTCTGTACATTGTGATGGGTGTGAAAATAGTATTTTAATATTTGTATAAAGTTTAATTTAATTCTACAATGCGTGTGTGTATATAACTATTTCTAATAAAAGCTTTCTTTTGAAGTTTGAGGCACCTTGCATCTTTGTTTTTTTATATCCTTTTCCAAAAGACCCCATTTAGGTGTGTATGTGTGTCTGTCTGCGCCACTCATGGATGTTGTAGCAAATCAAGGAATTAATTGTTAAGTTATTGTGCTTGTATTTTGCTCCCTAGGACATGTTCATAGGCTTACCTTGGGTGGGCTGCAGCTCTAAAGGACAATTTAAAAAACCTTGCCAAATATTGCTAAATTTCTGCAATAATTGGTAATGTAGCAATCTGGCGGAGGAGGTCCCATCTTTACCCCTCAGAAGCCTACGTCTAACTGCCCATTCTGACCTTGGCCTATGATTTTACACTGTGTGATGTAACGCATAGTAGGATGATTCTGATCAGTCCTTGCCGACTCCTATGTAAATCCAGCACTATTTGGATCTGCAATGCTGCCCTACTGATGAGATCAAACTGAAAGTGTGTGTGTGAGTGTGTGTGTGTGTGTGTGTGTGTGTGTGTGTGTGTGTGTGTGTGTGTGTGTGTGTGTGTGTGTGTGTGTGAGAGAGAGAGAGAGAGAGAGAGAGAGAGAGAGAGAGAGAGAGAGAGAGAGAGAGAGAGAGAGAGAGAGAGACAGAGAGAGAGAGAGAGAGAGAGAGAGAGAGAGAGAGAGCGAGCGCGCGCTTGAGGCAATGCAACATCACAAGCAAGTAGCAGTAGGCTACAGCACCAGCAAGGGTACTGTGTTTATTTGTCCCGTGGCGCTATCTAGTGGCTGTTTTTAGATCACTTTGGCGTTTGGCCGATCTACAGAAAGTAACTTTATTATACACCAGGCAGAATACTAACCAATAGTCGACAACAATACCACTGAATGTTCAAACAATTTAGGGTAAAAGAAAAAGAAGTAGATGCACTTTTAGAGAGTGGCGTTTGTCTCATTTCTATTGAAATGTTCAGTTGTAGGATGCAAGACCAAGTAGGCCCTAATAACACCTCACCTCAAGTCATAATAATAATAATAATAATAATAATAATAATAATAATATTTAAATAAATAAAAACGCTACTTTACTACAAGTCCATAATCCTTTGCACACGTCTTTGTCAGGTTTCATGAGTGTTCTTCTGCAGGATGCATGCATGTGTGTTCGATTTCTATTTGAGGAGCCTGAGTGGTGGACGAGTCCATTGACATACGGTATGTGTTAATGGTAGCCTACATCTTGAATATGTGCCATAAGTCCGCGAGGATAACATTCATGCATTTAAGACTGTTAAAATGCAATTAAAATGTTCACTGACAAAGCTGACACATTCTCCCCCACCTCCAGAGAGCAAACGTTTGTTACATTGTGGTGTATGAAATGCTAATGTGGCTGGCCCCAGATCAGTGGTAGGCGCCTCAAATGCCCTTGCACTGTTGAAGCAAAAAACAGACACCATTTTGTATTCTCGTGCGGCAAGGAGGTCTGGCTGCATTGTTAGTAGGTGTGTATATGGTTTATATGTCATCCCTTCTCAAATCAGTATTTCTAAAACGTTGAAAGGTGACTAGCAGATAAATATCTACACAGTTAACATGTGACGGTAGTATTCAATGTTTACCTGCCAAATCGGACTGACATTCTCTGGCTACGACTCGTCGTGTGAAAATTACAGTGCTAACCTCACTCGTGTCGTTGGAAAGCTAACGCTGGTTGTTTTGAGGTATAATTTGTTTATTGACGCGTTAGTGACTGCTCGTTACGAACAGCAAACGTTAACATTCACGTACCAGTGTTTGTTGCAATTAAATGCAGGCAATGAAAATTGCGAGGAAATGGGTCGAGGTGGTTAGCTGTAGCGAGCTAACGACAAGTAGGTTACCAGCTGTGTGCAAGCTAATGGCGTGTTTATTTACGGCCAGTGATGCTGCAGCGTTTTTTCCAAACGAGTCAGCATCTTCTTATGGTCGTTGGACCATGCATATCATGTAAATCGGGTCACCCTTGCGTATTCAAACGTTTTATTGTGTCATTGTATTCCCTAGGTGATTAACCAGTATTGTATCGTGAAAATGAACGGGTGTCGCATCTTCATTGGCCGGCTGAATCCCTCAGCCAGGGAGAAGGATGTAGAGCGCTTCTTCAAAGGATATGGCAGAATCCGCGACATTGATCTGAAGAGGGGGTTCGGTTTTGTGGTAAGAATTTGTCGCAAGATATACATTTTTCTGACCAGGTTTTCAAGTTAGTGTGCTACTTCTCCGTGGCACCTCCATTTACAGCAATTATAATGCACAGTTAATATCCCTTATCTGGCTGACACAATGGAGGGAAAGCCATTCTTCCAAGCCATGATACAGGGTGTCCTTTTAAATGATGATGCTCTACTTACCCTACAGGAATTTGACGACCCCAGAGATGCTGAAGATGCTGTTTATGAACTTGACGGCAAAGAGCTTTGCAATGAAAGGTAAGATGATTCTCCAATCTCCACCCATTTAACATATCGGTGGTCGGGATCAGCATCGCCTATGTTCATTGTGATCTCTAGCTATTGTGTCAACACTGGGAACTGTGGTGCAGTGATGCACCTGAATCAAGACTGTGAGACTTTAATAAATGTAAAATTGTGTTGTAAATGTGTGCATTTTCTTTGATTGGTATGTATTTGTACTTATTGCACATATTATTGCACATATCATTTAACCCCTGGCATGCATGTATTGCGTCTTTGTTTATCTTTTGTTATAATTATGTAATTGTTTGCTCTCTATACACTTGAGAGAGAGAAAGAGAGCAACAAGAAGAAACCCTGTGTTTTGTTTGCCTGCAGAGTGACCATTGAGCATGCTCGCGTGCGCCTGCGAGGGGGGAGGGGACGCGGCGGCGGAGGCAGTGGTGGTGGCGGCCGCTTCCCACCGCGCTACGGCCGAGGCTCTCAGGATAGCCGTAGGTAAGGTCAAAGGTCGAAACCCACCCTAGCTCTGCTATCGTTCCCACTGCAGTACTGCTAGCATTCACACCGTAGCGCTAGCACCCTCCTAAACCTCTAATGGATTTAGCATAATGGATTTAACACCTTTTAAAACTGCTGAAGGGCAAACTAGTTTCGCCAGTCCCTGAGCAGATGAGGGCAATAAAATCAGCATACAACACTCACATATACACATGCACACAATGTCAACTAAAATGTAGAAAAGGGGGTTGTTGCCTGATATGCTTAGTATGGAAACACTAAACCTAAAAGCATAATCAACCTACTGCCTCTTTTCTTAGAAGGGCACTAATCATTGGGTTATATTCAAGCCATGACATACTTGAGTCAATTAATGTCAACTATTCTTGCCCTTATTGTTACTGGGGTAGGTCTTGGGGCACTGTATCAAAAATATTTCTTTAAAAAAATGTTCACCAAATATAATTGTGTGTGTGCGTGTTGTGTTGTGTTTTCCAGTCGGAACCCCCCTCCTATGCGCACCGAGAACCGGCTCATAGTGGAGAACCTGTCGTCCAGAATCAGCTGGCAGGTGAGCCTGGCCCTCGGCGCAGTAGATACATCCTAAATGTTACATGTCTTCAAATGCACTGTTGATGAATTCAAGCAATGAGTAAAAGACCACAATTGAGAGACCACCAGTGTCAACAATCAGTCAGTCAATCAAACAAACAAGAAATTCATGTAAAATCATCATGCAGTGACTTTTTTTAAAAGTAATCGAGTAAAATCAAGTCACAGAGCCGAAATTTAAGCCTGTTGTTAAAGTGAAAAAAATGAAGTTAATTGGTGTCTTAATAGACTCTTGTAGCTGAGCCTGCCGCACTGACCTTGTAATAATTCACTCATCCAAGTCAGTGTGTGCTTAGATTGAAATTGGACATGAGAAGAAGAGAAATCAATCAATCATCCCAGTGGCTTTTTAACTCTGTTTTAACCAATTGTTCACCCCTCTATTTGCCAGCTTGACTGTTGTGTCGTATGGAAGAGCTCGCTAAGGGTGGAGTAAGCCCCTTCAGGGTCCTTCTGTGCGGTGTGTGACTCGAGACAGAGAGAGAGAGCCAAGTCGTACCAGGCAGTGTGGTGTGTTGCCCCTCCCCACTCCCGCTCCTAGTGGTGCCTGCTGTTGGTGGTCGTATGGTGGTCTCGCTCGCTTTGGGAAAAGGCCCGGCCGCTCGGCCTGCCACCTCTGGCTCTCGAGCCCGCTGGGCTGATCTGATCTGGCTGCCCGTCACCTCACATCGTGCCTCCCCTCGCACCCACCCCCTCCGCCTGCCTACCAGCGGAGACGCGCAGAGAGAGAGCTATCGAGAGTGAAAAGAGAGAGAGCGAGAGGGGTGGAGGGCTGTGCGTGCCTGGCAGTCACTGTCGCGGCCGGTTGGCGGGCTGGCGAGCGAGAGACAAAGCGAGCAGAGCGGGCAGAGAGAGAGGGGAGAGCGCAAACAGATCGGGGTGTCGAGCCGGGCGCTCGGGCGCTGGCGTGTGTGATCGAGGCGTTCGGTAAATTGAGAGGCTTCGATCGATATCTGCTTCCTTCCTTCCTTCCCAACCATCCACACCAACCCAACCACCACCAGACCTCAACATACCTACCTACCTGCTCCCTTACACCCCTACACTTCCCTCCTACCCTCAACCCTACCTCCCTCACCCTCCACCCCACTCCGTCCAATCCTTTCCTCCACACACATCTCTCCACTCCACCACCTCTTCCCCCACCCTACACATCCTTCCCTTCGCTGGTGGTTCCGCCAAAAAATCCCCCATGAGCGAGACCCCTCCAGGTGGCCGAAGCTAATTCAGCAGCGGTGTGATGATGGTCATGATGATGATGGTGGTGATGATGATGTAATGGTCTCGGAGAGGCCCAGTGGCCCTGTCCGAAGGGCCCCTCAGGTATTAGTTTCCAGGTATTATTTCTCTTCCAAACCCCTGCTGTTCCCATGGGGCCACAGCCAGGGCGGGGCATCTGGGGGAGGCGCCCTTGCCTCCTGTCCTGTCCTGTACTGTCCAATGAAATGGCCAGGGGGCTCTTGTTACAGTTACAGCTACAGCAGGCTGCTCCTAATCAGATCTTTTCTGCTGGTCTCTGTAAAGAAACACTGCACATCAATGGGGAAATACAAGGTGCCGGGTCCAAAAATGTCACTTTTTTATATTTGGAGGTTGCCACCACCCCGTGGTTGTTGTGATTTTTGGAATGTTGACTAAAGATTGCTTTATAATAGCAAGTCGACTTTGTGGGTTTTTTCCCTGTTTTTTTGTGCAAGAGTGGAATGACTGCCATAATATAGAACTTAATATTTAATGACTATTTTTGACACCTTATTTTCTTTTTGTGTTACTGAGTGCTGACTTTTTAAAAAATCTGGACATTTTTGGACCCTCTCCATTCCCCTCTGTGGTAGTCTTTGAGTAGAAGTACTTTTGTTCCTAACCAAACTCTTTCTCTCCTGTTGTAAATATTGTGCATTGAGATTGGCTTTATTGGTGTGTTGGGGGTTTGGTGTTGGCTCACTGGTGGTCTTCTGTGTGTAGGACCTGAAGGACTTCATGAGGCAAGCTGGTGAAGTGACTTTTGCTGACGCCCACCGCCCAAAGCTCAATGAAGGGTGAGCATTGTCTTTTTAAATGTCTGAAATGGAGACCGACCGATCGATCGGCCGGCTGGTTTATTCGGACGATTTTTGGAGGTCTGATGCATCTTCAAGCTTCAAAAACAAGTCTATTAGCTCTTTGACGGTCCTCCGTTATCTTATTGTAACATCCGTCTGTGAACAACTCCTGTTGCTACCATTTAATGTCATTGATCTTTATCGTTTCCATTTGTGCCCACAGTGTTGTTGAGTTTGCATCGTCAAGTGATCTGAAAAACGCCCTAGAAAAACTGTCTGGCAAAGAGATTAATGGGAGGAAAATCCGTCTCATTGAGGCCAACAAAAAGAGGTAGGATTGTCCTCTGAACATGGAAAGCACTACTACGCCATTATTCAAATAAATGGTCACTCATGAGTTAAGTGCATCAGTCATATCTGACTCTCTCTTGCTCTCTCTGTCCTCTCTGTGTCTTTCTCTCTCTCCCTCTCCTCTCTCTGTTTCCCCCTTTCCCTCTCCTCTCTGTGTCTTTCTCTCTCTCTCTCTCTCCCTCCTCCTCTTCTCTCTACATCTTTCTCTCTTCCTCTTCTCTGTTCTGTCTCTCCACTATCTCTGTCTCTCCCTCTCCTCTCTCTCTGTTTTTCTGTCTTGTCCCTCCTCTCCGTCTTTCTCTCTCCCTCTCCTCTCTGTCTTTCTCTTTTCCCCTCCCTCTCCTCTCTATTTATCTATCTTCTCCCTCCTCTCTGTCTTTCTCTCTTCCTCTCCCTCTCTTCTCTGTCTCTTCCTCTCCCTCTCTCTCTCCCTCTCCTCCCTGTCTTCCTGTCTTCCTCTCCCCCTCTTCTCCCTCCTCCTCCAGGTCCAGGTCTCGTTCCCGCTCTGAGAGCTCGTCTCGTTCTCGTTCTCGTGGTCGTTCTCCGTCGCGGTCCCGCTCTCGCTCCCGCAGCAGGAAGTCTTACCGCTCTCGTTCCAGGAGCCGATCCCGCTCGGCCAGCCCCTCCCCTGCCCCCGCCCGTCCCAAGGAGTCTTCCTCCTCCTCCTCCTCCAAGCGGCCCGCCCGTGCTGAGTCGGGCTCCCCTCCCAGCCCCGCTCCGCAGCCCCGGGCACCCCCCTCCCCTGCCCGCTCCCGCTCCCGCTCCAGGTCTCGCTCCCGATCACGTTCCCGCTCCCGTTCCCGTTCTCTCTCCCCATCCTCTGACAGCCGACACTAAGTGGCATGAGCACATTCAGATACACGTGGTCAAAATCACATGCTGAAGCTCTCACACACATGCATTCACATAACACACACACACACACACACTTGACATCGCCCATGCTAGCCCTGTTTGGTGGGTGTTTCCTGTGAACAGCGGTTTATTACGACCCCCAACCCCCAGTCTTTTCCTTCATGTGTACCACTCATCTACCAGCAGTCTGATCAAACAGTGTTCGGATTTGTGTTCACCCTTTTTATCTGTTTAAAAAAAATCGTTGCCCATGACCTGAGGTCCCATAGACAGTGAGAGAAGTAGCGGGCACTACAAAAGACAAGACGGTTGCGCTCAAATCGTATGTATTTGTTTTTTTGTTTTGTTTTTCATATTTTATCATGGGAGTGGCGTTTTTTTTCTCTTTGGCTTCTGAACAGTGGCACTCCTTTGCTGGTTGTGAAACTGTTGCAAGGCTCTTTGTGGTCCTCCTTCCTCCATGCTGTTAGCCCTAGTCATCTACATGCTCCCTACTAGGTGTTTAGCACAAAAAGGGAACTGTCGCAAAAGGTTTGGTGATTCAGATTCGAGCCGTATGTGGTGAGTATCCTTGTCTTTTTTTATTTTCTATTGCCCTCATTTTACCATTTTCCTTTATTAAAATTTCTCATACGTTTTTTTATGTTTGGTAACGTGCCAGTATGGACAGTTATTAAAAAAAGAAAGAAATTGAAACTGGTGAAAAATGCTTGTTTGTGTATAGACAAATTAAGTTGTTTTTTTGTTTGTTTTTTTATGCCTTGCTTCTTGGGAAATGCATTACGTTTTGACATGATGTGTCCTCTTGTAAAGTGTATTTTGGAGTCTCTTTTTTTCTAGTAAGATGATCAAGGTTTAAACTTAAGTCCCTTGCCATCGGAGCATGTGGTGGCTGTTAGGACCTCCTCGTAAAGGGCGGTGAGAGAGGGAGGTCTGTTTCCAGACACTGGTGGAACTCATGGTGAGATGGAACTCTCTTTGAGGGGAGGTGCTGTTGTCAGGAGCGTTTTCTCTGTCACACACATTAGACCAGACTCTTCAAAATCAGGCACCTCTACATTATGTACATCACAATATGGGCCACTGGTATTGGTGTTTCTGAGAGAGATCAGGGCTCTTCCTTGATCACATGTGTGAAGATGAGCTGCCCTTTAAGTTACCTAGGCTGTGGATATTTTTGATTGGCTACCACTGCTGTATTGGATTCAAAGAGTGTGTGAAGAGAATGCTCTCAAACATCAGGGGTTTTATTTTACTTTTTATTTTGTTTTAACGTTTATCTTACCCCACCCCTGTTAAAGTTTGTCCTGTTAGCCTCACTCAGGTTTGGGATATTTGGTTCAGTTTATTAACTGATCTAATATGTACATATATCTGTATCTGGTATTTCACAAATAAAGAACTCCGTTATTACAACACTTGACTAGTGTCACTTTCATTTGCATTGATTTTATTTCATAAACAAACTTGATGCATGAGAGCATAGAGTAGAACAAGTACATAAAATTCATCTTTTAAATCAAGCATGTATTACATGCAGTGAAACTAGGGATGCAAACGATTACCTGTAATGAACTTTCATCGATGAATGCGTTAATCGATTAAAAAACCATTAGTCGCAAAAAATAGCCAATTCAACCGTACAAGAGACCCATGTGATTGGGCATGTGAAGAGGGGTGTGAATTTGGGAATATTCAAATCCCCTTTGGATTAAAGAGTTTAAATAGAACTCATCTAAATAGAGCCTTTTTGTCCCATTTTTTTATTTGAATTTTTAGATTTAGTACTTTTTTTTCCGAGAAACATTGCATCCCTAAGTAAAACAGGAATCTAGGTGGCAATATTACCGTACTATAATAGTTACAAAAAAGTTTTTTACAGTAGAGGTTTGGTGTACACTTCAATTGTGTGAATCAATCCAAGGCACTATTATTGGATATCACAGTACACCTCATCACATTTATATGAAATCCAGGGCAAAATGCCTATTTAAAGCGATGGTTCGGAGTAGAATCACCCTAATGCCATTTGAACCGTGACACCCATCCACCTTTACACCCGAAGTGTTTTCTGCCGCAGGCTTACATCAACAGAGTTGCCGTGTTATTCGATGTTTATTCCGGTTAGCTTGACTCAAGCGCATATGGATACTGGGCACCGTCTCCAAACTTTCCCCACAAAAATAACATGTCATGACACCAAACTTCTGCAGTAGCACAAATATGGTCTGTACTCACGAAACGAAGCATTTGGAAGTTTGGAAATAGTCCAGGAGTTTATTATTATCAACACAAGCCGAATAGCTTCTCTGCTGCTAAAGCTGCGCCAACGTTACTTCCGTCATCTAAGACAAGCATGTAAGAGTCCTCAACGAAGCTCATAATATGCACAATGAAAAGTGAATTCAGCATCGGTATTGATAACGAAAATCATTGTCTAATTGATAGTAGGTAAGATTTGAAATATCTTTTAAGTATTTCCTTGAAAATATAAGCCTTAATCACAATTCAGTGAAAACTTTTTTAACACTCTCGTCTGGAAGTTTGTTGAAGACTTTTACGGGCTTTGTCTCATATGACGGAAGTAACGTTGGCACAGCTTTAGCAGCAGAGAAGCTATTCAGCTTGTGTTGATAATACTAAACTCCTGGACTATTTCCAAACTTCCAAATGCTTTGTTTCGTGAGTACAGACCATATTTGTGCTACTGCAGAAGTTTGGTGTAATGACATGTTATTTTTGTGGGGAAAGTTTGGAGACGGTGCCCAGTATCCATATGCGCTTGAGTCAAGCTAACCGGAATAAACATCGAATAACACGGCAACTCTGTTGATGTAAGTGTGCGGCAGAAAACACTTCGGGTGTAAAGGTGGATGGGTGTCACGGTTCAAATGGCATTAGGGTGATTCTACTCCGAACCATCGCTTTAAGTACAGTCTATTCACAGGCATTTCATTGCAGTGCCCATAGCAGACGTGTGTATCCAAAGCGACTGAAGAGGTATTGTGGTACAAGGTATAGTCTTCCTGAATCTGGATCAGCCTTCTGATCTGACCTCTTAACCATCACTGCACAGCTGCCTACAGAGCAGAGGGTCCATATCATGGTCCACAGGTGGGCCACGGAGGTCTCATGGAGACTGGCATTTTTCAGTTGTTGTCGTAGGGCTTTCCACCTCACAGTACTCCATATGTTCTGTTCGAACAAAAAATATTATAAATTAGTATCAAGTCTAACGTATTCAATTAAATTATCTCAATTGCCCGTTAAGGACTTCAAGAGAATACCATTTTAATGTTCTTTCACTTTCAGCAATTAGCAAACGATCCACTTGTTTGACTCAAATAGATCCTACCAGATCCTACCTGTGGCAATGGAAACATAGGTAGGCTGTAGGCTACTGCCCAACAAAGACAAAGTGCAGTAACTACATATTTTGTCAAAATTGAGTTGAGAAATGGTCTTCATTCAGGGGTGATAGCAGTCCGGCGCCGCGCCGGAAATCCGGCGTAGCGTGGCTGTAGAAAAAAATAAAATAATAATTTCCCCAAAATTAATAAAATAATAAACTATCGCGTAGGCCTTCATTAATGTATGGCGAAAATAAATGAGCGCGCAACAGCCTGTTGTAAGAGACGCGAAAGGAACCCAAATGAGCAGCAGCCCATAATTGTTTGTATCATCCCGACATCTTACTGAAAAATGTATCAATTTGTTACGTCTTGCTCTTGAGTCACTCACCACATCACTGGCGGCAGTCTTCTAGTTCTAGTGAAAGGAGAAGTAGATTGGCTGTCAGTATGCACAGTAAAGAGAGTTCTAGGCCCCTACTGGTTACCCTTCTCAGATATTTTCACTGTCGACGGAGGCAAATCCAAAAATGGCATCTCGTTATACTGAAGAAACGGAAGAAAGTACTATACTGCCCTACAATTTCAGAACGCAGTATAATTCAAAATGCCAAACTGAGAAAAAAGGCTTTAAAGTTTCCTTTCTGTCCACGCGACTGTGTTGGAGGTAAGACAGCAATTAGATTTGGGCCGGGTCCGTTTTCAAGTCAGCAGATCCGCATAGCAGTCACAGTCATTTTGCCGATCAGCGGCAGCTCCGATCCGGACCAGTAGTTTGACAGTCAGTTTTGAAGGCTCCTGGCGGATGCGGGCCACATAAGCAATCCGGACGCGCCATAATAAAATAATTCAGTCCGATTTGAAGGCGCGTGGCGGGTGCGGGCCACATAAAGCAATCCGGACGCGCCAAAACTGAATTTGTTCCCCAACTGTCACTTTGGAACCCTCAGAGAGAGAGACTGTTCTTCAGTTTACCTCAGCTGAACTCAACTATCCGCCTGTGTCGCGTCTCGTCCAACACTGCACTGTCGTGACTTGATCATTCAATGATGGTAAGTAATTATTTAACTTAATACTATGGTAGAAGTAAAATACACTCACACGCCGTCGCCACTACTATTTCAGCGTTTTAGTCCAGTGAGTTAATTACCTCCTCTGTTGTGTCGTGAAATGGCTTGGCCGAGCACTGAATCATAACACCGCAGCATCGCGCTAACTTGCTGCTGTCTTTGTGGCTGGCGGGCTGTGGCATCATAAGCTTTTGATGAACCCACTCAAAATGTGTCATGATCGGGCTATTTGAGTCAATTTTAGCGGCATTAGCAGTAATGGTGATAATCTTTTATGAAGCTAACATCCCAAACATACCCTATCAACACGGGACAGAAACAAAGGTAGTTTCTAGTCGACTAGCACTACTACCGGTAGTTCTGTAACTAGGACCGCTGTGATTTGTATAACATTCGCCAAAAAAGCTAGGTATAGGTGCGAGTGTGATGTACATGATGTGTTCGATTATTTTCAATCAATTTCTGATGTCTTAATAATCACCGTATCCATGTTGTGCCGCCGACAGCAAACATTCTGTGTTGTGCTATTAGCTCACCTTGAGCTGAATTCATTTGACATCACGCAGTTTGTAACTCCTTGATTGTTGTAGCCTATTTACACAAATCCTAAATGGTCGTATTGTTAGTTTAATAACTGCATTGTGATCTAGGCTATAACATGGATTAGGCTTCATCAAAATGTGCTCATGCATGCATGTTGTATGCAAAACGTTCAAACTTTTTTTGTCTTTCTTTTCCTCTTTGCTTTGGGTTGGGTAGAATTGTACGGTAGGTTCAGCCATTCCTTGATCGACCTGACACCAGCATTAGGCCTACTCGATGTGTATGAAGCAAGCTGCCTCTGCATCAAGTGAGGGAAGAAGCCGCCACTGAAAAGCTTTTTGGACTGTCATTTGAAGGTATGAGCCGAGAGTTGTAAATATGAATGCCAATTGTACTAGGCCTATATATTTTCACAGTGAAATCCCAATAACTATTATTCATAATTATTTATTCCTTTTCTGCTACAGGACACAAATGAAAGGAGAGGAATTCTGCTCTGCGGCGTTGGTCTCACTATTTATTCAAGAAGCCCTGGCCTTGGACACCACCAGAATGTATGAAGTAAGTTGTTTTTATGTTATGCATTAAAGCCCATGCATGCTGGCACGCGCCCCCCCCCCCTCTCTCTCTCACTCACACACACACACTTGTTGTACTGCACTCAATAAGAGCTTGCCTGATGCTGTTGTTTGGTGGCCTGAATGTGCATAGAATACCTACTGTCTACTTGAATAGGTTTATTGTATGTTCTATGTATTTCTATGACAAACTTTCAACCTTTTTGTGTTTCTTTTTCTTTTTGCTTTGGGTAGAATTGTAAACAGTAGGCACAGTCATTCCTTGATCGACCTGGCATCAACATCGCTCGATGTGTATGAAGCTGCAAGTGAGAGAAGAAGCCGCCACTGAACACCTTTTTGGACTGTCATGTGAGTGTATGAGCTGACAATTTAACTTCTTTAACTGTTGATCCTGCTGAGACATATGTAAGTGGCTTGATAATGTATCATTTACACTAATGTATGTCAAGCTGGTCTCAGGCTAACAAGACTACCATGAAATCTTAAAAGTTTTGGACAGACGTCTCAATTTCACCATTGTGTTGTGCCATACTGGACAAGTATTACTTGCTCAGTTTTGACAACCTAATTCTATATTCTGCTGTGCAACTTGTGCACAAAATGATTCACAATTCTGCTCCACCACCTCTGAAAACTTTTATCCATCCTTGCTCTGAACAAATTAGCAGAACAACTAGATCTACCACCAGAGGAAATAGTAGCCTCCCAAGCCGGGTAACAGCATAAATTTGCACAATCTGTTTTTGCAGAGCAACTAAATAATGGAATGCCCTTCCCACCCACATAAAAGGCATTACAAACTTTTATTCATTCTCACTTGGAGTGAAGAAATGGCTTTCATGTACCCAGTCTGGTCACCACTAATAGTTTTGCACATACCTGTTTTGACACTGAGCATATGGTAGTTTTTGCATATGACATATTTTAGTGTGTGTGTGTGTGTGTGTGTGTGTGTGTGTGTGTGTGTGTGTTATATGTTTTCTTACCTGCCCAGGGAATGCAGATGGAAATTAGCTTTTAGCTATAATGTGGTGCAGGTCATCTTTTTTTTACTATGTAACTAATGTACTTTGCACATGGTCCCTGATGAAATAAACCAATAAACTAAACTAATTGTAAACATGGATGCCAATTGTACTAAATATTTTCACAGTGAAATCCCAATAACTATTATTCATAATTATTTATTCTTTTTGTGCTGTAGGACTCAAATGAAAGGACAGGACTTCTACTCTGCTGGGTCGGCCTCACTACATATTCAAGAAGCCCTCGGACGTCATCAGAATGTATTAAGTAAGTTGTTTTTATGTTATGCATTAAAGCCCATGCATGCTGGTGTGCACACTCTCTCACTCTCACTTACTCTCTCTCTCTCTCTCTCACACACACACACACACACACACACACACACACACACACACACTTGTTGTACAACACTTAACCAGAACTTGCCTGATGCTGTTCTGTGGTGGCCTGAAAAGTGGATGGAATACCTACTGTCTACTTGGCTAGGTTGACTGTATGTTCTGTGTACGGGGTCATGTTCCCACAGCCCATTGGTCCCACAGCTTATTCCTGCTGCTCCATGTTCCCACATTTTTAAGAAATTATTCAAATATACAGTGCACAGCAATAATGACCCTTGTTGAAAAGTAACATTTTGAACACACAAGTTATTCCCAAAACGCTCATAGAGTAAGTGTAATACAACATCTTTTGAGCTTACATAAGAAAATTAAGGCCAATTGTATAACTTAAATGACATATTTGCCCATTTTTGTGAAATTATGCTGGTGCAAAATTGAGTACACGCCTATCATAGTGTCTGAGAAGGGGCCGTGTTGGCCTGAATTGTCTCGAAATTTAAAGGGATTAAAAGGGAGGTCATTGTTGTGCGTTTTATCTTTGCCTTGCATTTAACTTTTACATTTTGAGTCTGCACCTGGCTATAATTGATGTGTGTGAGATTCGAATGAAATCCTATAGGGAGTATCATGATCTGTTTCAGTAGTTACAGTACATGTTGACAAGCATATTTCTTTTGGTGAAATTCAGCTTCCTACTGTTGATGGCACCCACACAGCCCCAAGCCATGCCACTCCCACTACCATACTTGACTTTCAGCATGAGGCACTTTCCTTTGTACACATCGCTTTTTACCACCACACATGTTTGACACCATCTAAAGCCAATTTGTTTATCTTGATGTCATTAGATCAGAGGACATGGTTCCAGTAACCCATATCCTTAGTTTGTTTGACTCTGATGAGACCATGATAAACAAATTTGCATTTGATGCTGTCAAGCATGTGTGCCATTGACTGAAATGTTAAATACATCATTGCCGTGATTAAGGCGATTACATTTCTAACCAAATTAACATGTTATTTAGAAAGTCGAGAATTTTAACTGATTTGATATGACAATATGACCCGTTTCTTTTTTTCTGAAGAGAATGGTGATTTCATCACAATCTTCTAATTTTGTGAGTTACTTAATTCATGGTTTCTTGAAGCCAAAAATATGCAAGAATAAACAAATTATTGGCATAGTTTAAAATGTGGGTCGTGAATCTATAATCTATGAAAGTGTAACATTATTGATGGAATTATGGAAATAAATAAACATTTTCATGATATTCTAATTTTTTGGCCAGCACCTGTATGTGTCAGTTCATTCACAATCGTATGTAATTTGTGCCTGCACATACATCTGCATTAAGTCTAACGTTTCCCTTCTGCTTTGTGTGCTTTTTAATATCTTACAGTGTGAAGAGGCAACAAGGGAGAGATGAACGCTATCAAAAATGTGGAGATGGATCTGGCAGCCGACCGCTTTTGCACACACCCAACAAGAAACAAAACAATAAAGAATACTAAAATGCATAATTTGTAAGCAGCTCATTTTTAAAAAACATTGTTTGCTCTTGCTTGAAGGTGCACTGTGTAAAATTGTGGCCAGAGTAGTTATTGCATCTATGGTGCTCATTGAAACTGTGCTGTCTGCTAATTTAAATTTTTGCATGAATACCAAAGTGTAGTGAGTTTTGCAGCTAAAATGTCTATTTCTGGAAATTCAAAATGCCGGACCATGGAGAAGATCCCCCTTTTCATGTATGAAAAGTGCAAATTTCCCAGTCATGTTGAATACTTTGGTGGTGGTAAATATCTGTTAAAAAGTTAACATTTGTGAATGGGCATAAGGAATTCTGGAAATGAACAACTAAAAATATTCCACGTACACCTTTAAAGGGGTATGCCACTATTTTGGGGCTTAATACAGTTAAAATCGTTGGCCAGGGTTTATATAGGTGGTAAAGTGTCTTATTTTTCATGTAAGCCGTTGTCTTCTTTTAAGACAAGTTAGAAGAGGAAGCATGTCGCTAAGCTAGTGAAAGTCAATGGATCCGTGTAGCATGTAGCAATGCTACATGGATGCATTGACTTTCACTAGCTTAGCGACATACTCCCTCTTTTAACTTGTCTTAAAGCAAGACAACGCTTCACATGAAAAATAAGACACTTTACCACCTTTATAAACCCCAGCCAACGATTTTAACTGTATTAAGCCCCAAAATAATGGCATATGCCTTTAAATATCCCTTTAATCCGGATCAGGCCCAGATAAGGTCCGGATATGGGCCAGATGAGCCCCAACTGTGTATTACGGATCAGGGCCAGATCATGGTCAGATGCGTGTTACGGACCTGGGCCAGATCTGGCCCTGGTCGGCCACAAATTCCAAACATGTGGATCGGACCTGGGCCAGATCCATTCCGGATCCATAATCCGGACCTGTTCCAGCTCAGCGCCATTGTAAAATAAGAAACCGGCCCAGACCAGGATTGCGGACCTGGCCCAAGTGCCTGCCAACATCTGTCACAGATCTGGGCCAGACCCATTTTGCTGTCTGGGGTGGTGATGACACTTCCATATAATACTTTTTTAGGGTGAAAATTTATGCACACAAGAAAAAAGCAAAAAAAACAACATTCTCATTACTTTTTAGCTGAAAAATCATTATACTGCGCTCTGTTGTGGTATTACTGTCTACACCAAAACCACGGTGTCAATGGAGAAGTGCAGTATAAAAGTGCAGTATCGCATTATACTGCGTTCTTGGCTAGTAGCCTACCACGTAACCTACTAAAACCACAAAGCGCAGTATAATCAGTTTTTTGCGTTTTTTTCCGAAACGGGACCAAGTTGGGCCGAAAAATTTTAACACAAGAAGAAGAAGGTATTTTAAAGCCAATTTCCGGTCTAAACCCATTTTCGACCATTTTCAAGATACTGCGTTCTGATATTGTAGGGCAGTATAGGCCAAGTCTAGACCATTTGGATTCAGATAAAAATTAGCAACTATTGTTAGCACAAATCCACATGGCTTGCTAGTTGTGATGGGTGTGTTGAACCATGTGGATGTCAGTGGAATACTAGTGAAATTCTGTGATCAAGAAAACGTTTGAAGGTAAGGCCATTTAGTTATTAATTTGCCCACTGTGGCATGTTGGCTTGGGCCCGAATGATTTTGCCTTGCGCAGGTTACTCCAAAAACCTGACCATAAACGGCTTATTGATGCGCATAAACGGGCTCAGTGAGAGTTTGAAATAGGTTCGTCTATTTTCCTCATTTATGTGCGCTAAATGACTGCGCAATGTTGACAAACTTTGATGGAGATGGACGTTCTTTCAAAAAAAGTCTGTATGCTCAAAACGGTAGGCTATGCTATGCCCGTCATGATACTTTTTTTCTAGGTGTAGTGCGTAAATGTGGTCTGCATTGGAATAGCGGCTACCATTGCGACATGTCCAAATGACAATGGAATGCTTGGATCGCTAATGTTTGGCAAGCCTAGTTAGCCTACACCCCTTGTAGGCTAGTGTGAGCTGAGTTCGTGGGTTTTGGTCTACTGTTGATTGAGGGATGGTGTTTTGCGTCATTCCTGACCAACCACGTTTCAAACTGATTTCAGGGAGATGTTTATATTAGTTATGCTGACTAAACCAACGCGCTCTGTGAAAACCCCCAAACAGCCTCGCACAGGTTCACACAGCCTTTTTGTCTCTCGCGCGCTCCCTGTCGTAGCCCTTCTGCGTAATCGAATCCAGTTATTCCACGCATGATGCACAGGTTGTATTGTCTGCACGCTCTGGGCTACTTAATCCCTACTCTCGGGCAGGGGGCAATTGTCAATATCAGACTCTCATGAACTTCAAATACTTGGCTTGCGTTCATGTGGCCACCACGGTGTCACCTAGACATGCAGTGAATGTTCATCTTATCTTCACGCCCTGTGCTATTTTCATGTAGCTTAATTCGGTCCTGTCTTTGTTTTTGTTGCTTTCTGTTATCTTTTCAACTCGTACATTGTAATGGGCGTGTGTACACGCGAGTGATTTTCATGTATTTTAATTGACTACAACCCAATGCGAAAGTCGCGCAGTAGTCACACAGGCTATATATACTGTCCTGTCCGTAATAACCACTGGTTCTGTCATCCGTGGAGTCGAAATATGCGATGTGAACCTGGGCCTGCATGTAGCCAATCATGCGCTTGTGCCCTAAATATCATGTACCGGTAATTAAAGGGCGTTTCCCTACAACGGAAAGGCAGGGGTTATAGCACAGCCCTTAAACAATCTGTGGTTATAGGTAGACCATGGGGCCACGAGTAGGCTATCTAAACGTATGTCCAGTAGCCTATACAAGTTATATGAGCAATGTCCCAATGAAAATGAAACGTATCAGCTTGCAGCAAATGTCATGTCATTTAAAAGTATTGCTCAATTAATTGGTAATCACCTCCTCTATTTTGGACAGAGTGTAGTTACTGTACTTTGGAGTAGTATTGCCTCCTACTGACCTGTCTTGGTATGGCTGCTACATATGTAGCTTTCAGTTAATTCAATGTGGTAAAATATGCACCATGTTTTCAGAAATGCATTCTGGTGTTGAAATGTTGCATTGGTTCAATACCCACCTCAATAACTTTAGTGCAACATCACAAGCCTAGAATGCATTTCTAACTGCATACGTTGGTATTCGTTTTTACAGCTAGAATTGAACGTGGTGGTCAGTTTCTTTCAGCCAAGTGCTGTAGCCTACCAACAGGGAAATGATCTGTGTTTTCGTGAATAACACTATAGAAATAATGCAAAAATAAAAACATTATCTTAAATGTTTGAATAATGTGTTTGAATAATAATAAGGCCTACATTACGTCTCATATGCAGTATGTCCCGTCGTCCCCCGGCCCCCCCTCCCCGACCAGGAAAAAAGTTCAGGCTCAGGATTTTTTTTCACTATCACCCCTGTTAATTACACCTTTATCTTGTGACAAAGCCTTATGGTCCAAAAGTGTCCCGTTGTAGAGATATTATGTCAAATTTACAGGAACTACAATATCCAACTTGATACCAAGGCTTTGAAATGCATTTTTCTCAGTTTCAATGTTGACATAGTTACTGCACTGTGCCTTTGTAGGGCAGTTTAGAGAGTGTAGAATTGAAAACCACTGGGCCTGGTTCCCACCCACCTTTCTTGTTTGGCGAGGCCAGCCTCTGGTGACAGCGGAAGGCCAGGATGACGACGAGAGCCTCGGCCACCTGGAAGATGATGTAGACGACAGGGAAGAGGAAGAGGGGCCCGATGGTCTCCGGAGGGAAGGCCACTTTCAGGATGGTGGAACACAGCTGGATGTTCTGACAGCCCGTCTCCATGGCAATGGTCCTCCTGCATCTGTGGGAGTTAAAACATG
>NC_085874.1:3133747-3176247 GCF_034702125.1 Engraulis encrasicolus
GATGCCGCAGTGTTGAGGAGCCTCCAGATGGGAGCACAGGCTCACTCTGCCAAGCAGCAGCTTGTGGTCCCCGTGCAGCGCCAGGAGCGTCTGACCCTCTCTATGCTGGCTGGCTTCAACCCGGACGAGCAGGAGCAGATTTTGGGGGAGCGTCTGTACCCCCTGATCCAGCACAAGGTACCGAACATAGAAATTTCACAGAAAATTCACCCCAACCTGGTTGCAAAAGTCACCGGCATGCTGCTGGAGCTTGACAACAGTGAGCTGCTTCAGCTGATTGAGTCCGAGGAGTCTCTGCGCTGCAAAGTGGATGAGGCAGTGGGTGTGCTCATATACCATAAGGAAAAAGAGGCAGCCCAGAAGGCTACCGCCTGCACAGCTGTGCCAGGCAACTAAAGACATTAACTGAGAAGGATGCAGATTACGTCATCACTGCAATGAAATGTAAACTGAAAAAAAAAAAAAAAAACAGCAACACTGTATGGCAGATTACGTCATCACTGCAATGAAATGTAAACTGAAAAGAAAGCAAAAAAAACAAAAAAACAAAAAAAAACAACAGCAACACTGTATGGCAGATAACGTCATCACTGCAATGAAAAGTAAACTGAAAAAAAAAGCAAAAAAAACCCCCAAAAAAACAGTAACACCCGCCCCCCCAAAAAAGACCCAACGGCCCTCTGGCAAAGACAGACCTGCAGCTTTCATGATCAACAAAATGTAAACTGAAAAAAAAGACCAAGAAAGAAAAAACAACTTCACCATCATTTACGTCAAAAACTTTTGGCGAAGAAATGTCCAAGGAGAAGCAGCATGAGATATTCTGCGAATTCGGAGCGTGAAGGTGATGGAAAGTGTACAGACTGAGTCATCGCTGCATTGAAATGTAAACTGAAAAAAAAAGCAACAACTACAACAACAAAGATATGAAAGAGAAATGCTGCAGCTATCATCATCACTTCAACAAAATGTAAACTGAAAGAAAAAGACAAAACAAAAGAAACCCAAAAAAGTACCCTTCTGGCTATGTCATGAATTTTTTTTAACCTAATTTAGGCCTATTAAATTTTTATTTTTCCAGTTGCTATTTTCTTCAATAAATATTACACCCTCAAATCAACTCACGATGGCATACAAGTCTTTTATTCATGTGGGTTATGGCAGGATCTTGGCATTTATTGAAACACAGGTTTGTGTGTGTGTGTGTGTGTGTGTGTGTGTGTGTGTGTGCGTGTGCGTGTGTATGTGTGTGCATACATAACATTCGCTGGCAGAAGTCTATGAATTAAGACAAGTGGTGTCAAAGACAAATGTAATATTTTTAAATGAGGCACCAGAGAGGAAGTTCAAATAGGCTACCATTTCTCAGGAAGGGTTTATTCAGGGGGATCCTATCTGCAGGTCCTTATTATACTGTGTATTGGCATGGCTAAAGAAAGAAAGAAAGGAAGCAAGAAAGAAAGAACGCTCATCCGAAATCCAGGCCTCATATCCTCTCAAACCGTCTCTCTCCCCGTGGTTTTCTTAGGGGGGTGGCACTAGACCAGGGGTGGGGAACCTATGTCTCCAGGGCCATTTAAATTACGGCCCTTGAAGACGTTTTATTTGGCCCCCGACATCATTTTAATGTTATGCAGCTTCAAATGAAATATGACACGTTTTGTAATGGAATCTTAGAAATTCATTTGCAATACAATTAAGTTATATTCAGGGGACCTAGAGAAGGTGGGGTCTGTTTTAAAGGTGGCAGTCACAGCAAAGTCAAACAAACAGAGGTAGAGCCACTTTCCCACAAAGATGGCTGGGGTTCCAGCTTTGGGTGCGCTATGCAGATTAATAACAAGTCGATACAACTTCCCTTCTCTGCAATTGTCGATTGGCTTTGTAGTTTAGATGACAAAAGTCTATCTGAAATTGACCAAGGCTAGGCTATATGAAATTCTCTATATAGAGTTTTGGCTAAAACGGGCTATGTGCAATGCTCTCATGAATAATATTTAAAATGTAAGGTTTATTATGGTAGGGTTTATTTTTTTTAAAAACCTGGTAGACATTTTACTGCAAGTCTGAACAGTAAAAAAAAAAAAAATGGTCAACAACACTGACTGGATTTTGACCAGGAGAGGGCAGAGATCTGCAGGATTTTTTTTTTTTTTAAAGAAAATTTAGAAGGGAGAGAGAGAAAGAGAGAGAGAGAGAGAGGGAGAGAGAGAGAGAGAGAGAGAGAGAGAGAGAGAGAGAGAGAGAGAGAGAGAGAGAGAGAGAGAGAGAGAGAGAGAGAGAGAGCGAGAGAGAGAGCGAGAGAGAGAGAAAGACACTATGGTCCTTTGCATGAGATACTCACGGAGCATTCAGTCTGAAGAGGTATGACAGCACGTAGCCAAAGGTGTAGCCAATGATGGGCATCAGCGATGCGGCGATGATGAGGCGATAGGAGACGGCGGCCAGGATGGTCTCTCCCACCGTGATGCTGGCCAAGACGCCAATCACCACACTGGCCAGCAGCATGATGCTCAGCCCAATCTGGCAACACACAGGAAGTCAATCAAAGTCAGAGAATGCGCGCACAACAGTAGCACAGGTGCGGGACCAAACATAAGATAACTGAATGGAAAAAAAAAGGTCCGCAGCACTGTTTGATGCCCCCAAAGATGGATTTGGGAGCATCAAACAGTGTTGCGGACCTTTATTTTCCTTTCAACACACAGGAAGTCACATCACAGAGGACTTGCCCATCAAATGCACTTACACTAACCATATACACTGCATTGACCTAGGTGCCTGGAGCGACATAGACGCTGCATTCAGGCTCTTGAGATTTGAGGTTTTTTTTTTTTACTAAAAATGTGGTTACGTCAGAGCTTAATGAACACATTTTAATGCAGGATGAGGGTCCTAGGTTTTAAATGCAACTCATTTCATGTTTTTATATGCTTCGGAGGCTGAAATTTATGCTGAGGACACCTTTTCCCAAAAAAAGCTTAGGCATTCTTCAGCAGGTATTTTTTTGCAGATGCCTTAGGCTTAAAGGATGACTTCCACCAATTTCGACAGTTGTAATGCTCACACTACCCTGGACTTGTCAGTATCTGAGTTTTTTTTCCTTCTTCAGCCTTTTCCGACTTCCTAGTCATTGTGATGGGGGCAGGCGATTGTTTACATTTCCAAAAAAATCTTGATTTATTCCCAATAACATCCAAAAGTGTATGCAACATCAGCAGACGACTAGCAAACAGCAATACCTTTTGGGATAATATTTGGAGTAGGCCTGTGTAAAGAACGTTTTTAATGTAAACAAAGTCTGCCCCCATTAGAATAGCTCAGATCGCGGAAAAAAGCAACACCACCGGGTACTGACAAGACAAAGGTAGCGTGAGCAAGATGACAGCATATTGAAATTGGCAGAAGCCTGGCTGGTAAGGTGCCATGGCTCAGCTATGGATGAAAGTGGAAGGGACACACATTTTTTCCGATTGCTAAGGGTGGGACTTGAACCTGCAACCTTCTGGTGCAAAAATAAAAACTTAACCATTAGGACCTGGCTTGAATATCTATGCAACTTTTCTTCCTCAAACCTTGTTTCATGAATATTTATTTACCACTACCCTCAATTTGAAGTATTCCAAATGACATTATGTTTCAACTGTTGGTGCATCCCAAAACCTATCCAACTAGTGGGAATAATGTTTATCTTATTTTGGTTAACTTTGCCTGTATTGTTTTGTTAAATTTGTTCCTGCCAACTGGCCGTGTGAAGGGGCCAGGGGGCCAGGTTGCTGTCTCTGTTTGTTCCATTGGTGCGTGCCTTAACCCCGTAGGACATGGCATTATAAATGAACTGTTACCAGAATGGCAATGGCCAAGTCGTAATGTATTATTAAAGGCCCTGTGTTATGTCATAGTAGTGTTGTACTATAGTAGTTAACTTTCAATGTCTATTACAGCGAGCCACAGGAGGTACGGCGTGCAGTAAGGGGTTTTAAGGATGGTCTCACCTCTTCACACACCAACAACCAGGGACGTCCAAAGATCCAAATTTCTCTATTATTGTATTATGGACAGTGTTATGTGCAGTGTTGGGAGTTAGTCCTTACAAAAATAATTAATTAATGTAATTGTGACTGAAGTGTTTCTGTGCAGTCCGCCACTCAGGGCTTGAACCCGCTACCTCCTAGCCAATGCATTGTTCAGGCACAGGAGGCACAGCATGAGCTAAAGGACCAGTCCGATAGCTCAGCTACTTTGAGGCTTCGGGAGGGAGGTTTACTAACGTTCCACGCCACACTTAGTTAGTTGGCCTCCGTATAATGCATTCGGCTACTTTTTTCACTGTAACACAAGTAACAAGTAACTTAAGTCACAATACATGCTGACACACTTTCTGCAGGCATGACTCATGAGCTTGATTTACACTACGTTGGCAGATCAGCATTTACATTTATTTTGCAGAGACTAACTAAAAAAAATAATGCAAAGGTATTGTAAATACTTACATTTTAAATATAGCATAATTGTAATGTAACAGATTACTTTGAAAAGGCAGTAACATGTTATCAGTAACATAATATAGATTTTGTGTAACTTCCCCAACACTGGTTATGGGTATTGCATGTCGTTCTCAATTCAAGAAATTCTGAAGAGGGGAAGGAGAATAGTGCACTTCTGGCCTTCTGTTTCGAAAATATAGGCCTACATGTACATTGCAACATCAGAATGGTGTACTGTACGTAAGCATGAGACTGTTTCTCAGGAAGCCTACTGCACCATGAGTCATGTAAACAGGAACAGAGGAAATATCTCACAGCCATCTCAAAACAATCATATAGTCATATGCAATTACTGTGTATCGACGTAGATGTCATTAGTCACAGATCTTAATAAAAGATACTGCCGGTTGATCTTCACACTGTGATGTATTTACCCATGCAAAAAAATGAGAAAAGAAGTACATGCCCTAAAAATTTGGCACTCGTACAATACTTATACGTGACCTGATTTAAGTCCCCTAGTCACATGTCTCCCAGAGTGAAACATACAAAATCTACAAATTCATTCTTTTTGTGATTTTCTTTTTTTTCAGAATGTGCAAGTTGAGGTCTTGAAGAAGCTTGATGCTTCAGGCTAACTCTGTGTCATTTCTATGGGCAAGAGAAACTTTCAGAGCTGACTTCTCTGTTTTCTACTTAAAGAAGGTTAAGGAAGAAAAATGCGCACTCACAAACTGCGTCTCATTATTTATTTATATTACCACCATGTCCAAAAAGAAAATGCGTTTTGGCTATCAAGCCTTTATCAGTGCGTGGTACCACTTTTTTCATGTGAAAGGTATCATTGTAACGCGGGGGACACGTACATGCAAATTTGAGTCGTGAAGCAAAATTTGCCATTCCTAGACAAGGGAAGTTGGGATGAAGGCAAGGGAACAGGGCGAAGTGAAGCGAACAATTTTTGGCCATGTTTAATATTATGCAAATGAGGAGCACATTTTGCCTCAATCAATTTGATTCACTGCCACGACCTGTTGACCGCCAAGCTATCAGAATGGGACACTGAATTTCGCCCTCTTTGTCCTTCGCCCATTTCATCCTTCATGTGTCTCTGGTGTATAGCTTACAATCTGCACTCCCAGAATGTGACTAACTCAGTATGCCCCTGGACCTACTTGCGGCCTGTTTTCCTGTGTCCAGTCACATACTGTATGTTGCATATGGAATGTGTATGTGTGCCTTATTTACGTATGAAAGAAATGAGGAATGGGCCACGTATATACAGTATGGCGTGACATATAAAAAATGTATATGACTCATTTTATACATTTTATATATGTTTTTGGTCTGGGTATGTACAATACAGTATGACATTGCATGGACTCGTGTGGCTGAGCTGATGTGAAACATTCAAGACTGATAATATGTCTTATCATGTCAGGATGACCAAACCTTGTGTGTTCCAACCACTCTTTCGCCACCCATTCCCTGACCTTGAAAGATCTTATGTCAGAGGCTAGCAGCATGTCATGTTGTGCATCATGACTATTTGAACAGCAACTTCCACAGCATCAAACTGTGAAGTGGCCATTGCAAACCACTTGATTTCCTGAGACCACGTATTGTATTATATGTAATTGTATTATTATATTAAACGATATAGGGTCAGAGTGGTCAAGAATGCTGTACATTGTCGCAAAGTCAAATCAAATTCTGCTTTAGGATCCCATCTAGCATGCAAGACGTTTGGAGGATCGCCATGGATATTGTAACTACCGCCTTGTCCAAGTGGAAGTGGAGCATTGCACGGGCTCACTATGAGCAGCGCCCCAATGGTAGCTATATTCACTAACCTTGGTGATGAGTTTGGAGTACTGTGGCGTGCGGTGGTTGATGTAGACGCCGATGGCACAGGGCAGGAGGGTCATGAGGAGGGCCAGGGAGATGCCCCCGTAGGGCACGGCGTTCTCCAGCCCCGAGAAGCCCTGGCAGTACAGGAAGAGCAGCAGGGGCATCATGCCCAGAGCCAGCAGGGTGGAGCACGCCGTCATCACGATGCTGTGGGGCACAACACACACACACACGCACACACGCACACACACACACACACACACACACACACACACACACACACACACACACACACACACACACACACACACACACACACACACACAGACGGACAGAGACACACACGCACGCACACACACAAGCACACACACACACACACACAGACGAACAGAGACACACACGCACGCACACACACAAGCACACACACACACACACACACACACACACACACACACACACACACACACACACACACACACACACACACACACACACACACACACACACACACACACACACACAGACACACCACACACACACACACACACACACACACACACACACACACACACACACACACACACACACACAGTGTGGAAGAAAGGTTGAACATAAGACACACAAACCGTATAGGCTACAAAACATAATCACCTGTGTGAAAAAATGAAAGACAAAGTATTGTGTATACGGTAAGTACACGTGCACATGCATGCACGCACACACGCACACATGCACGCACGAACACACACATAATAAGATGGATAAGAGCTGCTTGCAACACATAGTGTGTGTGCGTGTGTGTGTGTGTGTGTGTGTGTGTGTGTGTGTGTGTGTGTGTGTGTGTGTGTGTGTGTGTGTGTGTGTGTGTGCGTGCGTGCGTGCGTGCGTGTGTGTGTCTCCTCATTAATACATGCCTTATTTGAACTTCCTAAGATAATCTCACCTCAGTCATACAGACAGATGTCAACATGTCACATTTTACTGCTTGTTTTATCACACACCCAGATAGCAAAAGGTACTGTGTGAAATTGTATGTCCTGTTATTGTAATTTCCCGTCCAAGTTACATGGAAATCGCAGACAAAAACATTGTGTATCCCTGTTGCTGAAGTTTGTTTATAAACACGGTGTTGTGAGGAGGGGCACGACACTGTCAGCCAACCACGTGAGCTAATATTTTGAGCGACAGCGGTTTCCAACAATCAGAGGTTGAGTTGTGCGTAGCCAGGGTCGCGCAGCCAGGGGAAAACAAAAATTGAGAACCCATGTATATCAAAATTAGTGTAACTTTCTTCAGCAATAAGTTTCAAATCATTTAATAATAAACGTACAGAAACGTATAGATACACATTTCTGTTTAGCATATAATGTATATAAAATGCATTCAGCCCCGCCTGTTTATCAAGGTTGTATGTTTCTAAGGCTGTATGACAAGGCTGTATAAGTCAAGGCCACTGATTGGATGAGCTAATAGACTAGGTTAAGAAAACTGTTGAAGAATGCAGGTGTTTCGCCACAGATAAGATTCACTCTACAGAAGGACTTCCAGTGTCCATCACCCCCCTCTCTCGTCAGAAGATATTGCTCACACTTTGTCCTCTTGTTACAGTATGTTGATTAGCCCTCTCTGACAGGTGACAGGGTCGTTGACCTATCGGTTGTTAGACCGGCTAATATATCTGGCGTGATAATATCAATGTGCTATTTTTTTAATCATCGAGGTTAATGGCAGGGAGGTCATTCACCTTCAAAAAATATGCCACGTAACACTACGCTTCGAAAAATAACAATGAATCAAACTTGAATGTGCTGATTGCTGAATATGCCTGCAGTGTACATTTATTATATATACACAGTATATTGGAGCCTTTTCTGCGTAATTTCTTTTTTGGAGTCCAGGTAGATTATGTATGTTGCTATTTCCTAGTAGAGCAGGGGTGTCAAACTCATTTCAGTTCAGGGGCCATATACAGCCTATTTGATCTCAACGAAATATTGCAAATTTCTACTTCATATTGGAATCAGGAGCATTGGCTGTAAATGGCGACCAAAAAGACATCTGTTCTCAAGTATTAAAAATCTGAAATCTCAGACTGCAGAAAATGTTGTAATGGGCTAGAGATTTGCTTCTTATTTTGACATTCTTATGAAGTCTGGGGCCGGATTGAAGCATGGCGGTCCACAGGCCTTATGTTTGGCACCCCTACTGTAGAGTACACCTGAAGTTTTCTACTCGGAGTGCTTCATGTTCACCCATTCACACATTTACCTTCTGCCTACAAAGGCTGTCATGTAACCAATCAAGCAAACTGGGAGCAGTATGGGGTTCAGCGTCTCAAGGACTTTCTCAATTTCTCAACACATTTCAGTGACATTTGCTGACAAGATGTCAACTCACCTACCTCCTGCTATCACCCAGCATTGATCCAACGATCCACTGACAATCAGTTAGCTAAACATCATTTGGAGATTAAACACTTGAGGTTCATGTTGGCATGTCAAACTAAAAGGGTCATTGGCCTACCGGTTAATAGGCAAGCTATTATATCCTGTATTATTAACAGATAGGCCTATATTAGCTTTCCTATTAACCGCTAGGCCAATGACCCTTTAAAGCTATTATATCCTCTGGTATATCGGTAAGTGAGGATGTTGCAGAGGTGTGTGATGCTTGTGGTCCACTTTATGGTCTATATTGTGATATGCTGGTAGGCCTATCTGAGGTTCATGCCTTTGTCCAGGACCAGGGTGAGCATGTTGGAATGATAGATGATGTTTGTGGTGCACTAAATTGATGTATAGATATTGGTGCTGATATCAACCCACCTCAAGTTCATGTCCCCCGTCTAGGGCCAGGGTTAGGATGCTGAGTAGAGGTGTGTGATGATTGTGGTCCTCTTTATGTGAATATTGGTGCTGGTATTGACCTACCTGAGGTTCATATTCTTGTACTGTATTGCACTAAATCGATGTTCATTTTGATGTTGATGTTGGTGTTGGTGTTGGTAGGCCTACCTGAGGTTCATATTCTTGGTCACTTTTGGTCGTGAGGTTGTTCTGGGACACCCTCACGGGTGTAATTACCTACGGCACTCAGCCTGCGGCTTCGTGCCTGCGGCGAATCACACCCGTGAGGGTGTCCCAGAACAACCTCACTCCCACTTGTGTCATATTGCTTAAGTATTGCACTAAATCGATGTTCATGTTGATGTTTGTGTTGGTGTTGGTGTTGGTAGGCCTACCTGAGGTTCATGTCCCCGTCCAGTGCCAGGGTGAGGATGTTGGAGAGGTTGCCCCCCGGGCAGCAGCCACAGATGAGCAGGGTCACCGCCTCCATGGGGGGCATGCCCAGCAGCTTGGCCAGGCTGAAGGCCGTCAGCGGCATCACGCCATACTGGGCCGCCGCCGCGATGCCTACCCCCTTGGGCCGCCGCATGTGCGCCTTGATGGATAAAAAGAATGAATGAATGAATGAATGAATGAATTTATTTATTTATTTATTTATTTCATCCCCCTTTTTAGTTATACATTTTATACATCATACATGTTATACATTTTGATGAGTACACTCTTTATAGGATGAAAATGGCTCGCCGAAAGAAGCTATTTGAAGTTTATTGAAATGGGTCCTACAAGATACGCACTGGTACAGACAACAGGAGAACAATCAGAGATGGCAACCTGGCCCTCTTTCCAATGTTATAGATGCATCATGTGACAAAATACTGCTGGTGGACACAAAGACAGACAGACAGACAGACAGACAGACAGACAGACAGGCAGGCAGACAGACAGACAGACAGACAGACAGACAGACAGACAGACAGACAGACAGACAGACAGACAGACAGACAGACAGACAGACAGACAGACGGACAGGCAGGCAGGCGGGCAGATAGACAGACAGAGAGGATAATTGCATTGCTACGGCCAGGTAATAAGGGTTGATTCCGTACTGCGGGCAGACACAAAAACAGACAGGCAGACAGACTGACAGACAGACAGAGAGAAAGACAGACAGACAGACAAGCAGGCAGACAGACAGACATACAGACAAGCAGGCAGATAGACAGACAGAGCAGATCATTGCATTGCTGTGCTATTGCCGGGTAATAAGCATTGGTACCTTGATCTTTGAGATTTCCATAGTGCACCCCAGGGACACCATGGTGACGAAGAGGATGGCAGCCATGACCAGGCTGAGGGCCTTGTCCGCCGTGTCAGAGAGCGGTGAGCGCACGGTGGCATTTAGGGTGGCATTGGTGCTGCTGATGTTGTTTAGGAGGAGGAGGAGGAGATTGCTGTCAGCAGTGGCGGCATTTGGGAAGTCTGTTGGATTCATCATGATCTCCTCCATCTTGGAAGTTGTGGAAGAGGGTGTTTTTAACTGTTACCTAGCAAGTTGTTAAATGAGAAAATAGTTACACTGTAAGAGATTTCCCCTGCAGAATAACGGCAGTTACTGGCAATTATTACCTGTAATTCTACTGTTATTTCACACCAAACATCAAATACAGCTCAGTACTGTTCAATGTACCACAGTATATAACTATATTTCAGCAGCAATTGAACTGTTAAAATAACAGTACTCTACAGAATGTTCACAGTATTAGTATTGTTAAACTAAAAGTGCTCTACAATATTTATACAGTAGTATAGGTAAAATAACGGTACACTACAGTTAAAAAGTTGAAGATGTACTGTGAGATAGCAGGCAATTACTGGGTCATAGTTGCATTCATGAATATGGCCATGGCAACTTCCCTCCCACCCATCATTCTCCTTACCCATGTTACTGCCCCACCATCCCATCGGTCACCATGACTGAAGTGACTTGATATATTGAGATGCTGGTTTGCGGTGGTCCTTTGAATGTGTGGGGCATGAATACATTTTCAGTGTAGGCCTACGCATATGTTACAATGGGAGTGTGTGAGTTTTTTTTTTTAATGTATCAGCTCTTGATGAGCCAATGATAAAATAGCATTGGTCAGTCTGTAAAAACATAATTTGCACCAAGTAGCACAGCAAATAAGCAGCACTACAAGCTAGCTCTCAAAGCAATGCCCAATTTGCAGCAAGTACATTATATGCAACGATGCTACAAATGATGCCACACACAGCAAGTGCCACAAAGCAAGCGTTCACAAAGAGTAAAGTAAGCTGTAGGCAAGCCTGTAGGCAAGCCTGTAGGCAAGCCTGTAGGCAAGCCTGTAGGCAAGCCTGTATGCAAGCCTATGAGCAAGCTTGTAAGCAAGCTTGTAGGCAAGCAAGTGCTATGCTGTGCCATGCAGGCCAGCCAGGCAGGCAAGCAACTGAAGTGTTGATAGTCCAGATTTATATACAGTACAGGTGCAAGAGTACCATGTGACCAGAGTCATCAGGGATTTGGCAGGTGAAGGTCGTAATTGAATAATGGCATAACAGCCCTTAGTACTCAAGTGAGGCCAGGCACTGATTAGCAGATTGGTTTAGATGGGACTGCTTTTTGCAAGAGTGTTACAAGTTCTTAAAATGTTTCAGCCATTCACATTTTCATCACTATCAAAATGCATGTGCTACACTTTGCTGCATCAAGCACTTTTTAAGTATTGTAGTTTCCTTAGAAAGTGTTTCATCATGCTTGATAGTATCAGAGAATCTTTAACCAGTGAGAATGACTTAAAGTGTTTATGAAACGAAAACAAAGAAAAGGAATTTGACCATTTCCAGGACAGATTCTGAAAGTTCTAAGCCTTGTGAATAAAATGGGATATTGTCTGGGTGATATTTTGTCCTAAAAGTCATGTTAAAACGTTCCCAAAAAGTGTTTTTTTGGTGACATGCAAATTTTATGCAAATGATATGCGTGACATAGAAGGGGTGAGTTCACCTCATTCCACCTTGTTCAGATCAATGGCGGCTAGTACCAAAACAAAGCGCAGTGTCAAGCAGTGTGTTGCTGGAGGGCCGAATGGTGCCAGCTGCAAAAATGGCTACTTGACAGAAGGAATATCTTTGCACAAGTTCCCTTCTGTGAAGAATGATGGAACTGTGGCCGACAAGGAGAAGGCTAAATCAAGCTAGGGCTCTGTGGATCCAATGCGTGGTTTTGAAGCAAGCTCGTGGTCACTGTTGTGCTCGGCACATTTCCACCCCTTGTGCTTCACCACAAATGTGGAGGTCGCGGGCATGGTTGGACTGAAGAGAATGCTATTGCCTCAAGCAGTTCCAACAATTGACATCGCCGGCGTGCAGACTGAAACTGCCCCTGTAACTGCTCGGGCACGAAGACAGGTGAGTGCACTGCTTTGCTTTAGGCTACTCGTTTTACCTTGTCCATCTGCTTTGTATGTTGTTTTCAGGAAAGGGTAATGCACATTACATGCCAAACCGATGCGAATGCTCTCGGAATATGCACTTTTTATTGATTGCCATTCAACTGGTCAAAAAATTGGTTTTGGGAGGATATCCGCACATCAGCGTGGTGCTCTCAGTCGAGGACAGCCAACTCACAGATTGGGCTACTCAGGGCTTTTTCTGAACGGGGAAATAGGGGCGCTCCACCCTCATACCTCCGTGGGTGCACCCTCATACTTTTATTGTTATATATATATTTGAGCGCCCCTAATAAATTTCTCATTCATGGGGGGGAACACCCCCCTTCACCCCCTGTAACCTGCCATGATGCTCCCTCATGCCAAAAAATCCTAGAAAAAGTCCTGCTACTGCTTAGCGAATAAACAGAGATGCACATAGCATAGGCCTACTTTGAAGCGTTGATTGTTTGTTTTTAGTATTGTGGTGCACGTGTGGCTGACGTTTGGACACACCTCGTCCTCAGAGTCTGGCTGAGGGACACGCGACGCCTGTGACTTTGAGCACAAAAAATAATAATAATGATAAACACTAAAAATATGCTGAGGACTCAGGCTATATAGGGCGTTTTTCCAACAGCCTAATACCTCCGTTTTTTCTCTAGTTTATGATATTTTTGCATGTAGCCTACATGCATTTCAATCACACTATATCGCGCAATTGAATCAAAATGCCCCCCATTTGTCAACAAATACACACGCCATGTCATCTGTGGGTCATGGCAAAGCGCCCTTAGCAACCGTAACCATAAACAAAACGAACTGTCAGGCTATGTCAACAATCGTCACTTCGCCTGTCAGACATGTCACTTTCTGCAGATGTATCAGTGCCTCTGAAATAGATTTGTGCTGCTGTTTTTTTTTCTCATGAGGTTGGATGTGTGGTTTTTTCGACACGCTGATGTTTGTATCAGAATTTTGGTTCCTTTATAAGATGTGGGTCCATCAAATGTGTGTTGTTTTCTCAGATCGCCATACTAGCAAACCAGGGACTCCCCTCTATGATGTCACAGCCCAGCTCATTAGTCACACCAAATTTCACAGAATTCACACTTTGAGTTGCCATTTTCACAAGTTCCTCCAGGATGATTGGGTTCAAAGTCTCATCGATGCTATCAGAAAAAACAAGGCTTTAATGGGAATGACCGTTTGTTTTCGTTTCATAAACACTTTAAGTTCTTCTGGTGGTACTGAAGCTTGATGCTGATCACGGACAAGTGGAGGATGAATGGGTGGTGCTGCCTAAAATAACTTTGTTGTTTCCACAACGGCGAATGCTGCTATTTTGCAGTACTTACTGTTTATGCTCAAAATGTGACTCAAAGTAATATTTTCACAGTAGTTGTCTGTTTTTTTTTCGAAAAACAGTAGAATGCTGTTGCAGATTTGCCCTAAATTAACAGCTATTTTTTACAGTGTAGTTATGGATCCATAGTATTGTGCTGAGAACGGGTATTTTCCAGTCAGTTACTGATAACAGCTCTAAGGTCCTTTCTTAGGTGTAAAGCTTTTGTGTTCATATTCTTAATCAAAATCTAGTGTTGAGTAGTTGAGTATACTGTAGGCTCCTGTCATCTATTCAACAAATACAAAAAAGAGATTCAGAAAGATATCTCTCCAAAGATTCCCGATTTGCTCCATTAAAACAACATCTTTTTTTTATCTTCTAATGTAAATCGATGACTAAATGGTTATCATTGCAGACAAGTTTAGGAAAATATTGTGTGAGTTCATGAAATCCAAAAAACAGCAAAGCAAATAGGAGCTTACCTTGTCAAGAACTCTGCAACTTATAACAACATGAACACTGGAAGAGCATTGTGAAAACTGCACCACTTATTTGTTTTACCTCTCCTCTAACGATGCTGTCAGCTTCAAGCTGAACAGGTTTGCAAGTAAGCTACAACTAGCTTTCTCTCTCTTTCTTTCTTCTCTCTCGTCTCTTTCTCGCCTGTCATCTCCCTCCCTGCCTCTTTTATTCTTTGAAGAAGAATGTAATACCGTAAGTCACATAGCATGGCAGATTGGCATCATTTTGCAACATCCTGTCGAGACTTGCATTGAGGTGTCACGCACCCACACCAGTCAGGCCAAACCAGATAGTCAATAGTAAAATAGGGCCTAAACAAAAAATATGGCCATACATAGAAAGATATGTCTCATAAATGTATGACTTGTTTGGTCACAGAGGTAAAACAGACCTGTGAAACACTGCAACATTTTACACTTTAATCTGCTTAAGTGCTGTAAAAATTATTAAATGGTTAAAATAATAATAATAATATTTAAAAAAGCATCACTATGTACATGTATTTGATCAAAACTATTGTGGATTTCCGACTTGAGGTTTTTAATGTTGATGTCCTCATAAGGACAACAGATATGCTCAACATTCAATTTCTCATTAATCTAGAACAATCTTGCCTCTCTGTTGAAGTGCTATTCCTTCCCACAGCTTTGGCCTAACACAAAAAAGCCCACATCCTGTGTAGCAAGTCTGAAATATCTTGAAATCATAGTGGGAACAGTATCAGTTACTATGGCAGAACCTAATGTTATTGTTCTGCAAGCTTCTCAAAGATGTCTTCTCAGTCACTCACTGACTGTCATTGAATAGTAAAAACCCTATAGCAAATGGCAGTCAATGTTTTGAGGAAAATCAGCAAGAAGTTTCTGAAAATGTGCCACGTCTTCCAATGCACACGGTCTTGTCACATTGTTCAAACCCAACCATAGCACTCACATTTGAAAAACTGCTGCATTGCCAATGTCCTTCACAGCACACGTCAGCATTCCATTTTGGTGTTGGACTTACAGGATTCACAGACTGACAATCAAGATGCAATTATAAATCAGTGAAACTTAAATGTTTTACCTGTGCAGAGGTAGTCCTTACATGTGCAAGCGAGTTTGTCCACCACAGAAGGTTGAGAGACACTGTTGCTCCTTTATAGACGCCCTGTTCACAATGGGCCAGCTAATAATCAAAGGAGTCGTAAATGGTGGTGAGATTGCGTCAAAGTGGTGAACTATGTCCTGTTGGTGGAACTATGTTCTGTCTGTCAGTTAGTATATCTCACACATGCAAGTGACTGGCACTGGTAATGAGATCAATCAATCAATATTGATTTCATTAACTTGAACCAAAAGTTACACAGCAATCTCACTTGCACGTGCAAGCAACTTAAATCCCAGGCAACTTATTGTTCCTGCCGTGACATAGCTGGGAATGGCTTGCGTGGGAGCAAAAGGTTGCTGATTTATAACAAAAAAAGGGAAGCATGTAGGTGGTAATAATCTGAACAGGAATCAACTTCCATGTCCTTGATATAAATTAAGTACATTAATCAGGAAGGGGTTGAGGGTCAGTGGGATAGTGAGCCATAACATTACGCCAGGTACCCGGGTTTGAATTTGACCCGAGGTCATTTCCAGATCTCTCCACCTCTCCGTTCCTGTCACCCTCTTCAACTGTCATATCTCAATAAGCCCTAAAATAAATAAAAAAAGAATGATCAGGAGGTTTATAGATGTTTCTCTGCATTGCTTGGAATCATTCCCAGTGATGGTTCTCGATGGCCTATTACTCCATAGCACATTTTGATTGGTGTCACAGTTGACAAACCATGCCATCGTTGATGGGTGCTTGATGACAAGGGTGTTAATTATATCACCATGGGATAATCATCAGTCAGAAAACTGTGTGTGTGTGTGTGTGTGGGTGTGTGTGTGTGTGTGTGTGTGTGTGTGTGTGTGTGTGTGTGTGTGTGTGTGTGTGTGTGTGTGTGTGTGTGTGTGTGTGTGTGTGTGTGTGTGTGTGTGTGGCATTGTGTGTGGTTTCCATCTATCCACTCCTGTTCATGGAGGAATCCTACAAAAAAACTGAAATACCATCCTCTAACATCTGCCATTGAAAGTTGTGGCTATAAATGTGTCCTCATTGTTCTTGTCTTTGGCAGTCTAGGCCATGTGCATAGGCTGGTGGTCAGTGGACTCAACATCAGTGGACTAAGTAAAAGACGGACCAGAGGACTAGCTAAATACTGCTCAATATCAGCTGTTATAGGGAGCATGTTCACCTGGAAGAGAAGATGTTTCCTGTATCCTTAATGATGCATTTCCATAACAAGATGTGTCTTTTGGTCAAAATAGTTGTTGGATTATTCATCATATTTGGTTCCTATTGATTTTAACTTGTAATGTGGAATCAAATAAAGTACATAAAATGTGTGTGTGTGTGTGTGTGTGTGTGTGTGTGTGTGTGTGTGTGTGTGTGCAGGGAAGCTGACAAGCGGGGACAAAGGGGTCCACTGTGCCAGGCCCAGAGCGACAAGGGGCCCAGAAACGGGTCCTCTATACATTGTGTATATTGGATTTGGGGCCCTTTCAGATGATTTTGTCCTGGGCCCAGCAAAAGCTGTCAGCGGCCCTGTGTGTGTGTGTGTGTGTGTGTGTGTGTGTGTGTGTGTGTGTGTGTGTGTGTGTGTGTGTGTGTGTGTGTCAGTGTGTGTGTGTGTGTGTGTGTGTGTGTGTGTGTGTGTGTGTGTGTGTGTGTATTTGTTATGTCTTCTCAGCCTGTCTCAGTCCTGCAGCCCCAGAGGATGGAATCGCCATCTAGTGTTGAGTCAACAGAGACGTCCTGCACTTCAGATGCTTCATATTAGCTGGAAGTTGATGAAGTGGGCACCAACAACCCTTGAAGCTAAGCGTGCTAAGTAGATGCACACTTATATTGTTCTCCACCAGTAGGTTTTTTTTTTTAAACTCCAGTCTCTTCTCCTTTTGATGTACTTATAGGACCAGTTCTGTCAATTTCAATGTGCTGTTGCATTGCTCACGCTATCCTTGACTTGTCAGTGCCCGGTGATGCCACATTTTTCGGCCAAGCCCTTTTCGAGATAGGAGCTATTCTAATGGGGGCAGCGTTTGTTTACTTTTTTTTTTTTTAAATGAACATAGGCCTAGTCCAAATATTTTCCCAAAAGGTACCGCTGTTTGCTAGTTGTCTGCTGATGTTGTATAACCTTTCGGATGTTTTTGGGAATAAATGAAAATGTTTTTTTGAAATGTAAACAAAGCGCTGCCCCCATTACAATGACCAAGATCTTGGACAAGGCTGAAGAAGAAAAAAAAAACCTCAGGTACTGACAAGTCCAGGGTAGTGTGAGCATTACAACTGCATGTTAAAATTGACTGAACTGGTCCTTTAATCTTATTGCTCCTCAAAATTACAAATCATATCCCTTGGTTGCAGACACAGACTATGGCAGACAGTGCTGCAGGTTTTCCTCGTTGTTATTCATTTGATTTTACTTCACGTGTATCTACTAGCCATAATGCAAAAAACCATAATGCAAAAAACACTGGCACTGCAGAACACAGAGTGCCATATGTGGAAGCTGATGGTGTTAAGGTCCGTCATGTGAATTCCAAAAATGGATCGAAGCACTGCAAAGGGTTACACCGACCTGTTTAGTTCTGGTGATTTGAATATGGATCATGGCCAATCTCTCACACCTCTCCACAAATGTGGGGGGGAAAGTCTGCAACAATAGCCAACAGAGATAGTGACCTGCCCCATCAGATGACATTATGTTGTTTTGTGTTTGGCACCCCCTGCAGGCAAACATACACAAAGACAGACAGACAGACAGAGAGGGTCAATCGAATACCTGGCCCAACCCCCGACACACACACACACACACACACACACACACACACACACACACACACACACACACACACACACACACACACACACACACACACACACACACACACACACAGGCATGCACGCAGGCATGCAGGCATGCGTGTGCACGCACGCGCGCACAAACACACACTTTTTATAGCTGATACACAAGATCAAACATTATGAAAAAGCAAACGATATAGTTAGGCCTACTTAAAACAGTGTGTACAGTATGTGAGAGGTTGCACTCCAAAAGCTTTATACCAGTCAGACCGCTTGTGCTGTGCTGTGCTGTTGCTAGGGCATACAGCTGCTCTACATCTCTGCCTTTTGACCCTGATTCCTTAGGGTTCATGGGCTTTAGGAACACATCACACATGCACGCATGCATGCACACACACACGTGCACCCACACACCCACCCACACACACACACACACACACTATACATAAACTCAGAAGGGAATGGGTAATGCATTCTTGTTTATACACACTGAGTGATCCCCTTTGGCCATTCCTGTAATCCAGTGCCTGTAAGCTCTTTATCTGGGCCAGAATTTGGTGGGGGGAAACACATCCTCCATGCTGTCTGACAGAGCTGACACATGTCAGTCCCATGACCTTCATTTGGCATAGGAAGGAATATGGCACATCAATGGCCAAAGAAAGGAAATAGTCTATAACCAACCGGTAGCCTAATAATAAGAAACTATACGCAATGTATGTGTTATACATTAGCAGTTTAGCACTATCACATTATTGCATTATTGCATTATTATTATTATTATTATTATCATTATTATTATTATTATTATTATTATTATTATTATTATTATTATTGTTATTGTTATTGTTGTTGTTGTTGTTAGTAGTAGTATTATTATTATATAGGCAGACCTATATTGTTTTTTACACTTAAATAGGCATAGGCTATAGTCATATGATTATAGCCTATTTTTTGTTCAAACCATTTCATAGACCTAATTTATACACAGAAAATTATTTACGGAAATAATGCAAAGTCCTATTCATGTGTTGTTGAATACAACCTAGGTTGGGAAATGCCTGGCAGATAGTTTTTTTGGACTTCCTCATAAATTGTTAGAAGAACTACATTCCCCAGAGTTGTAAACATTTTGCGTTTGATATTCTCGCCCACTTTTTCTAGAGGTTGGGGATTGTAGTTTTTATTTAGTTCATATTTACTTCCTTTTCATTTTGAACTTCTCTAAAGAAAACTACAACATACACCAGTCGCAAATGTGTGTCGTTTGACGGAACATGTCCTGTGTGGGCGAGTCACGTGTGGGGAGTTCGTTGATCTCGCTTCGCTTCTGCAGTGGGACTTGGTTTTGCTGTCCATTAGGATAAGGTTGCACCTAGCTACATGTTGTTTTCGAGCCGTCGTTTCCTTTAGATAAGGCATTTCATCGAAGGATGAGCGATAACGATGACATCGAGGTTGATAGTGACGTGAGTAGTAATTTCTTTAATTATTTACTCTCAAGTTGGTAAATCAAGTAGTTTGCGGTTACCTAGAAAATGTAGCTAGCTACCCAGACAGCTAGCTGTTAGCACTAGTGAAATTACGTTCGCTAGCTAACATTACACTGCAAGCTGATGCATTGAGTTGTCGTTATTCGACCCGGAGACTGCTAGTTGTTTGCTGGATGGCCTTTTGGCTGAATTAATGATCGCTCTGTTTCAGGATTGTTTTCCTGAGAAAATGAGTATTTGCTATGCATAAGACATACCATGCACCATGACAGAAGTACAAGTTGCACAGCAGATAGAATATGTCATATTGCCAGACAGACTGCACTACAGCCAATTTCCTCAAGATTTGTGGCTAACGTGTCAATACTTTTCTGTTCTGTTCTTTTACAGGAAGAATCATCGAGATATATCAATGTGGTGCGTAATTAACGGAGCTATTTATCCAGATTAGACGTTTAAAAAATGACACTTCAACTGTGTTGGTTGTAGCTACCGTTAATTTCCGGGTAGGTGACGTTGATAAACATTTCTGCCCAGCTTGCTTATAACAGTCAGGGCATAAACTAGTAAGTTTGAAGGCGGTAAATGGCAACGAAATCATTGGTTTGCTTTCGGCGTAGGGTCCTCTGCCATTCATGAGATATGTCAACAGGCTCGCGCTATTCAGCCGTGTTGGTGCCCCGGAGTACATATCCATTTATGAATGTGACTCCTCCTCACTGGGTCAGTGAAGAGGGGATGATGTGGCCGTCTGAAGCTTACAAGGGTGATGGGGGTTTAGTTGGATATGTCGCTGGAACTGTCGCCTTGGCGTTATCCAGTCCTGTCCGAATAGCTGGCTGTGGTTGCCGCATATGTTTGTTTACACTGTAACGGAATATGTCAACGCAATGATGAACCGGTCCTACTGCGCCTCGCGATGTTTGTGGATTTTACGCACCCTTACCACTTACCAGAAATAATGTCAGCTCTAAAGCCGCACAAGACATTATGACTGGCTTACGAATCTGACTTTAATTTTGTCCACTGGATTGCGTGCATAGCCTAAACCAATACACTAACATCAACGCACGCACGACGGGCATTTAACCCCTACATTTCTGAATTGATATCTTTGACAAATGGGCTATTTTCAGTATCGAGTGCAGTAGTAGAGTGATGACGTAGCCGCCGCAGCCCGATAAGCTCCTCGGAGAGAATGCTGTTAAATTGGTCTTTCCTGATAGATACTCATCTTTGGAATACGGTTTCGCCTAAAACAAGCATGCCTGTAGAAATAAGGACTGGAAATGAAAGTAGGACAAAGAGGCGCGTGACATTGTGCATCTAAAAACAGTTGTCAGTTCAGTTGTCAAGTGTAAAACAACAGTTTGGTCATAACAAAGGCTATCCAGATGTTTCACACCCAGACAGACTCGGGTTTTAGTTAAGGTCATTGAAAAACATGAATTATGTTGGAATGCCCTCTGTATTCTGCATGGTTAAGACAGACTGACAGACAGGAAGTGTACAGTATTCTGCCCTTTTCATTCAACACGACCAGAAATAAACATCTTGTGTCAGTGCCAGCTGTCTGTTGGGTAATAGCCCTAATGACAGTGGTAATAATGACACACCTAGCCAGTCATCATAGATGCATCATCATCATCATGTTTTGGACTGTGCCTGTCTGTGTTTGAAGAGCTCTCTTCTCCCCTTGTGCATGTCCTCTCGAGGGCCCTTAGTTTCGTTTCGCCCCTGTCTGTTTTCTCGTTATTTACTTAAAAAAGGAGTCTACAACCATCATGGGCACGTGCTTGTAATGCTAGTCACATGTTGTGTTTTATAGCTGAGCTGGATTTGTTGTGTGTGCGCCATTGAGCAAAGTCTGCGTGCTGTGCTTTGGGCAGGGCTGGGCAGGTCTTGTCTGCATAGGTAATGGCTTCAGGTGTCTCTCTCCCCAGGGGATAGTGCCTCGACACCTCCACCACCGCCTAGGGCTGAATGATATGGCCAAAAGAAACAAGTCACCATGACACATTTTCCATAATGGTCTAATATCGAATTTTTATCATGACCTAGACCGGGTGATGGGACTAAAGAATTGAACAAGGAACAGTCATCACAAACATTATGCAGTGTTGGAATGTTGTTGTTGAGTCTTTAAGTAAAGCTTACAAATGAAATACTATTGTCAGTTTTAATAAAAAAGCGAATTGTAGCTGACTCGATTGGTGATTCTTAACTTGTGGTTACCGTTTGTCACTATGTGAACAAAATATTTACGGATTGATTGATGGTTAATGTTTTTTGGTCTGATTACCGGTAGTTCTTAAGGTTAACTGACCCACCAGCCACCACCCTCTCACTTCCCTCTTGAGTGAAATTCTTTGATTCTCTTGGGAATTGTAGCAGGCCAGGCAAAGTGGCATTTCAACTGCGTTCTTTTGTACATTAAGCATGCACAACCTGCTTTATTAATCCTAGTAGGCAATTAGCCCAAATGGTGTGTTTTTCCTTTACAAACCGGTTTACTTCGTGTGACTAAATAGCCGGCTGACTAGGCACAAGCCGGAGCAGGTTCGACCACAGACATCCAAACCCCTTGGGCCGTTCTGGTCGCAGGCATTTGGTCACAGCAGATGTCCTTTTCCCTTTGAACTAGAGCCCCCCCCCCAACCCCTTCCTCCCTGCCAGGTCTGGAAAAAAAGAAAAGTCTGGCTGTGGTGTTTGAGTTTTGTAGCCAAAGCATTCTGTGTCTCACCAGTCCCTCTGTAGACAGCCATGAAGGGACCACAGTTCACCATCAACCAGCATCTTTTCTTGATTTGTCCCTCTTGTATTATGTAAGCCAAAAAAAACAGCACATTTCTTGGTGTTTAACTTGTAACCTCCCCCATGAATTTAAACAAGTACAAGTGTTGGTTGATTCATCCACTATCAGGTCTCTGTCTGTTGAGGATGACTGAGGCTGAAGCCAGACTCTGTGACCTCTTTCAGTTCATGAATTATTAGCCAAGAGGTACAGTACAGCTTAACAGTATGCTTCATGCACCTGGGGGGTAGAATACACCTTCAATTCACCTTCATGTTTTATCCAACTCTGTTGCCCTTCCAAAGTTTGCCATTTATGAAAACTGCGCCCGCCCAGCTTTGTTGAACATCAAAATCAGGACCAATTAATCATATGACATTTCCTAAAAAAAAACCATCCTCCCCCACTCCACACGCTACTCACACACCACTAGCACTGCACGAGAAACACTGGGCTGCCACTTTGCTGAATGATCATTTTGCAAGTGTATGTATGTGTGTGTGTGATATTGCACCCTGTGCTGATGGCTTGTGTGTCACTGTGATTGCAGGCAGACAAACGGGCACATCACAATGCGCTGGAGCGCAAGCGAAGGGACCACATCAAAGACAGCTTCCACAGCCTACGAGACTCCGTGCCTGCGTTGCAGGGGGAAAAGGTGAGTGGGTGCATGTGTGTATGTACATGTGTTTGTGCTAGTGACAGAAAGGTAGAGAGCTGCTACTTATTTGCCACTTGAAAGGTGAGGTTTAGAACAGTGGTTTTCAAAGTGGGGGTCAGGGACTACTGGATCTCTGGATTGGATATCGCAGCTCTGGAGGACCTTTATAGCACCCGCTGCCTAAAAAAGGCCAAGTCCATTCTTGGAGACAATTGACACCCAGGTCACAATCTGTTTGAACTGCTACCATCTGGCAAGAGATATAGGTCCATGAAAACCAGGACAAACAGACTAAAAAATAGTTTCTACTCAGCGGCCATTACAGCGCTTAATTATGCTTCCAAAGCATAGTGTTATACATACTTTTCTTTTTTTATTTTATTTTTATTATTGCTTCAACAAGGAATGCTCAATTTTGTTGTGCTTGTCACAATTACAAATAAAAAGATAATCTATTCTATTCTATATTCTATATTGAAACATTCAATAGCCAACATATACCAAAAATCATCTAAACAAAGAACTGTATTTTAGTAATATACTGCATCTTTCAACATTATAACTATTATCATTGGATATGGATGAAAAGTAGAGGACAGTGTGCTTGGAGGATAGAGTCGGAGGGCAAGAGTCTATCTCTAGAAACATTCCTTCTCATGATCAGTCATTATTCATTAATTTCTTTATTTGGATAGGACAATGCATTGCATATTAAGCAATACATCAGCAGAGAGCTTCAATATAAACATGCCAAAATTAGCATAGATGCTAAATTACAACTGTTGTCCTAGGTAGCCTACTAATACAAAAACAAATACTGTAACAAGAAAACAAACTAGCCTACAGAAGACACACAACACAGACATTAGGTACATGAAAAATACAAAAAATAAAAATAAAATAAAAGTAAATGTAAAAGTAAAACAATGTTAATTCTAATGATTAATGGGTTTTTTCGTAGGATGTTTATTGTACAGATATATGTGGAAATGCTGTCGATGTGGATGTTGCATGCTCAAGAGTTTGTGGTTGGCAGTGTGTTGGAGGGTAGTGTAGGAAGGTGGGTTTTGTGTTATGGGTGTAGGGTGTGTATTGTACAGTCCTTGCTATGCTATGAATGTGGATGCAAGATTCAATAGGTTTATTGTCATGTCAGTACAGTTGATATAGGTATTTGTTTTGGCACATCCCTAACATTAAATACACACAACAGAACAATACATAAATATATACATACAGCTGTGCCATAGGCGGTAAACAGTAGAGGGTGCCGAGTAGTCATTGGAGAATAGACAATGATGGTCAGTAACAAATTGCATATTAAATTGCATAATAAAGCGTATGTTGAAGTTCCTGTGGGGTGGAGTCCACAGCCCCCCCCGGGTCAGAGCCATGGAAGACAGAGTTAGGCTAATCCCATTGACCTCCGTGTTCCGTTTTTACACAAAGATGGCGGCTCATGGAGCGGCTTCAGGAAGTGGCGTAAAGGTAAATACAATACATTTTAATTCATTTTTACATCCTCTTTTTCTTGCTATGTAGTGGTTCTATGTTAGGCTCTAGCGAAAAGAAAGCCGCTGCCTAGAATAATTAAAACGTACGTGAATCATGCCACCAAACTACCTCCTGTACCCAGGTTGTCACAACTCTGAATTCCATGGCTCTGCCCCCGGCGGCCAATCATAATAACATGGCCCCCAGAACTAGGCACAGTGCCAGGATGCAATTACAAGGAAATTTGTTCCTGCTTCCTGTTTTGGCTTTCTTGGCTGCAGGCTGTGGCTGTGCGCGGGCGAAAAGCAGTTGGAGCAAAAACTGCTCACGATAGCTAATTACTGTCAGGGGTTTGACATTGACATTGCAGACATCACAAACCATGAGAAGATTTACAAACCCATCAAGCTTATTTGATTGACTGGTAATGGAAGTGAGACAGCGCTGTACTCTGCTGTGCACTGACTGGTTTATTTGCAATGTTTAGTTTCTTGATGCAGGAAAAAAGTCAGTTATTTTGATATGTTCAATCTAACATACTGCCTATGGATCTGGCATCCCTCTCTGGCTGTGTTGACCCCAGTGACAAAGCATATAATGCAGTTGGTGTGTCAGGAATATGAGTGGGCTCAAGCCAGGGAAACGGCTCAAATTCATATGCAATAGAATACTGTATGTGCAGGCACATTTGAACTATAATTGGAATCTGTTTGAGTATTATGTGAGTGTGTACAATTTTAGTCAGTTTTTTTTTTTTTTAATGAATATTGAGTTTGGCCCGCGACTTTGTTACAGATTTTGATTTTGGCGCTCGGCCAATTAGATTTTGACACCCCTGCAGCAGTAGGCTATGTTGGCCGTGCGTGTGGGTGTGCCTGAGTGCAGTATAGGGGTGTTGGGGAGCCCTAGTGGGGCGGTGAGAAGGATACAGCTGAGAGGGGGTGGTGCTTAGTTGCCATGGAGGTGCATTAGTCTATTTTATTTTTTAATACTAAGGGGGCGTTGGCAGGCTTACGGTGAGGTCAAGGGGGTGTTGGGAGGCTTATGATAAGGTCAAGGGGGTGTTTGTTCAAAAAGGTTGAGAAACATTGTCCTAGACAAAGCCAATCTAATGTAATGTGGCGCTGTTGTTTAATGTCTCTGTGATGTATTGTTGTTATTGTTTAATGTCTCTGTAATGTAATGTTGTTATTGCTGAATGTCTGTAATGGCAGGCATCTCGAGCCCAGATCCTAGACAAAGCCACAGAGTACATCCAGTACATGCGAAGGAAAAACCACACACACCAGCAGGACATCGACGACCTGAAGAAGCAAAACGCCCAGCTGGAGCAGCAAGGTTAGGACACACGCACACACACACACACACACACACACGCACCTGAAACTGCAAGGTGGAACACACACACACACACACACACACACACACACTCACAAATCTCATTATCCAACCTTCCGTGCTTTGCTGATGCCCCACCTCAGTGGAGAAAAAGTTTTCTTGCTTTCAGCTCACAACAACTTTTGGGAGACTCCTACCAGTTCAATATCCCACTTGCAAATGAGAACATTTGAATTGTGCTGTTGAGATGTTGAATAAAACTTCTATAGTCAATGTCGTCATTGCCTCACATCACGAGGCCACAAGCACAAGGGAGGACGGGAGTTCAGTTATTGAAATGGGACCCAGAGGGTGCATCCCAATATGTGACCTTGCCTCCTCCACTTGTGCTTGTCTCCTCGTCCCGCCTCCTGGCCCCTCCTCCGTAGAGAAAACGATAAAGTTTCCCAGCTGTCAGCCTCGCCACAACAACTTTTGAGGGACTGTTTTTCATTCACCATCCCAATTGCAAATGAGAAAAAGACTTTACAATTGAGCTTTTGCAAGATATTGAAATATAATGCTGTTGTCAGTGATGGCATCATGACGAGAAGCAAGTGGAGGAGGCAAGGTCGCATATTAAAACGCACTCAGAGCCTACAAAAGCAGGGGAATGCTGGGATGGGGTTTTCCCCTTGAGCTTTATGCTTCCTGGTTTTATGGTTGGAAGTTAGATTATTTGTTTATTACTGCTATACTAGAAGTGCACAGGTGAAATTAAATGTATGGTTTAATCATTGATAATTGGCTCTTTTGAAACGAGTGAGATTACGGTCTGGTCATTTACTGCATTGTTTTTCTTTTGGTCAATTATTTTAACAGTTTTATTACTTTCCCTCTCTCCTGTCTTGTTCCTCCTTATTTTTCTGCCTCTCCTCTAATAACCCCCATTCCATCTATGACCACCCTCATATTCACACACGCATCACTTGCACTACCCCCCCCACCAATCTACCCATCACATCGCTATACACCCCACCCATCTGTTCCCCCCCCCCCCCCCCCCCCCCATATCCATCCATGCACCCACCACACTCCTTTAACATGTCTACCCCACTCCTACCCTACTCACCCATGCCACCATCTTCACCCATCTCCCCTCTCTGCCCTACCCATCCCTCATCTCCTTACATCCTTACCCATCGCCCCCTTCCACAACTCTCCCCCTCCCTATCCGTGTCCCTCTGCTCCCCGTCCCCATCCGCAACCCTCTTCCCCTCCACGTCCTTCTACCCTCTCTGTCCCCCTTCCCCCTCCGCGTCCCTCTTCGCCTCGTCAAGCAGTGCGTGCCCTGGAGAAGGTGAAGGGCCTGCAGGGCAGCTACTCCTCCTCGGACTCGGTGCCGGCTCGCTACACCAACGCCAAGGGCAGCACAGTCTCCGCCTTCGACGGCGGCTCCGGCTCCAGCTCCGAGTCGGAAATCGAGGAGCCGCCCACGCGCAAGAAGGTCCGCGCAGAAGCCAGCTAGGAGGAGCAGCCATGGCAAAAGCAGCAGCAGCAACAACAACAACAACAACGACAAGACAGCCGTCCCCTAGCGTGTGGTGGGGGGTTGGAGGGGCCGCGTTTGTGTGTGTGGGGGGGAATCAGATGGCTCCCTGGCCCTGTTTCAACCACTACCAACATCTACCCACCAACCCATCCACCCACTCACTCCAATAATGCTTCCCAAGCTTTGTCCATTGTTTTCTGACCACCTGTCTTAGCTTCGTTGTGTGACAACCAGCCCCCCCCACTCCAACCCATTCCTTTTTCCGTCACTCCCTCCTCCTTTCACCAAGTCCAGAAGAGGGGAGTGAAGAACGTCTCTGATCTGCCCAAGCAGGAGGACGCCATGATGGTGTGATGTGGTCACCGTTTGGATTTTTAACCAAGGACAGGAAAAGTAATTCGTCTTGAATGGGTAGCCTCCTTTTTATTTTGTTTCTATTTGTTACTTTTTTTTGGTCACCTTCCCCTCTCTCCTCTTTCATTGGCTCTGGTAGGACAATCCAGACTTCCAGACCAGGCAGCTTTGCTTCTTGTGGACTCCATGCTATTTTGTCATTTTCGTTTGTTTTGTCTGTTTGTTTTGTTTCTTTACTTGTTTTTCCCTCTCCTTAAAGATATCTGTGCCCATTATTCTCCAACTGGAGTCCAGAGAAGCAGGGGAGAGAGGCCTAGCACCTCCAAGCACTGCTAAAGCAAAACAAAACAATTTTTTGGTTTACATTTCTTTGTCCCCCCCTTTTTTTTTCCTTTTTTGTGATTGACCAACACAAACCAACCTGTTGGAACTTCACACACACAGCCCACAATAAACTATCTTCAAGGAATAGTTTACCTTTGTAAAAAGCAAAAACAAAAAGAGATGAAAAATAATTGAGTTTTTCTCCTCAAAGAGAATGTGAAGCTTCATATCAGCTAGTTGTTAGTACTCACCTCAGGTGACGCAAGTCAAAAGGAAAAAAATCGTGATGCTATTCTGTTTGAAATTGATGTTATGGAATAGAAGGATTTCAATCTGAAATTGTTTGTCCTTAAATCTTGATGTAGAGAACCATTTTTAGATGGCTTCCTTCAGTTAGATTTCTGAGCTTTTTTTGGTAAGCAAACGGCGGGGGGGAAAAATTGATCACTGCTTTCAAAGCCTCTGAATTTCATAAAATGTTTGTGTATTTGGGAACTCTGCGGATGATATGCTAGATGTATTTCTCCTGTGTAATGAAAAAAAAGTAGCGTCAAGTCCAATTTGTTGTTTTAGGTTTCTTTTTATTTTTAAAAAAAGGAATGGTCTCTTGTGTTTTGCTTTACAAGGTAATATTTTAAATCTTGAGGGTTCCATTTGAAAAGATTGTAAAAACCTCCCCCACAAAAATAGCATTTTGCCTGTCGAAGGTGTGTGAGTGTGTTGCGTGCATGTGTGTATGTGTATATCTTTAACTCTTTTTTTTTTCATTTAGGACATTTTAGAGTATACTAAATAGATATTTTGTTTGTCCAATTCCATTCCATGGAAACTACAGGTATGTTGTACATACTGCCAACAACTGTCTTGCAAGTTGAGGCCTACCTTTGTTATGAGACTATAAATAAAACTATTTTATCCTTTAAATGACCGACTGAAATTCTCACATTCATTGGTGAATTATGGGTTATCAAAGAATGTTGCATTGAGCATCTTGCATAATTTACACATCCCAAAGTTCATACCAGGGGTGGGACTTCTAATTGTCAGGAGGTCCAGGAAACATACTTGCACCAGAGAAAAGGATTTCACAGAATAAAGCTTAGATCGCCCATTTGTTCCTTATTTGATGACTACTGCCCACAAATATGTCGCTTTTGAGAAATGTGATTGTGATTGATTTACATTAACTAGAGATGCTTTGTTATTAATCAAGTCCCTCTCCTAGTTTAGACTGAAATATTCAGAAGTGTTCACACAAGATTAAATATAGTGCAATCCTCTGCCTTGCTGAATGAAGAATTCCACATGCTGTACTGCTCCCATACTGCTCCACACCGATGTAGCCACAAGAAAGGACTTAGAGATAAAGACAGATTGCACCATCTTTCAATGTCAGTTTATTAGGGACCATGTACAATTAAAACATAAATGTTCCCATTTCAGGAATTGTTCAAGAGTTAGCCTCAGGATACATCTGCAGTCCCTGGCAGGACATAAAACATCCCTTGTTTTACTTCTAAAACAAGCCGTCGTTTCCTTCACCATAATAATGAAGTATGCCTACTGCTTACTGATGCCTTCTAGTAATCAGATCACCCCCGTCAGTCAGACAGCAGGCTACAGCATTCACAAAAGAAAGCAAATCACACCTGGAACAAAGTACAGTCAGCAACATGATTTTTATTCAGTAATATCTATGTTTTATTTGCAAGAGTCACGGGGATGAATCAGACACGGTTGTAAAACTCATACAAAACTGAAATGGTGCGCATTGGCCACTTCATCCTTCAACCCATCCATGATCACACCCATCGTTACCCCCGATCTCCCAGCTAGCCAGCCAGCCAGCTAACCAGCGCACCCTTTACTCCAGCTAACCAGCGCGCCCACCACTCCAGCTAACCATTAATGTCTCTCCTCCAGCCAGCCTCAGCAGGGCGACAGCACGTTTGGCCTTGTGTTGTCGCTGTTGCCGTTATCCTTGCACCGCACTACAGCGCAGTGTGGGACCTACTACAGTACCTCCCCCAGTGTTCCTTGCCTATGGCATTGTAGACAGGTGGGTCTACTTCCCTTGAAAGCTCCTCACGTCGACATGCTCCCCTGGCGATGGCACTCCGCGGCCTCTTCTCGCCACACAGGTCTACGACTGCTCGGTGGCACCAGGGCCATCGGGGGCAGCCGTGCTGGCACCGTCGGGGGTGTCGGTGGTGGCACTGCAGGTGGTGGGCGGCCTGCGCTCGTCTGGCATGGACAGCTTGAGGAAGTGCTGGATGGCCTGGGCCACCTTCTCAGGGCAGATGTTGTAGACCGGGTGGGTCGGGGCCTGGGGAGGGATGGGATGGGGGAGCAGAGGCACAGAAGGAGGAAGGTGGAGGCTTTTCAAGAATTTTGTTTTGATCTATTACAGTTTTTAAGTGAATGCCAGCAGGCATGCAAATAGGTATTTCCTAGGCCCCAAATTCCTCATTACATTGTATGTATTGATTTTTTGTCCTGAGCTCGGTCAATGCTGTCAACAGCCCTGAATACTGTTCATATTGACAAAATGTGTTAAAAGTATTTAGGTGAATGTCGGCAGGCGTGCCAACGGGCGGTAAGGGGGGTAATGTTTGGCAAATGGTTATGTTTTCCTGGTCTTTTCTGATGATTTGTCCTGAGTCCAGTCAAAAACACCGGTAATATTGACAAAATGTGTTGCACCACAAAAGAAACAGCACAGTACATTTCAAAACACATTTAACGCTGAGTGTAACGCTGGCCAATTAAACAGTTGAGGGCATTTCATTTCACACACTTTCACATTTGGATGAAGACAGACTGTGTTTAAGACAGCAGCAGTGTTGCATAAAATAATTTCTAAGTCAAGTTGACAGAAATATTTAGTGACGGCCCTTTGGCTTTGTAGACCAGATTGTATTACACTACATTAAACAGATGCTTTCACCCAAAACCCTTTTAGCAAGTCAGACGCTTAACACATAAGCTTTAGTACCACCCGGGGATCCCACAGCTCAAACACATATTGAGACGATACCCTCGAGGCTTTTGGATTGGAAAAATAAATAAATTAAAAGCCACCCAGCTAGGCACTCGCATAGTAATGCAACATTCTATCCAGTCAGCAGTCATCTCTGTGAAGCATACTGGACCTATTAGACACAGCTGAGTAAAGTACAGTATGATGTACAAAAAAAATGACAATACATCATGATAGTTTTCACAATATACTGCATCGATTCTTGACAATGTATCGCGATACGTATTTTCACGATAATTTAATAACAGAGATGGGACCAAGTCACTAATTTGCAAGTCGCAAGTAAGTCTCAAGTCCTTCCAATCAAGTCCGAGTCAAGTCACAAGTTACGACACATTTGACCAAGTCAAGTCCAAGTCCAAGTCGTGTCAAGTCCAAGTCGTGTCAAATCAAAGTCCAAGTCGTGCCAAAGCCAAGTCAAGTCCAAGTCCAAGTCTTATTTTTTCCAAGTCATTAACAAGTCACCTTGTATTCTATGTGCAATATTGACAATTACCTTTGGTCATAAATTCATTACCTCTCCACACTGCTTTGCATGCCCCCCTTCGCCAGTCATGTCTCGAAAATCGACCATGGTATACTATGATTTCAGTTTTTTGAGCATGGTTCGGCATTGGTTTTTGGTTTTACTAGGTTTAACTATAAATTGAACCATGGTTTTACTCTGAAAACTAACCATGGTTTTACCACGGTTTATAATTATTCATTAAATTACTTTTATCTTTTATCCAACACATATATTGGTGACAGTCCTTTGAGCAATATGGGGTTAGGTGCCTTGCTCAAGGGCACTTCAGTCATGGATGGAGATGTAGGAAGAGGTGGGTTTAAGGGTGGGATTCAAACCTGCAACTCTGTGATCTCCAGCCCAACTCCCTAACCATTACAGCACGGCTGCAGACAAGCTTTCATGTTTGTTTGGGTGACCATGCAACCCACACTTGATCATATATATTTTTTAGCATGGTTTTTGACTATGGTTGAAGGTAAATCATTTATTTTTTTCTTTCTTTCATGCATTTTTTTCACACACAAAATGCAAAAAAAAAATATATTCATTGACTTGGAGCACAATTGCAAGTCATTGCAAGCTAAAACTGTCAAGTCGAGTCAAGTCTCAAGTCAATAGCGTACAAGTCGAGTCAAGTCACAAGTCACTCCTAATATTGGCAAGTCAAGTCTCAAGTCGAGTCATTTGTGACTCAAGTCACAAGTCAGTCCGAGTCACAAGTCACAAGTCCACATCTCTGTTTAATAATAATTAAGTAAAAACCACTGTGTGTGGAATGTGCCATTGGTTCATCTTTTTTCCGGAATGCTATGTTCTGGTAGGGTGACCGCGTTTTCCTCGGGTTACTGTTGTTCCTGGAACGACATCGCAAAGTTGGTCCTGGATCAACATCTGGTATGTTAGTCTATTCTGGGTCTGATTCCAAAAATTAACGGGCATGCCAAGTGCCGTCACGGTGGTATACGGCTCTGGTTATGGCTAGGTATTATAGTGGCTACTACGATGGGAACTGTGCCTAAACCAAAACTAATTCCTAAACATAATCTGTCAGTGAAAATGTGTGCACCAACCTAACAACATGCCAAATTATGCCTTTACCAAAACATCCTAAACTTAACCTGTCAGTGAATAATTGTAGCCTATTTTGTAACAGCATGGCACCTCTGCATAACTGATCTTAATCCATAGGCTACAGAAAACGTTACTGGCGCGAAATCTGACATAGATAACCACTCGAACCAGATGTAGATCCAGGACCAACTTTGCGGTGTCGTTCCAGGAACAACAGTAACCCGAGGAAATCGCGGTCACCGTTCTGGTAGCCTAGCGATGCCATTGTCTGTACTGCCACCCAAAGATTTTGACTTCGTACATAGTCACAGATGTACGCATAGAGGTGACGCAGAACTGACCCACGGAGTCCGCTACTGATTGGTTAAGGTCCCGTAATTCACACCCTATTCACACTTTTGTCTTGTTATTTGTATGCTTTTGCAACACTATATCAACAGTCATGCTAGTAAAGCACAATTTGAATTTGGAACTCCAATGAATTTAAATGGCAGAGTAAAGCTCAGACCATCTCCCACCCTTCATGGAGAGGGATTCTTTTTAGCTTTTGCCAGACTGTTTGACAAGAGTCAACAGTTGGTTTTCGCCCAGGCTAATGTTCTGGCATTATGGCAGGTTATTCTGCAAACTAACCGACACAGGTGAAAACACGTCTTTGGCAAAGGTAACAAAAGACATACCCCAACCCCCACAGAGCAGTTACCTTGGGTTCGTTTGTAAACTGTCACTCCAAGTGTTAAGAGCACAGAGCTCAGAAACCGTTGTATACAGTATACCGAGCTCTCATTCTAAGCATCAGATGGAATTAATGAAAGCAGCCCTCGATGCGTCCCCATAATGACACCCTTCTGTTGAACTCACCAGCCTGTTGTCTTCATCTCCGAGGACCAGCTCGTGGTGGAGGTTCCTGTTGCCAAAGTGCTGTGCCACAGACAGCCCACTCAGACAGTAGCACGTGTGGTAGAAATCCCTGGACCTGCACATGATCAATAACAAATGAATAACTAGAAATACACTCAGAGAGTACAGTCCTCTGCCAAGGAAGCTGTTTGATAGAACATCTGACTATGTTACGTCCTGGTTTTTTTCACTCTTTCAGCCTTGTTTTTGTGGAGCTGGAAACTGGAATGTCAAATTGTCCCTATCCCACAATGTTGAAGAATCTTTTAATGAAATCCTAATTCCACCAAAATTCCACAAAAAATGAATCACTCGTTCCTTTTGTCCTTTCCAACACCAACATTTCATTAAAATCTGTTCGTAACTTTTATCCTGCTGACAAACAAACAAACAGACAGAGAGACAAACAAACCAACGCGACCAAAAACATAACCTCCTTGGTGGAGGTAAGTTAGACAAAGACTGTATAAGAGACACTTGAGCCCTGATGGTGGTAGAAGTGTGCAGATGTAGAGAGAAACATGTAGATTTCTAAATAAATAGAAAACACATTTGCCTTGATGTGATAGGAGCCTTAGATGGAAGGCACAAAATAACGAACAAACAAGAAGTGAACAAAGAAACAAATAAATAAATACACAAAAGCCCTGCTGTGATCGAAGCTGATTAGATCCCTAAGGAGAAACTGGGAAATATACAAACAAACAGATTAACAGCTAACATTTTATCAACACAAACAGTAAGCCCCCATGTAATGCCCTCTAAATGTGCTGTGACTCCATGACGTGAGTTCTGTGAGCTCCGTCAAGAGATCCAAGAGCACAAGCGACCTCAGGCTGATAGCATCGCTAGTATCACTGAAGCGTATTGCTAGCTAGAGCAGCAGGCTGTGGAACACTGCTAGTGGCTGCTCCTCTGAGGAAACAGCAACAGAAACAGGTCCTTGGAGACAGGGTGTGTACACTTGTAGTGTGCACGTTAGTGACTCAGTGTTTTTGTGTGTGTGCGTGTCAGAAAGAGGCTGGGAGTATGCATGCATATGTGGGCATGAGGTGTGTGTGTGTGTGTGTGTGTGTGTGTGTGTGTGTGTGTGTGTGTGTGTGTGTGTGTGTGTGTGTGTGTGTGTGTGTGTGTGTGTGTGTGTGTGTGTGTGTGTGTGTGTGTGTCAGAGAGAGACTGCGTGTATCCGGACGTGCATACCTGTGTGTGCGTGAGAGAGAGGCTGTGTGTGTGTGTGTGTACGTGTGTGTGCGTGCGTGTACTCACTTGCCCGGCTTGTCCAGCAGTCCTCCGGCAGGGTTCTGGCAGCAGAGCAGGATGTACTCCTGAAGGGCCTGCTGCTCAAACATCCAGTTCCTCAAACTCAACGTACTCTCCCCTGTAGGACATACACACACACACACACACCTATCACCTTAAGTACGATTATGACCGGCTCCAGTATGATATCCAAAGCAACTTACAAAATTAGGTCATAATCAGAAAAGTAGAAGAACACACAGTACAAACAAAACCACACTTGATATCAGCAAATGATTAAGTTCCAAGCTACTTGGACAGAAATGTAGGTTAGCTCAGTAGCAATGGGAACTTTGCTGTGTTCCATCACACATTTCAATTGGTCAACTGGGTATAATAGACATCTGGTTACAACTGAAGAACAACAACCTTTTTCCAAAAGTCATAGACCTTGTTCACATGGGAAGTTTACTTCTGACTGAACTGAATTTAATACCGGATAAAAACAAATTCTGCTTTGAAAAAAATAAATAAATCATGTAATCACTCCACAATTTGGAATTAAACGTTATTCCGAATAAAGTGGGTGGTTTATTCCGTTGTTAATCTCAAATAAGTTTATTCGTGTATCATGCATATGTTAATTCGGCATTCAAAACCAATTCCAGTCGTTCCATGCATGGTCACTGTTACATGATGACGCGGGATGCGATGACGCAGACCCAGTGTGAGCAACCTCTGTCCAATTCGGAATTACACAAGACGTGCTTCATGTAAACTCAACGGAAAGTCATTTTCATTCCAAACTATTTAATTACAATCTATTCGTTCGGAATAAAAAACAGCATTCGGAATTAAAAAACGTAGCAATTGTCTGAAGAGAACTTGCAGACCCAGACTCGCTTCCCAACAACCCATTAGTGCAGCACCAGCTGGGCATGTCCATCAGGGGGTGAGGCCGACTCGACTCACATGCCAGATTGGTTGTGGAATGCATTGGCATGTGCAGTACAGGGCATCATTCTGAAAACAACCGTACAGCAGACCTCCTCCACCCACACAGGCTGCTAGTGGACTATGGACACACTCCCACAACACAACAACAAGCAGGTCAACCCAATGACATCCGGGAACTCAATTGACTTGACACTGCTCAGAGGAGACGTTTGCTGTATCAATCCAGTTTATTATTTAGTCTGTTGCTGTATCAGTACAGTTTATTATCTGGTCTGTTGCGGTATCAATCCAGTTATTTGGTCTGTTGCTGTATCAATCCAGTTTATTGTTTAGTCTGTTGCTGTATCAATCCAGTTTATTGTTGCATATGTTGCATATTTCATAATTTTTTTATCCTTGCACAGATGAGGTTTTAATCCATTTTATTATTATGACGTTTCGGGCCACCACGGCCATCGCTGTGTGCTTCATCTTTACCTCGTCTCATACTACGTTTTTACCCTGCTCCTAGCTTACATGGATGCACGAGATCTGACTGTGAATCATTTTATTATCCTTAACCAACACTCATTGGAGAATGGGGAAATATCTGTGTTTCTGTGTTAGTGTTTCAGTTACAGTCCCCTCCCAGTTTCTACCTAAGGACTATGTTAATAATAATAATAACAATAATACATTTATTTTGTATAGCGCTTTTCAAGACACTCAAAGATGCTTTACATAACATAGAACACAGAAACAAACACATTTCAAACACAAAGACATACAGGGACTCAACAAAAGTACAACAAGTACACGGAGTGGATGGTTTTAGGTCCATTATGATATGGAACAGTTTGTGGAGAGGTTAGCAGACGATGGGGGCAGAGATTGAATCAGTTCTACAAGGGGATACAATGATCCAAAGACCCTATCGCGGCAGCGAGTTCGGTTGAGGAAGGTAGCCTAACAAGCAGGTGAAGTCACAGCTGATAAATGCCACAGACGGAGCCGCGGACACGCTGACTGGGGCGTATGTTGCAGTATACCACCTTCCCTACAGTCCTGAAACATACTTTTGGTCTCGCTTCTCAATGACCCATTCAGACAGCAAAATCTTGAGCAATTATTGCCTGCCTCCTCTACTAAAAAGATGTGTTTACATCTTGTTGGAGATGTAGAGGTATGAAAACGGTTTTAGCCCATTCATCATCAAGCCTTGTTAGGGTGGGCTAGTCAACATCTCTCTGGAGTATGCCAAGTACCTGGCTAAGTAGTAATCCAAGTTCTATTAACCTTGAAGTAGTGGCAAATAATTAAACATCTTAACCATGTTCTTAGGAATATTGCTCTGATTGCTCTTGTGATGTCTGTATGCATAGGTTTTTCGTATACAAAAATTCGTGTTGAGAGGAGGGGCAAGAAGCTAAGCAGCCAACCACGTGAGCCCATTTTTTGACGGACAGCAGTTTCCAACAACCAGTGGTTGAATAGTGTGCAGTCAGGGTCGTGAAGCCAGGGATTATTTACAAACGGTAAATCTATGTACTGGATGTGCGTAAAGGTGGTAATTATTACATTACATTGCATTTGGCAGACGCTTTATAACCAAAGCGACTTTCAAAAGAGGACATAATCAAGGCAACATCACAAGCAAATACAAAGTGCACAGGAGATATACAGAACAACAAGTGCAGTTGCAAAGAGGGGTTAGGTTTTTAAAAAATTTTTTTTATAAAGAGTAAATAACGAGTACACACACACACAAACACACACACACAAACTAAACTAAACTAAACATCACGTCATGTCATGACATGATGTTTAGTTTAGTTTAGTTTAGTGGTAACTGACCTTCCCTGTAGAGGGCGCGGTGGAGCAGGGGCAGCAGGCCTGCCTGCCAGAAGGAGTAGCAGCCGTCCACCAGCTTGTTGCAGCGGCCCTGGAAGCCGCCCTCGAAACGCATCTGCTTACTGGTCACCCAGCGCTGACGGACAGAACAGGAGACGGGAGGTTAGCTCGCAGAACTTTATTCGCCCCATGGGGCAATTGTGTCTGCAGCACAAGTGCGTGAACCAGACATGAGACACAGGCAGACATGAGAAAAAGTGTGAGCAAGTAAGTGTGTGAGCAAGTAAGTGAGTGAATCTGTGTAAGTCAGTGTGTGTGTTAAGAATGACAATGAGTGAATGAGTCAGTGTGTGTGTGTGCGTGTAAGTAAGTGAGGAAGTGAATGTGTGTGTGTGCATGTTTGTGTGCACGGCACGTGTGTGTGTGAGTAAGTAAGGAAGTGAGTGGATGTGTGTGTGTGTGTTGTGCTCCCTCACCAGCAGGGCCTTGAGGTCCAGCATGTGCTCCTTGCCCAGGATGACCATGGCTGCGGTGCCACAGAAGGTGTATCCCCCGTGGGCCTCCAGACCCGGCACGCCCCCCAGACCCCCCTCCCAGTTCTGACAGCTGCCAAGACGCACACACGCACACACACACATGCACAAGCACACATTAAGTTATGAAATCTGACACCACAAGAATATGGACATATTGCAATACAGTACCACAACTGTTTTTGGCAGTTTCTTCTGCAAATATCAAAGGATGAAAACCACTTTTTTTACAGGCAACCTGCCACTGACCCCCCAATCAACACAGCAGCCAGGAAGTCAGAACATACAGCTGTGTGTATGTGTGTGTGAGTGTGTGTGTGTGAATGACAAAAGACCAACAAAGGTCGGCGTCTGCGCCTTGAACTTAATACTCGTGTATTGCCCTACTGGAGACATTGAGAATGGACTAGCTCCGAAACGTCTGTCTCTCCAGTTAACCTTAGACTTCTGTTGTATATTTTCGGCTTCAATACACTTTTTCACACAAGTCTTGTGTGCGCCTCCTTTTTTCCATTATCTTGTGTGTGAGTCTGCTCACCTACCTCAGGATCCAGTGGTGCGTTCCCTCAAACAGAGAGGGCGTGATGATGTTGGTGAGAGAGGCTACCGACGCAGCACAGTAGGCGCTCCTATGGACACACACACACACACACACACACACACACACACACACACACACACACACACACGGAAAGATGGCGTCGTAGAGTGAGCATCACGTTTTGGTAGCTCCAGTAGCTGGCTTTAATATTTACTATATATTATTATTATTATTATTATTATTATTATTATTATTATATAAACACACACACACACACACACACACACACACACACGCACACGCACACGCACACGCACACGCACACGCACACACACACACGCAGCAGCGAAAGGTGAACAGGCCTTTGCAAGTGCTATGGAAGCTAGCATTACTGAGGCTTTGGACGATGTCAAGATCAGTCTCATGAAAGTTATTGACAAGACATTTTCAACAGTTCTTGATGCCATTAAAAAGCAGACGTTGCAAAATACAAGATAAAACACACAGGAGGCAGAGAACAACACACAAGTCAAGTCATAGCCAGATGAATAGAGAGTCCCCGCTCTGGCATTTATAAGTACAGTATGAGTCAACACTACGGGATTAAAGGGCTTGTTTGAAATTTCGGCTGGCTAGCTGGCTTGGCATTAGGCGACAATCATTTCTTGACTTGAAATGATCATGTTTTTGGACAGCGTCATCCAAATGTCAGAGAACTACAAGGGTTGGTATGGTGTGGCAAGGTGACGTATGGTCAAACAACGGTTGTCATTTCATGTCCAGAATGTGCTTTGGTTACCTTTTCAGCGACCATATACTCCAATAGGGATGCAGTTGTACCAACTGAGCGTGACAAAAACATTGTGTGCCACACCCTTTTAACACTTAAAGTAAATTATTTGTTGCTGGAAATATATTAATTCATTGATTGCACTTTATTAATGCCCAAGGTGGAAATTATTTATGCATGTATTACATATATTATATATGCATATATTACAGGTGCACTATGTAGGATGGTGGCCAGAGTAGGTATTGAAACTACGCTGCTCCTTAAAACTGTGCTGCCTATTGCCAAAATTCAAAATGGCGGACATGGAGAAGATCCTCCTTTTCATGTATGAAAAGTGCAATTTTCCTTGTCATAATGAATACTTAGAATTCTATGTTGGTGGTAAGTAGTTGTGAAAAACATTTGTGAATGAGCAGCATGAATTCTGGAAAACTGCTCAAAAATATTACACATCTTTAAGCCTGTACCTCAGTGAAATACATCCTAGAACAAACGTTGTCTTACAAGGTTGTCCTTCAACGTGACCTTGAGGAGCAGAAGTGTCGTGACGGACATTGCGGTGTTCAACATTCCATTCCCCCGTCAGGAGCTTTTGAAGCCACCCACCGACGTGGTGATTAGCCTGGGGTGCACTCCTTTCCTGCCCTGCTTGTTTGACGCCGGCTCAACGACAATGAGTCATCACGCCGGAGATATTAAAGCCAGTGCTCCAGCCAAAGGCCAATCATTTAGTGCAATTAGTCTCTCTTATTGTTTTAAAGGGCAGAGCCAACGTTATTGGAACTATGGAGACAGGGAGTCATGTGCGGCTTAAGTGAATCCAGGGAAAGACCAATGCACTTCTTAAATGAAGACTTAGGCCTGATACTAGGAGAAAATACGGAGCCTGAGCCACTTTTTGAAATGCGAAAAACCTAATGACTACATTTTATTCTTGCAAAAAAGACTTCTCAAGCCTGAAATCAGACACTGAGCCTGAAGCCCTGTATTGTTCTTCTGCACGCCTAAACTTATTTTTTAAATGGCAACAAAGGTGTGAAGCAAGCATTAAGACCACATAATCAGAGGAATGAAATCCAGAGAAACAGTGATCTTTCTTTAGTTAGGCCAGACAGCAAGAAATAATTGAACGCCTAAAATTACAGTACATGTTTCAAAGGTAATTAATTACGACCGTCAACCTGGATTAAGAAGCTACAATCCAGTGCCAAATAGTCCAAAGACTTGTTAATGTGCTCTCGGAAAGCTCTCAACATGAGCTCTTCAAAAGACTCAACATATTCAAGTGCTATGCCGGCTGTTTTTTAAAAAACATTTGTGAGATAAAACAAGGGTCTGTAGGGGAGGGACAAAGTAAAGGCTGTAAAACGATGACTATAGCCTGAGCCCCTTTCATTACGGTTCCTACGTACGTACACAATCAGAGCCCACAAGAGACACCATATTGTGTGTGCATGTGTGTGTGCGAGTGTGAGTCTGAAAGTGTTTATGCACACGTCTCTATGTTATCTCTGTGTTGCCAAACAGAAAACCATGGAAACCGTGGTGGTGGTGGTGGTGGTAGTAGTGGTGGTGGTGGTGATGGAACGTACCTGACGTCCACCTCCCCACCCACGTGCATCACAAAGGAGCCATCTGGCTGTTTGACGGAGAACAGGAAGTCCAGAAGCGTCTGTCTGCAGGGGAGGAGGAGGGGGAGAGGAGGGGAGAGAGCGGGTGTAGAGAGGAGCGGACAGAAGGGGAGATGACAGCAAAGCCTGTTACCATGGCAGCAGAAGCCTGGGCTTTTAATCTGTAGTGTAGTAAATGCACGTTAGTACTACTGTACCTCACTGTATTACATAATGTTGCAATAGGCATCTAGGTCACAGACAACTAATATCAAGATAGCACAATATTTCAGCATAATGAACTCCGAAAACTATTCATTTTATGGTTCATAACTCGAGACAGTTTTAGACCTAGGGGTCCGGAGGGGGTTAGTTGCTAACTGTTTGCTATGCAGTTGTCTAAACCAGGGCTTTGAACCGTTATTTTTTTCCAAACGTTCCGTTCCGAACAGAAACGGAATTATAACGTTTCCGGTTCTGAGTTCCACCAATAAATTGACGTTCTCGAACCGGTTAGAACCAAAAAATATTGTTCCCGGAACGGTTAATTTCGTTCCTGTCAGCTGATTACTCCCCATAGGCCTAACTGACGTTAACCAAGAAAGACAGAAGTGCAAATGAGTCAGCCTAAATTCAAAACTGTTTATTCAAGCGGATGAAAAGAATATCCTCCAGAATTTTGTCATTCAGGGACGACCTAAGCGGAGAAGCAGAGAATAAACCTCAATGATGAAAATGTGCGCTCCACGCTGACTTGGGTAACGGGGAGCACTATGATGGACATTGTGAGTTTGTGCATATTTGAAGCGGCCATGGATGCCCAATTACGCCGAACATTGTCGGTGCGCTTTGCACACGCTTCCCTGCAATGTCTTACAATAATGCAATGCAAACTCTGTCCTTTCGTATGACAGTGGTTTCTCTTAATTAAGATGTGGAGTGAAGACTTTGTAATCTACAGCTCTCTCTCCATTCAGTCAGAGAATGTCTGATGTCACACAGGACGTGAACCTCAGCCGCCATGGTAACGTGCGCAGGCAAATAATGACTTTTTTTGTTTGTTTGAGGAACGGTATTAACCGGTATTAACCGGTTACC
>NC_085874.1:3181247-3258747 GCF_034702125.1 Engraulis encrasicolus
AAAGAAAGACGTGCTTTCATGTACCATGATGGAAGCTGTGGAGTGTTAAAAGGTTAGGTAGTCTATGTACTGTAGGATTGGAGGGTCATGGAGTATATCTTTGCTTTGAGTAACAGCCTTTGAACAAGATGTCCAACCTCATGTTTTTTGCTACACAGGGACCGCACCTGTGCAAAATCACATGCAAACGGCTCTGGATATGTCTCCGGCTGAGTGTACTAAAATAGGAGATGAGGTTACACAGAAATCTAACACTGCGGTCTCGTTCTCGACTTTGATTGATACCCGTTATAAATCGGGCATAAGCACACACCTTCCAACTGAAGATTCTATGTGTGTCTAAGTTAGACGCGGCGTGTAATGAGAATATGCAGTTGGGGAAGAGGACATCTTCGCACCATCTGTGTGGTTGGGGTATCAGTGTGATTGCAAAGACATTTCATTCCTGCTGTGTTTATAGCCCCTCGCTGAGTTTTTGTAGCAAAGCGTGTGTCTGGCAGAGTCACGAACGCACGCATGCCCAGTAGTGTTGCCGGGGTAACCAGCCACTTCCTGAACTTGTCAACTGAACGACGCAGGGAAAATGTATTGTTATTACAGCGCTTTTAAAGAAATTTGGTCAGCGATTAAGTGTTGCGTCGTGCCCCACTCCAGATACCTGTTATAAATCGAGCAAAACCCACGGCTTATTGCTTAAATGAATGAGCCCATCAGGCCAGGTACTGTCGTCCTTGTAGTTCAACAACCCTATTGGCTCACAGTGGTAAAAATAAGACACTACTAATCACAACATCCATAGGTTTAAAATAACAGTTTCTCATTCTGTTCATCTGAATTTGGTGATACAAAACTTGCCCAAGTCCAGTCAGAGAGATAGCGCTGGAGAGAATCACCTACCTCGTACGCATCCGAGAGCTGGCGTAAACCCTTTTTAAGATACTGGTAGTGTTGTTCCCTTAGTAACGTTGGTCTGAAACAGATGAGAAAAGTTAAAGTTATGAAAGAGTACTCAAGTTCAAATGTTTTTTTATACATACTTTTCGTTAATATTATATTATTCTTCAGTCTCTGGTTTAATAACAGTCCTTTCACTTGTTTAAATTTTACGTGCCTTTGTGATTGTGCTTGTGCTTGTGTGGGTGTGTGCTATTACTCTCTCTCCTGCTCCATTCCAGACCCTGGAGATGCTGACAAGCCTTCCACTGCAGTAACAGCAGCAGCAGCAACACTAGCACTAGCACCTCAGTGTGAGGCAGTATATGACTCATCCCCAGCCCCCCATGAAACTGCTCCCTGCCATGGGCTTAGCTCTACTGCCACAGAGATGAGCTTAGCTTTGGAGCTCAGAGACACCGGCTTAGTCCTAGACACACAGCCTTCCCCGGAGACCGGTCTGCAGCGACGGGTGCAGGGGTCAGAAGCTAAGCTCTGGCTATCTGCTATGGCAATCGCTAACTTAAAGGTATATTTCTCTCCCCTAATGCATCAAGAAAGACAAGAAGAAGAAGAGAAGAGAAGAAAAGGTGCAGGATACATTGGATTAAAGTCCCTAAGAAACCTTGAACAAAGCCAAGCTGGCTCGGTTGGCCCAATCAACAGTCCTTGACCAGTGTTGCCAGATTGGGCGGCTTCCTGCCCAATTGGGCTGCTTAGGATGGCTGTCTGCGGGTAAAAAGGGCATTTGGGCGGGTTTTCCTGCACATTTATTATGGCCATAGAAATCAATAGAATGTCGCTCAAATTGGGCGGGATTTAGTGCTTCCAGGCAGGTTTTAAGCTTTTTTTTGGGCTGGAAATCTTCCATCTCATCTAGCAACCCAGTCCTTGACGCCCAAATGAAACATTCCTTCTATTCTTTTCATCAGCTGCCAGTCTGAGGCCACCCTTGCAAATGCCAAGGCTTTCGGCTGCACTAACTGCCACTCTTTGTAGGAATTATGGAACTCTGCAGAGTTGGGCAAAATAAAAACATTTTCTCTTCTCATCCCATATAGACTGGTGTAGTGCACAGCACTGACGGCAACAAGAGCAAAGCAGAGAGCCGGAAGGTTTTTTTTATATACCAAAGTGTCTGTCATCCATTCATCCATCCACCCATCTCTCTCCTTCCCTCTCCCCCTCTCTGTCTCGCTCTCTCTCTGAAATGAATCTGACTGAAGGTGACCTCTAAACCACAGCCTCTCACATTACACCCATGAAACAGTTGGCATGGAAACAATAAAGCCAATCTGTGTCATCGCAAACCTGCTAATTAACACTAGGCCAGGGGAGGTGTGTGTGTCCGTGTGTGTGTGTGTGTGTGTGTGTGTGTGTGTGTGTGTGTGTGTGTGTGTGTGTGTGTGTGCTCGTATATGTGTGTGTGTGCGCGTACGTCTGTCTGTGTGCGTGCCTGCGTGTGTGTGTGTGTGTTCAGTTTTTGATTAAAATTAATTGACCGTGTGCATTCATTCCTCATGACAGAGACCAAGAGTAATGTCTGACTTAATGCCTGAGCTTAATATTTTTACACTTCCTGTCCAACTGTAGAGTCCTTGCCAAAACAGACAGGGCCATTTCTCAAAACTCTAGTGCGCACACTTCCAAGTGTATCAGCCTAATAAGACGCGCCCAGTAATTGGATATTCTTCATTAGTTACGCCCAGTGATTGGATACTCCGCAGAGTTCACCAAAGAGTATCCAATCACTGGCCGTGACTAATTAGGCTGATACACTTGGAAGTGTGTGCACTAGAGTTTTTAGAAATGCCCAGGGTTCCTTAAGTGGATCCGTAAAGTGGATCAACCACTACAATCTCATTATCTTGAATGAAAGTCTGTGGTTGATCTAAAAAGTCTAGATAATTGCTTCTTTACTGTTGCAACAATACATGTACAAGAAACCAAAGATCCTTCATGACACAGGCATTGTGAATTATAAATATACCATTAATATCACAACTTACTCTAGTGTGTCGTGTAGTTGTTGGTAGGCATTGAGAACTTGTTGGATACTTTGTTCGACTTTCCTCTGGGGACAAAAACAAGCAACATCACACACAACAAGAAAAGGCTACATTATAATATAAAAAAGCTCAGCTGTTACAACTGTTATAACATGCATACAAAGTGCTATAAAAAATATTTATAGCTATGCCATGTCACATCGTCATAGTAGGCCTATTGTAATTATTACATTTACAAAATGCACATTTGCTTCTACTTTATACAACTCTGCATACATGACAGAAGTAGCGCCTAGCAGGCCTTCGTTATTGATCATTTGAAGCAAATGCATCATCTATTCTAGCATGATGATGATGATGTCGACACTTGTACTAATTGTGTTTCTTCTTGCCAGAGAGCTGTCTGTCACGCGCAATGGGCTGTCACTTGCAGCCATAAAACCAGGCACGTGCACTCCAATACGGCAGGGGAGGCACGGCCTCACCAGTTCCAGATGAGAATGATGAGATGCAGTTAATGTGAATAATAGTAACAATAACAGCTATTGTTTTCGAGCATCTGCACCATAACTACCATTTGAGCAGTATTTAAACAGTTTCACTCATTTTCAATCATTTCCGTGGCCAAAATCGTAATATTTGCCCATTTCATGTCAAATTGCTCCGAATACGGTGAATTTGGGGCAACTCTGAACTGGCCTCACCCCGGATTGCGCAATCCCTCGTTAACAAAGTTGCGCGCATGCGCCATGTTGCTCGTTCTGTGAATGCAACCTGGTAATATTGTATTAAACGTTTTTATACACTTAATAGAAGTATGTATGGTGTGCCCTCATTTCCTGATATTTTTAAAATATTTTCTACGTGTGATTATCATTTCTTTACTCTGGACGCTTTGGCATAACGCCCACTGAAATATACAATGGTGAGGCGAGCAGTAGCCTGGCCGCAGACTCCTTCTGGTGTTGAGTCTTGCTGGACAGTTACGTCATAGCGAATCTGAAGTTCACAATACAGCCAGTCGGTGTTGTTGGCTAGCTTGTTCACGTTGACTGCTACAAGTGGATTTCATAACGAAACTAAGAGCATTCTCAAAGTTGGATTTCCAATGGGAAAATATGTGATAAAGAATGGAGGACCGACAGAGCTGAAGGGTTTTCTACTCAGGTGACCGGTCAGAGTAACTACCCGATCATTTCAAAGTGAGTGGTACAACACTGCAGAAAATATTGTTGTTTCCCCTGTGTCTTGTTTGCAACCGGCGAGAATGTGTGGAAGACCATTCGCATGGGATTTTACGACTTAACAATTTACTAAGGACTAAGGAGCCTCACGAAACACAAATCCTCGCGGCTACTCATATTCAATGCCAAATTGCTTTGGACGTTTGGGGCGACGTTTGGGGCTTTGGATGAACAGCACCGGCTAAAGTAACGTTAGCATGCACAACGCCAAGTGAAGGAAAAGAGCGGCGCATGGACCTGATGCACGAGTTCAGGTAGGACCAATTTCCTATGTGTGTGAAGCCTGTGTTTGTGAGACCCGTGGGGAGGGAGAGAATCCGCCGTGATTCTTGTCCAGTGTGGTAGCTTTTTTTCCTGGTGAACCAGAAGCTATGTGTTGACGCCCAGGGCGGGGGCTGGGCTACACAAACAGGCTACTGGTTCACCAGGAAAGTAGCTTTGTGATGGGCACCGGATTCTCATGTGCCCGGTAACTGTTTGTAAAGTTGAGTACAGGGTACCGTTGAGGTAAATCAAATATACCCGTGTAACTACAAGACTCTGATTTAATTCCAAGGTGTAGGCATAACAGAAATGACAGTCCCAAAATATTTGGTGACCATATCGAAGCGTGTGTAATATCTGTTTACGTTGACATTCGCTTCCTGCCACACCTTTGTCCCACATCGCTTGCCGTAGCCTCGTACAAGTAGATGTAGGCCTACATTTGCACGAGAATCCAGTTCGTATCACGAAAGCTATCACACCGGTTTGTTCGCCGTGGTGCTCAGTGGTCTATATGACACCATGTTTTGAATCCTGTGTGTCTTGAGCATCCGCCGTGATGCTCAGTCTACATTGCTGCTGCTGTGTGGTTTATGTGAGATCACTGTTTGAATCCTGTGTGTGTGTGTGTGTGTGTGAGAGCAGTGGGCTGTGAAGGAGCTTACACTCTCCACTACTCTCCCCTCACCTACCCTCCTCTTCTCCCCTCCTTTTCTCCTCTCCTCTCCTCTCCTCTCCTCTCCTCTCCTTTCCTCTCCTCTCCTCTCCTCTCCTTTCCTCTCCCCCTCTCCTCTCTTCTCTCCTTTCCTCTCCCCCTCTCCTCTCTTTTCCCATCTCCTCTCCTCTTCTCTCTTCTCCTCTCCCTCTCCTCTCCTCTCCTTGAGCTCCTCTCCTCCTCCTCTCCACTCCTCCTCCTTTCTCCTCTCATCTCTTCTCCTCTCTCTTCTCCTCCCCTCTCCTCCTCTCTCATCTCCTCTCTCCTCTTCTCTCCTCCTCTCCTCTCCCCTCCCCTTCTCTCCTCTCCTCTCCTCTCCTCTCCACTACTCTCCTCTCCTCTGCTCTGCTGTCCACATTGGTGCTGTGTGGTATATGTGAGACCACTGTTTGAATCCTGTGTGTGTGTGTGTGTGTGTGTGTGTGTGTGTGTGTGTGTGTGTGTGTGTGTGTGTGTGTGTGTGTGTGTGTGTGTGTGTGTGTGTGTGTGTGAGTGTGTGTGAGAGAGAGAACTAATAGCATTTTCTCTGCGGAAATGCAGTAAGCTTATGTCAAAATATGTAGGCCTACCTTATGTTAAGAAAGCTGCTATGACATATGGAACTTGTCGGTAGGCCTATTTGGCAATTATTTATTTGAAAATCTGATATTGAAAAAGTTGCCTCACCAGCCATAAATCCCAGCGCACGTTACTGCATAAAACATATGCCTGTGTTTCTCTATTTTATACTGCGTTATATTTCGATAAGCTAAGAGGTCTCGTACATCTCCATAGTTACATGCACAATGAGAGCAAGATAACTGTACTAAATCAGGACACTGACTAAAGCTAAGCATGACATCATTTGAGCTCTCATGGTACCCCAACAACCAAGTTGGTTGGGTTAGGTTAGCTGTGAAGTCATGGCTCTACTATTTCTAAGATTTTTGTACGGAGTTCGCGTTAAACGTTCCAGACTATTCTCGATGAGAATACCACGTAATTTGCTGTCTACACTGTATTCACATTGAGAATGAGTTAGTTACACAATGTAACAAGCTGTACTCATACAATCTGGCGGCGTGTTATTTGACAACTACATGCAACGCGAGTGGAAAGCTAATGTTAGCGAGCTAAAGCTAGGAAGCTAGGAACAAATGAATCAGACTCACCTGTTCGTCTGAAGTCACGGTATGCTTTCCGTCATCTTTGAGCAACTCCTGTGAATGACATTCTCTGAAGCATCGTAAAGGTGGATCGATAGTATCCATTATCACCACATTAATCGCTCAATTAACAATTTTGGAGAGTTAAGCCAATTATCTTCTTATTACAGACAGCACAAGTCAGACTTCGCTGTTTCTCATCAGTGGGTGGAGACTAGTGTATTCTGTCTGTGCAAGGCTGTACGGAAAGCGAATAGGCTCATATTGGGCTCATCCAATGGCAAATCATTTCATCGCTCTCTTTCTCTTTCACATTCAGCGTGCCCGCGCAGCGGCTTTGCTGCAATACTATTATGACACAAATGCATGTCTCAAGTCTCATAGACAATAAAATATCAAGCTCAAATAAGTAGTATAATCAAAGTAACCTTTCCATTCCCGGTGTATTGATGGTCTGTGTTGGTAGGCCTATAATGCGTTACCATTTAAAACTACCAATTAAAACTATTTTAAATAAACAGACCTCCAGTCACGTAAACCAGCCAGGTGGAATCAGAGAAATTCCAGATGGGGTGGGGGTTGCCTATGATATGGGCTGCTTGTCGTCTTCCAGCTTCTCTCCTCCCCCTTTCTGTGATGATGATGTCAAGTGAAAGAAACTGATGCTGAGAGCATCCTCCTAGCCACCGCACCCTCAGACAGGGATTTTTGGAATCCCTCCTCCGCTATTTACATCATCAAGCTAGGGCCCTCTAGTTGTGCAGCGAGGCTGACACACTAATGCAAAGGACGGGAAGATAATATTCATTGCATGGAGCCGACATGGGATATGCTGAAGCAGTTAGAAAATCATCGCTGAGTTAGCTAAACATTCCTGCATAACCACCATGGCTAAGCAGTATGATGTTCTGTTCAGACTATTGCTTCTCGGAGACTCCGGAGTGGGAAAAACGTGTTTGTTGTGCAGATTTACGGACAATGAATTTCATCCTTCGCACATTTCCACAATCGGTAAGGGCTCAGTTTTGACACCCTGTTTAATCAGAGCAAAATTCAGAATAGGCTTACCAACCGGTTTGTGTGTGTCAGTCAAAATGTGCTGGTCAAAATATTGGTAGCCTTCAGTCGGTGCGCCTAATTTTTTACTCGTTTCCATGGGAAATTTCTGCCTATATCAAGGCCTTTTTAAAGATGATATATATAGCCAGCAATGGATGGGAATACGTGTTTACCTGAATGCATGGTTGTCTCAGTCAACTAAAACTGTGGTGTAGCCTACTGTTACTGATGGAAACAACATCATTGGACACATCACACAACCCTCTTCACATCAAACATTTTGTGTGTAGCCCCGGTTAAAATAAATAAATAATGTATATTTTTTAAAAAGGTATGATATTTTTTTGACAGACACAGGGTCTGTAGATGTATAGGCTATGGCTTGACTGTTTCTTAACACATAGCCTAGTAAGCCTAATAACCCATGCAAAAGAGAAGCAGAGACATAAAGTGATTTAATGACAAAGCAACGAGGAAAATAATAATACAAAAGGGTCATTTTTACAGTATGTGCATAGCACACACATGCACATCTACTGTGTTCCAAAGCAAAGCATGACGTTTATGTTTGCCTAACTGTGGGGAAAATAAGATTGGGTATCACCATATGAAGGCCCACAGTCCATCGGCCTATAAGAATCACTTTGTAAGTTTATTATCCATACATGTCTTTGTACGGATAACATACTCATGCAACATAGCCCACACTATAGGTATGTCACATCACTGCACAATTGAAGCACTTTATGTGAATAGACAGCAGGTTCCTCTATAAGCTGGAAGGGAACTCCCATCCTTGAAAATATATAGGCCTATGTACATTGACTGATGGACTTGCCAGCTGTGTAGTCACTTGTGTGGTTGTCCAATCACTGTAAGCCCTTCACTCAGCTACAGGCCTACAAATTGTATGACAGGGAGATTGTACATGGAGAATTGTATGTGGTTGAATTGGTTGACCTTTTAAAGAGTTTGTAACCAAAACATTCAATACCTATCAGTGTGACATTTGAAGGTCTGATTAAAATAAATGGTGTTAATTTATCGAACCGCAGCACGGCTCACAAACATGCAAACCGAAAGTTTGGATCAATCAATCTCCAGGGCACAGACGTTGCAAAGCCATCCTTTATTTTTACTCAAGCAAAATCACACAGTCATATAAGTCTGTAACAAAATTCACAGGGGTGTAGAGCTGTTAGAAATTGCTGAAGGTTTCAGAAGTTTCAAAATAACAGCATTGTGTATGTATAATTTTTTATAAAAAGTGTCACTACCTATGTTTGTTCTTGTGTTTCAAATGTGGCAGCATGTGAGCTCTGACATTTCTCCAATCTCGTTTGATTTCCCTGTGAAGGCAAGAGAGACAGCACGCATGCCGCATTCTTCAGCACGTGTGGCATTTATTTCCCCATTTGAAATGGTAAAGAAGAGACAGAATGCATCTTTTTTTCTATGACAGTGTGGATTAGTGTTCCCTGGTGAGGAAAACTACTTTGACTAAACCTCCCCATTGTGACACATCCAGAGCTGCAAGGCCCCTGCGTAAACAATGTAATCCGATGCTGCCACTTCCATCCACCACACACCCCCACTTGAGTAATATTTCACCTCGATTGCAGCATCCTCCCGAGTACTGTATCTGTTCTCTGTCCGATCCAGTATGCTTGCTCATCTCTGCTAAGAAATGGGCTTTCCGGTACGGCTCACTGATCCATGGACGTCCATGACAGTACAGCATATACGCAGCCTTCAGATGACAACACTGCTGAGCTGAGCTGAGGGACCTTTGTTGTTACATCTGGGGATGTGGTGGTGGAAGATTTGTCCCAAAATGTACACAGCTTTCCCCAGCATACTGTCTTCGTGCTTAAACTGAACGTGCTCTTAGTTTGGCACTGCGGATACCATTAACTTGTGTGAGCCACAGAGTCACCTTAACATAGTCACATAGTCGTCATAACATAGTCACTTCACCTTAATTGTAAGATTTGTCTCGAAAAGTGTAGCTTTTTCAACACATGTGCCAAAGCTCACCTTAGGGCCACTGTAATCCGGTTCTGACAGTAGCCTATTGTGGAGTAATGTCACATCCAACCATTGCAGTTGCCCTCACACACTGGCGGTCCACTTTATTTTGCAAACAAGCAAAATAGCAGGTTGATTCAACAATGTTACAACAATATTACGATGTCAAAAATAGAGCTCAGTCATAATCAATGGCCTATATTGGCAGACATTGTCTCCATTTTGTGGAGTTGTATTAAAAACAATGGGATCTAATGTTGGCAGAGCAGTGCTTTGCTGCACTTTATTGGAACAAGCTTGCATTGGCCCTTTCACTTGGTCTGACACTACACATTTGGTATCCGCTGACTCTGCACATTAACCTTCAATGTTTACTGTTTATTGTCTCCCCCCAGTCTAATTAGGCCAGGTGGGCGGTTTTTAAAATACCACTTTCATTTTCGTGGTGTTTAATGACCTTAGGAGTTTGGAGCAGATTGTTCTCGGACGAGTGCAGAGAAACAGCCATATGCCCAATTAAAAAGCCAGCGTTAATCAAAACTTGTGCACATCTTTGTTTGTGTCGGCCCAATAAAAGACTCTTCTACCTGCCTTGGTCTTGGAATAGGGGAAAAACAAAGATACTGAAGCAATACATCATTCCTCTTAGTCTACAATGTTGTTTCAAAGCAGTGGCAGATGGGGATATGTTCTTTCTTTCTTTCTTTCTTTCTTTCTTTCTTTCTTTCTTTCTTTCTTTCTTTCTTTCTTTCTTTCTTTTTACTTTCTTTTTTTATTTGTTCATACAATTCAAATATTAACTATTTTGGGGATGTTGTCCGTGCTTGCTTGCAGAAGATGAATGACTTGTGATGCATTGATCAAGTTAGTCGCCATTTGACGAAATCTGCAAACTGTGATGAAAATAACTTACCACATGACACCGATAACACTTTATTTTATAGAGTATCTTTTAGTGTAACTATGTAATGTTATTTTACGTAAGTAACCCTTATCTACAGTGCAAGGGCATAATGTGTCATGTAATTTATTGCACACTTATTCATATATAATAATAATAATAATAATAATAATAATAATAATAATATTGTTGTTATCAAGTGACTACAACATCCTGTCAGATGCCATACTGACACATTTCCTCCTGCAGAAGGGCGAGGGAGCAGCTTCCCCAAGTGCAGCTCAGTGACTGTTGGTGTGATGATCCGGCTCGAGAGAGAGCGAGCCATGCTTCTCTAAACGGAGGTGTCAACCTGACACGGCGAAGGTGGCTAATTTATGGGCCTCATTAAGCGCTTGTGCTTCCCAGAGTGGCTATAGTATCCGCTATCCGCTGGCCACAGCAGCATGTTGGCCTCTTTTCTCCTTCTCACTGGTGATTCCTCCATGGAGCCAGACAGTGCTGACTCGGGTCTTGCTTCCTCCTGGCCCATTGTCATTAAGCTGGGGAGGAGGAGAGGATGGAGGATGAAAAGGGGAGGAGGAGGAGGAGGAGGAGAGGGGTCCTCTTTCATCTCTCCTCTCCTTCTCCATGGCCGGGGGCTCTGTAGCAGGGCTACACTGACAGTAATGATAGCCTCTGTCCTTGTTACTGTCTCCCTAATGAAAATGGAGCATGTCTGCTTGTGTGCACTTCGGCCCTCGCGCCACTGGTGGGGCCCTGTCTCCTTCTCAGGAAAGAAGAATATGCATGTGTGTGTGTGTGTGTGTGTGTGTGTGTGTGTGTGTGTGTGTGTGTGTGTGTGTGTGTGTGTGTGTGTGTGTGTGCGTGCGTGCGTGCGTGCGTGTGAACATGAGTGAGAGAAAGAGAGAGAGAGGGAGAGAGAGATGGACAGAGAGACAAAGAGGGTCACGAGAGAGAGAAAGGCAAAGAGATCCTTTGAAAGAAAGAAAGAAAGAAACGCGGGGTGACAGGATGATGAAAGAAATTGAGAATGGAAAAAATAGAGTGCAAGTATGTAGCCTACATCTCTGAAGTATTCGTAAATTCTACTTAAGCATCGTGTCCAGGGTTGCTCCAGAGACCATCTTAACCGAGGCCCCTATCCGAGGGAAATGATGGGGCCACTCATAGTTGCATCTTTCTTTTGGAGCTCGCTTGACTTATTCTGCCTGCCAGCTGTCTGTGGGCATGGGGCTAGCATTTAAGAACAACTATTTAAATCATTAAGCCTACAGTGTCTAAATGTGCAACAACTCATCGATTGCATTCAAAGCTGCCGGGTTCAAGAGTGGGATTGAAGACCACACCTCCTTAGCTGTGTCCATGGTGATCGATGCAGGCTCTCAAGTCAATGATTTAAACCACCCCGTGATTAGCCTCGATGACCCTGCTCCTCAGTGGAATTACACAGGCTGAGTGATATGCCATTAGCTTTTTTGGTAGAAACGCATCAATGCATATTGTGCTTTATATGTAGAGTACTTTTTGGTGCTGTGAGCTAGATATTGATCTATTTATATGAGCAGATGAAAGCAGATTTGATATGCATATGAGCCAGTGTGGAAGCACACAGAATGCTGCTTCTAGCGACCAATGTTAACCACAGATCACGTGGCATTGTGTGGTGCTACACCCTATATGCAGAAATGTTGCAAGTGTTATGTGTATATACCGTCACAGGTATACATATAGCTGTTGATCCATCTCTGTCTGCCTGTCTGTCTGTCTGTCTGTCTCTCTCTCTCTCTCTCTCTCTCTCTCTCTCTCTCTCTCTCTCTCTCTCTCTCTCTCTCTCTCTCCCTCTCTCCCTCTCTCCCTCTGTGAGCTAAAATGAAAGACTATTTGTTGGTGCTGGACCTTAAACAATTCTCAGGCTTCATTGTCTCTCTCAGTGCCTGGTGTACTGGTCCTGGTTGAAAATGCCTGGCCAAAATCATGTCCCAACCAGCCCTGGGTATATGGGAAATACTGTTGACATTTGTGTTCAGGAGATGCATGCAATCGGTTGACTCTCTGTTATGGCTTGTGTTGCAGGTGTTGATTTCAAAATGAAAACCCTGATGATTGACGGTATCAAGGTCAGGATACAGATATGGTGAGTGAACATCAGTCATCCCATCACAACTCATACATCTATGCTATATTTGTGTCAGCCAGGGCTGTTCTGAATTCTGAGCTGAAATGTGTGAACATGTGCTCGAGTTTCAGTTGTCCTGTTCATATTGGACCGTATGTACAAGGACACAAGGATGCAGCAGGTTTATTTGTCACATGCATAGAATTACAAAGTAAATTATAATACAGTTTGCTGGTGCTTTCATCCAAAGCAACTTACACTTATTTAGAAGATACAGGGTGTTGGTTACAGTCCAGTGTAAGGTATGGTGCCTTGCTCAAGGGCACTTCAGCCATGGGTGGAGGTGTAGGGGAAAGTAAGGGTGGGATTCGAACGTCCAACCCTCTGATATTCAAGTCCACCTCCCTAACCAATCTACCTTGGTTGCCCCGTTAGAGATTGTGTGTAATCAAATGCAGCCTGTATTTGTAGTACCGGCATTGCTGGGTGTATTATCATCTGCCGTATCTTTAAGGGTACAGTCCACTGTGTTTAAAAACTGAGCTACAGTATGTTCTTCTCTGATCTGAGACCAGTTGATGTGTACCTCCCTGGGCTTTGTGTGTTCCCCAGCCTCAGTCATCAACTCTTCTCAGACAGATGAGAGAAGAGAAGAATTACAGTACAGAAACACGGTGGACTGTTCCATCGGTGCAAGGTGTGCCTAGTAGGCTGTGTTTGTGTTAGTCAGAGCTGTGTAAAGTAGAAGTTCATGATGTAAGCACAACACTAGTGCTGCACATACATGATATTGTGTAGCGAAGGGGAGTAGAGTTGCCCCGCTGGGACTCGAACCCAGATCTTCTGGGATAGTAAACCGGAGCTCTGACCGCTACACCAAAGAGTCCCAGCTGGGCAACTCTACTCCCCTTCGCTACAATTGGTGTCAGAAGTGGGATGGTACCATGAGGCCATCGGAAGCGTACCCATTGTGTGTGAGCTGTAATTCCATGTGAGTTACCCCCAGGATTGGTGAACCCGGTGTGAGGGACCCCAGTGATGGGTGAAGCATTGATGACGGGGCACACTGGATGGGAGAAGCATGATGGGTAGTTGTGTGAGGGACACCATGAGTGTGTGAAGCGCACGGGTGCGCTTCCCGAAGGGGCAAGGCATTGTGATGGAGTGACCATCACTAGGGTTGTCGGTGTGTTCTGACTAATATGCTATTGAGCCTGGCTCTGGTGTAGCGGTCAGAGCCTCGGTTTACTACCCCAGAAGGTCTGGGTTTGAGTCCCAGCTGGGCAACTCTACTCCACTTCGCTACATATTGCATCACTGTGACAGCAGCTATTTCACAGTACCTATTGAGTACCCACTGAGGCTTTCTACTGTCATTCAATTGTAGGGGTGCCAAACTCAAAGTCACAGTGGGCCAAAATCAAAATCTTGGTTGAAGTGGAGGGCCAAACTCCAAACTCCACTACTAAAATTGTGCATGCGCACACACAAAGGCAAACACTTATGGTAGCTTAACCTGAACATATTCTGTTGTATGAGTGGGGGATGTTAAATTGGCATCTGTCCACTTATATTCCTTTGACACACCAAATTTCATGTTCAAGACATGTTATATGGTATACGTATCAATGGGGTGTGCGGGTTAACTGTAATAGACATTTGAATTTAATATCTCGTTGGGCCAAATTTGGCCCCTGGGCCTGAGTTTGACATCCCAGCTCTACTTCATACACATCTGGCGTCAGTACGTCCTGTTGTGCGCATGTTTTGTTTGTGTTCGTGTTTGTTTGTTTGTTCGTTTGTGTTTTGTTTGTGTTCAATATTGTATACTTTTGCATCGTCGGTTCTCCTCTCTGTAATGCATGGTGTGTTTGTAATACTTTCCGAAGTGCATAGTGTGTTTTTGTCATTGCTTTCGAATGCAGTGTACATTCACTCCCTGGTGTGTTAGTGTTTGTGGTCTTGCTAACACTGGTTGCATTTGTGTCTCTATTTTGAATGCTATACGTGTTTCCATCAATACTGAGTACTCTCTCTCTAACAAATGTTGTGTTTTCCTTTATCACAGGGACACCGCAGGCCAAGAGAGATACCAGACTCTAACCAAACAATACTACAGGCGAGCGCAGGTATGTGGATATCAGCTACGGAGGGAACCCCCCTCACCCTCACCCCCATACCCATCTTATTATCTTGTTATGATACATGCAATACACATTCCTTGTTACACTGTATTGATGTTGTAATAGTAACAAGCAAACATAATGGCTTGATTAGCTCAGAGATCAATTAAGCAGCGCTTTCATAATCTAATTCAAGATTGACTTTCTAAAATCAATGGCGAGCTACAGTAAACCGCAACATATTAATATGGCTTCCATGAAGGGCTTATATGAATGCCTTTTTCTGTTCTGTCTACAGGGAATATTCCTGGTTTATGACATCACTAGTGAAAGGTCATTCCAGCACATCATGAAGTGGGCCAGTGACGTGGACGAGGTAAATAAAATCATGGATGACATTTGTGACTAGCCAAAATAAAAAGGCAGCAAGTTGGCCTGTGAGCTTATTAAGTGAATCATAGATTCTGAAAGTACAGATGATAATGATTGACTCAGCAACACATGGGAATCTGGTAACATCTGAGGAATTTGAGGCCATTTGAATGTGTTCACATTTTGAAGTAGAAGACAGAGAATACAGCTCTCAAAGTTCCTCTTGCCCATAGAAAAGACACAAAGCTAGCCCTTTTAGATAAACCAATACTGTTTTCTGAAGCATTGTGTAGCCTAGCTTCTTCAATACCTCAACCTGCACAGTCTGTAAATCACAAAAAAAGTGAGAAAAGAATGTGATTTTCTCAGTTTCGCTCTGAAGCATGTAGCCTCTTTTCTTGTGGCTAGTCACATTTTTATTTGTCTGAAGTTGAGGGCAATGTGACAACTCTTTCCCACCTCCATTTTAAAGCACTGTAAAGTTGTTTTGGATGGTAACAAGACTGGCAGTGGGACAAGGGCAGGAACCTGACTGGTGCCAACATTACTTGGGTGCTTGTCTTCCATCTTGGCTCTGATCAGATCTGGCCTCAGTGCCAGCTGACATCTGAGAATATGCTTGTTATATGCTTAACCTTTTCACAGTGTTAGCTCCTCTATGGTTCAAAACATACTCTTGCATGTCCAATCCATTTACACTTCCCGGAGGGTCTTGTAGTGGACATCATATTTTACCAGTATAAGTTTAGCGTATCTGTCTTTGTCTTTGTCTTTGTCTTTGTCTCTGTCTCACTCTCTGTCTCTCTCTCTCTTTCTCTCTCTCTCTCTCTGAGAGTGATCCATCTATTTGTCACAGACGTGTTAATCTAAATGTTCTTTAGAAATCATTCACATAAGCCCACTGACTGATGCTTCACACCCACCCCTGTTGTTCTAACCAATCCCTCTCAGTGCAGTGTGTTGTCTATTGGTGTGTCCTCCTCAAACAAGGCGCCTCCCTGCTAATGCTGTCTCTCCTGCTTCCTGTGCAGTATGCTCCTGACAAAGTGCAGAAGATCCTCATTGGCAACAAGTCTGATGAGGGCCACAAGAGGCAGGTGGCCACAGAGACGGGGACCAAGGTGAATTTCTCTTGCTGTGGTTTTTACATGTGGGACGTGTCAATGGCCTCGTTGACATGAGACATTTAATTCAGAATTAGCTCAATTTAATTCCAAATAAACCTTAATTCCTCTTTAAAAACATCATGTCAACACTTCACAATTCAGAATTAAATTAAAGTGCAATGTAAACTCGACAGAACGATTTCATTCTGAATTGTTAATTCTGAATTAAAAACATCATGTAAACGTGCCCATTGTCTCACATAGAGCTTTTCGGGGAGATGCTCCACTCCTCCCTACCTGCTAACAGTAATGCCTTTTTTCCACTGCCGTTTTTCTGGTAGGCCTATAGCTCGACACAGTGCAACTCGGCCGCCACTTTTTGCCTTTCAATTGGGCACGACACAGCTCAATTGCAAAGCAAAAATTGGCGGCCGAGTTGCACTGTGTCAAGCTGTAGGCCTACCAGAAAACCGGCAGTGGAAAGAGGCACAAGTCAGTAATGGCAAAAAGTGCCTTATACCCTGGTTGAGGAACAACGGAAGTGATTGTCACATCTTTTCATGGGGGAAAATCCTCATGGTAGAGGAACAGTATACGGATGTCAGCACCCCAACATTGCTTTATGCATCTTAAATTGCTATTAGTCCACATAATGAGGCAAGCAATAAATTAAGATTGTAATTCTTTTGAACTTTGAACATTGAGCTAAAAAAGTAATGTAGAGATACCTTAAAGGTACACTTTGCCGGAGTAGGTATTACAACTACTGTATGCTGTTCATTGAAACTGTGTTACCTATCGCCAAATTTGATCTTTTGAACTAATATTTGCTAGTATGACCAAAGTACAGTAAAAAAAAAGTGCTGCTAAAAATGTCTATTTATGGAAATTCAAAATGGCGGACAAGTGGAGAAGACCCACCTTTTCATGTATGAAAAGAGCAGTTTTCCTAGACATAACGAATACTTATAATATAATGGTTGTAGGAAGCATTCAAGGAAATACCAAAGCACATTGATACTATATTCATGAGGATGACTATAACTAAGTGCTTTACCTATTCTCCTCCCTAGCTTGCCAAAGCATATGGAATGGACTTCTATGAGACAAGTGCCTTCACCAATCACAACATCCAAGAGGTAGCTATTGGCTCTCTACAGGAGTTGTACAAAATAACTGAGACACCTGTCATTTTAGTGTCATTTAGTTCCTCTTGCATCCACATTTAGTCATGTTGGATGTTATTCATCCTTCTTGGTGGTATGCAGACATTACCTTGGATACTGTGGCTCTTGATCCATCACAAAGACTTGCTGTCTCAGTCAAAGATGCAACAGTTACACACGTACCAAGAATTTCTCCTTTTTGAACTCTGACATGTCACCCATAATGTTGTGTGCATTGCAAAATCTTGAGCAAAACTGTGCTCTTACCCTGCTAATTGAACCTTCACACTTCACTTTACTGGTGCAATGTGCCATTAATGAAGAATGGCCAACAGGCTGGTACACTTGAGACATGAAACTTCCCACACTAAAATGACAGGTGTCTCAATTATTTTGTCCAACCCCTGTATTTTTCCTGCATGTGAGCAATTTTCATAAATCTTGTGAGTGTATTGATGAATTGGCAAAACAATGAAATTGCGGTGAGGAGGGTGGGGGTGCAGTGTGCTAATGCACCCAAACCTTATCCAGGCTACTGCCCATGGGGATCGAGTACGGCCTGGGTCATTTTCCAGCCCTACCCCCCCATTTCTCTCTCCACTTTTCTTCTGTCTATTCTTCACATTCTTGTCAAAAACAGGTCCAACAAAGCTCCCCAAAAAGTGGATTACAGTGAGGAAGGGAAACAGGTGTTCTAATAGAACCCGTAGTATGTCAATAGCGCAATAGCAAAGAGTTCCGTTGTAAAATGACGCCATTTTTTTACTTTGCCATTTTATTGTTGGAATTGACTGTTCAGACATATTTTCTAAGCTGATATAAAATGCATTTTGCAATGCAATGCAATGCCCAAAAAGGATATACATCATTTCGCAACAAAGCTCTTCAATTGCAGTTCAAGAATTAGTTGTGAGCTTCATGTATTTTGTTCTGGGGACTGTCATGGCAGCATTTTAAGCAGCAGTGCAGATGGTAGAAAATAGAGGGGATGAATAATTCACCATTAGCAAATCTGCAGGGAGACAGACGGTAGGGGTGGGTATTGGCAAAGGGTTCACGATTCGATGCGCATCACGATACACATGCCACGATGCGATTCTATCACGATGCATTGCGATTCGTGTACTACTGTGATGCATTGCGATATTTACTTCAGTAAATGTGTAAAATACAGCTTATTTGTCAGTTGCTGTGTAGCTTTCTTAAGTCAGTTCATTCTATTTAAGCATTCTATCATCTGGGAGAGAGCTTACATCACAACAGAAATATTACCTATTCTCTACTGAACAAAATAACCCGTGGCAAATCGATTTTTATTGTTATCAAATAATCAATTGTCATGAATCCATGCAGTATATTGAGAAAATAAGTATCACGATACCTTGTCATGAATCGATGCATTCTATCGTGAGAGTAAGTATCGCGATGCATCGATATGACGATTATTTTGCACACCCCTAACAGACGGACAGTTTTGTCTTCCCAGCCTACTGTACTTCTGTGACTGCAACCAGCTAGTTCCCATTGTTTCAAATGTTGGTAATGTTTTTGTATATTGCATGCTTTAAATGTTTTAGAAGGCATGTGTATTTATTTTGTAAATGCCATGCGTGGAGGAGCATTTTACTTGACCGTGCTCCAGATATAACTCTGTAGTAGTAATACTGTAGTACTTCGCCACTTACAAAGAAGGTCTATGATCATCTGCTCATTGTCCTTTAGCCTGATATTCTTTTTCAATAAATCATTGTGTTTGTCGCTGATATTCTTTAAAAATGAATTCTTCTGTCTGTTGTTTGTTGCTTGCCTCAGTCTTTCACACGACTGGCTGAGCTGGTTCTTCAGGCAAACTGGAAAGATCTGGACGTACTCAGAGCATCTGTGACTGAGGAGCTGAACATCGCCGCCCTAGAGGACCAGGAAGGCATTGGCGAAGGCCATGGAGACTCGCAAAAAGCCTGCTGGTGTTGAAAAAAAAAGTAAATGTCCTTCCCTTTGCATGGCCATCAAGGTTTGACAAGGTTTTATTTTTCCTTACAAAAAGACCTTGAGGACAGACAACACATTGACACAATCTACCATCTCATCAACGGCTGTCTCTTGGAAACTAGTGAAGACAGAGGTCAGCAGTGTTTGGTGCCTTGAGTAGATTTCACTTGAACCCAATATGGAACAGAAGTGACTGTCATGCTGTGACTCTCTCCAGAAGCTCGGGAGATGTAGCATTCACCACCAGAACTTTGCAATTCACCATTTGTACCACCAGATGGCGAGCTCTGCCTTCTTCTGGCTTCGATGAGTATGACCACTTGCAAAGACATTTTCACCATGGAGAGAGATCAAATGCTCAATTCAGTGATACCTTCTTACATGTTGGGGTTTTTTTTTGCTCAATGGATGTCAAAGGGATGTTACAGGTATAATGTAGCCAGTCTTTTTTTTTTTCGTTATTTGCTGATTTTTCTGACTGGGTTCTTCTGGATTGTTCCACTGTGGTATGTGTGTGTGTTTTTCTCTGGATAAACTGTACTTACAGTGAAGTGCTTAATGATTGAAGATGTGACTGTGGTAGTTCCAACAGTATGACATGCTCGTGAATATACTGATATTATACTAGACTTAATGTCTTAATTGCCTAGACACATAAGTGGGACCAAAAGAAGAGCTTTTGAACAACTTGAGGTATGAAGCAGGTAAAAGCAACCTATTGCCTGCTGACTCTTTTTTCAGCTATGGACTTAACAAAACAAAGCCAATGCACCACGGTTTGATTTATGTCTGTGGAAAGACACAGACAAAACTTGTACCTTGAACAAATGACCTGACAAATTGTCTTTGAGACAGTGGCAACTGTTCGAATGAGCATGATGACTATGATGGCTATATTCTCAATGCTCACCTGTATTCCTCCCTACAGTATGTTGTGGAGAGTTTCATAAATGGCAGCGTTTCCTACACTGCCCCTTCAACTGAAACGCGCATCACTGCAAATGTCACTCTCCAGTGGTATCCATATCTTGCCACACCCGACACGCACTGTTGCTGCTCATTTCCTTTGCACAAATACTTCTTAAAAATCATAATGCAACTCAGCTCCTGTTTTGTAGCAACGAAATTGAAACATTGCACTGCTGGATATTGCATTGTGAACAGTGTAAAAGTGGACATGTGACATCATTTGTCATATTTTTTTTTCAGGTTATTGTTATAATCATGCAATTTTGAAGTATGTCTTTTGGTTTAAATGCGTTCAGAATTAATTCAACGTCAATGGGTGACATGTGGATCAAATTTTCAGTTGATAAACCCCTGATGAATTATAATCTATTTAATATGATATATATATATATATATATATATATGTATATATATATAAGGGGCTTTATATTTATATATTTATATATTTATATATTTATATATTTATATATATATATATATTTGTTTTCTCCTGGCTGCGCAACACTACCTGCGCACAACTCAACCTTTGGTTGTTGGAAACTGCTGTCAGTCAAAAAATTAGCTCACGTGGTTGGCTGACAGTGTCTTGCCCCTCCTCACAACATCGTGTTTATAAACACGGTGAACCCATGTATCGTTTGTATTTGTTGTTTTTTAAACTCATAAGTTTACAGGTTCTGTATTTGAAATACGTTTCAGTGTGATTCTTTATTCGCCCATTTTATGCTCATCCATCTTTTTAGGTACAATGAAATGAAATCTCAACACTCAAACACAACCATTTGACCACAAATGCCTGTTCAGACCACAACGCAGTGAATGAAACATACTGGGCCACATACATTTCAGTGCAACCAGTTCACACACAAGGAAATGAATATATTTGTATGCGTGTAAATGATCATGATTATCTTGTACACTGAATGATGTATAATGTTGTAAATGCCAATATATATACGTGTCAGTCATTAAAATTGTTTCTCTAGCCTTGTGAAGATATACACATGCTGCATCACTGTGTTTCTTTTCAAATTGAAGGCATAGTAGGGTTAGTTGTTAGTGCATGTTGTGAGATAAAGAGATGTCAATTCAATAGAAGAATCAATACACTGGCTAAATGGAGCAAGCGGAATAGTGTCCTACTCCGTGTTTCTCTCAGTGAAAACGTTTTGCCTGAAAGATCGAAGTTAACTTTTGGAACTCCATCATTTTCTCTCAGTCTCTCAAACTCCCCCATCTCTCTTCATTTCTTTTCTGACCTTTTCTTTCACCTGCGTCATTCTCTCTGCCTTGTACAGGCACGAGCATGCGTGCAGACACACACACACACACACACACACACACACACACACACACACACACACACACACACACACACACACACACACACACACACACACACACACACACACACACACATTCAACATACCATCCAACACAGCCAAAACAAAAAGCCCTCCTCTTCAACTGCCCTATACCTGTCACTACCGACCTCTGCTCTGCTCTCCTCTCCTCTCCTCTCCTCTCCTCTCCTCTGCTCTCCTCTGCTCTCCTCTGCTCTCCTCTGCTCTGCTCTCCTCTGCTCTCCTCTCCTCTGCTCTCCTCTGCTCTCCTCTCCTCTCCTCTGCTCTCCTCTCCTCTGCTCTCCTCTGCTCTCCTCTCCTCTCCTCTCCTCACACCGCTGGAGGGAACAGTTGTAGTCGTGTTCTTTTCGCAAGCCTCCTCCATACCACATAGACAGAGACAGGAAGAGAGCTTGCCCTCTTCTTCTAAAAGGGGCACTGTGTCGGATGGTGGCTAGAGGAGGTATTGCAACTATACTGCCCATTGGTTCCCTCTCAGCTGATCTATCCCTCTTCAATGACGGAGATGCCTTGAGCATGGTTCCAGGGAACCAATTGGACTACCCACTTCCACAAGTTATTCATAAAGGCAATTTTGCTGTCGTTTTGTGCTGTCAGGGCTGCTGATAACTTTGGCTGAGCCCAGGACAAAGTCATCTGAAAGGGCCCCCCACTCAACACATACAATGTAATAAGAACCCAATTGTGGGACTCCTCTATCCCTGGGACCGGCATAACTCTCCCCTTTACCCCCTTTTATGACGGCTTCTCTGGGTGCTGTGGGCTGCGGTGTGTCACAACGACAGTGGAAATCAATTTCCCAGTGGGACTTTCTTTCACTTTCAGAAGTGTCAGTGTGTCTGTGCGGTGTCACATGTCGTTGCCGTATCAATGTAACTACAGGAGGCACTGAATTGCAGTGTAACTTTGGGTTTGGGAATTCAAATGGCTTTTCTTATCTGCACTGATTCCTGTGAGGCTACTGTATACTATGATGCAGTGGTTGCAAGTGCTGGTATGTGTCTGCCTGTTTTCCAAGGAAATGTTTATTTCTGCACATGTTAAATCCTCTTTCCAGTTTTTGTTTTGTTTTTTTTTCTCTCACAGGCAGACATTTTAAGCATCATCTCCCCTCATAGAAAGCCTGAGACTGTGTGCATATTACGTGTTCCGACACAGAAATGTGAGTTGCTTCGTTTATTTTAGCAGAATCTCTCTCTCTCTCTCTCTCTCTCTCTCTCTCTCTCTCTCTCTCTCTCTCTCTCTCTCTCTCTCTCTTTTTTTTTGGTGTGTGGGCGAGTTTTTCTTTACATGTGTTTCTGTATGTACTGTGTTTGTGTGTGTGTGTGTGTGTGTGCGCGCGTGCATGCACGCTTTAAGAAGGCCTGGCAGTGAGTGGTTCCTATCTGTTGCCATGTTGCCATACCAGAGGCTGGATTGCGGCCCAAGCAGAACTTTTTCAGACAAGGACATCAACAGCACACAGCACAGCAGAGCAGAGAGCCTTTTCTCTCTCAACCCCAACACAAGCTGCAAAGCCCCACTCCCCTGAGCTACCTTATACCCAGAAATCCTTTCACACCATGACAAGATCCTGCCTCACCATTGGCTCACAGGGTTTCCTTTCTGGCTCCATGATGTGGAGTCTTTTTTCCCCCTCTCCTGTCTTTGCAGGGCATTTAGATAAGCCAAAACAAGGGGAACGTTTCTTCAGGATAAGCATAGGAACGAATCCGATGTTTATTTTTATGCTGGCTCTGTATTTATATGTGCTTGTGTGTATATATATTTTTATTTATTTATGTTTCAGTATGCAGGTTGGTGTGTGTGTGTGTGTGTATGTGTGTGTGTGTGTGTGTGTGTGTGTGTGTGTGTGTGTGTGTGTGTGTGTGTGTGAGAGAGAGAGAGAGAGAGAGAGAGAGAGAGAGAGAGAGAGAGAGAGAGAGAGAGAGAGATATGCAGGGGTTACTGTCTGTGTGGGCGGAGGTGGTTCGGCTTCAAGGCCTCTTTTTCTACCGAGTGTCGTGATGTCATCCATCCACCTACCTCTCTCTCCCTCTCCTCACTTCGCTTTTCACACTCAAGTGAGTCATGCCTGCATTGTGGAGCGGCGGGAGGTGTGTGTGCGCTCGCTCTGGAATGCTAACAAGATGGAAAGAAAAACCAGTGAGGCTCAGCCATAGAGGAAATGCTCTCGTCTCCTGTCGTCTTCTCTCCTCTCCTATGCATCTCATCTAAAAGGTTTTCATGTAGAATTGGACTGTAACGCACTATGTAGTCAGAGCTGGACAGCAGCAATAAAAAAACCTCCCTGAACTTCATCGGTTTTCAGAAGAGATTGTGATGCCCATCAGCTGCTCGTATTTCAAGCCTTGTTGTTTTCCTTTTTAGGGCGACAGTGGGTGCTAATGAACAAATAAGGGAATAAGTGAGAGCTTTTAGAGTTTCCTCTTCCCTGACCGTCTGCCTGGTCTAGTGAGATGAGACTAATTCAGCTTACTGAGGTATCTGTTGTCTGGTCCATGGTGGCAGAAAGGCATCTTGCACCACAGACACATTTCAAAGGCTTCTGGTATTTGTAAAGTGACATGTGATCTCTCTCTCTCTCTCTTTTTCTCTTTTTCTCTTTTTCTCTCTCTCTCTCTCTCTCTCTCTCTCTCTCTCTCTCTCTCTCTCTCTCTCTCTCTCTCTCTCTCCTTTTGCCTGGCATATGAAAAAACAACATTCTCCACAGGTTGTAGCTTGACACAGTTGGGCAGTCTCATATGACAACAAAGCCACATAGCCTGGCTGTGTGTGTCTCATTTTGTGTGTATGTTTCTATTTTCCTCAACTGTCCTTTCCACTGTCATGCACCCTGCCATTACCTTAAAGCTTACGAGCCCCTGTAAGGAATGTGTTCGGGTGAGCCTCTACAGGGGTTCCCAAACTTTACCATGACACGCACCCCTTTTTTCCCCAATAGATTCCAGCCAAGGCCCTCCTGATATTTTTCTATGCAAACCCTTGTTAACACTTAAAGCGATGGTTCGGAGTAGAATCACCCTAATGCCATTTGAACCGTGACACCCATCCACCTTTACACCCGAAGTGTTTTCTGCCGCAGGCTTACATCAACAGAGTTGCCGTGTTATTCGATGTTTATTCCGGATAGCTTGACTCAAGCGCATATGGATACTGGGCACCGTCTCCAAACTTTCCCCACAAAAATAACATGTCATGACACCAAACTTCTACAGTATAACAAATGTGGTTTGTACTCACAAAAAGATGAATTTGAAACTTTGTACATAGTCCAGGAGTTTATTAGTAATAACACACGAGACGATTAGCTTTTCTGCTGCTAAACATCCGTCGACGTCACTTCCTCCAGCTGGGACTGTCCACTTATTGTAAGGTTTGTGTTTTAGTCCACAGCGAGGATATATGCACGAGTGTGGCATCGTCTTCTATTTATTAAACGTGGTAAAATTTAAATCCGAAGTGGTTAATTTCTAGTTGTAGCGCAAGCTGTCTTTTTCAGTTTTCCGCCTTCCGGACTCACGTGTATTTGTTTCCATCAACAAAGTCCCAGCTAGAGGAAGTGACGTCGACGGATGTTTAGCAGCAGAAAAGCTAATCGTCTCGTGTGTTGTTACTAATAAACTCCTGGACTATGTACAAAGTTTCAAATTCATCTTTTTGTGAGTACAAACCACATTTGTTATACTGTAGAAGTTTGGTGTCATGACATGTTATTTTTGTGGGGAAAGTTTGGAGACGGTGCCCAGTATCCATATGCGCTTGAGTCAAGCTATCCGGAATAAACATCGAATAACACGGCAACTCTGTTGATGTAAGCCTGCGGCAGAAAACACTTCGGGTGTAAAGGTGGATGGGTGTCACGGTTCAAATGGCTTTAGGGTGATTCTACTCCGAACCATCGCTTTAACACTGTTAAGAAGAACATTATAACCCAGACACATCCTCCACCAGAGATGCAATAGCCTAGATTAGAATAAGAATAGATTAAAAGGCAGTTGTAAATGGGAATTTTGCTTTCCTTATTCTTGTTTAATTTTGCTTTACTTATTTATTTCATTCAGGCATTTATTTAGTTTGGCTTTACTTTGTCCTTACAACCCTTTCCTGACATTCTTCGCCCTCCCCTTGGCACCCCCTCGCGGCCCCCACTTTGAAAACCACTGCTCTATTCCATAAATCCATAAATCAATTCTGTCGTGTTGGGCCCTGTGATGCTTAGGGGTGCAGTGGTGCACCTCTCTATGTCTTACTTGAATGATGTCCATTTTGTCTTCATTTGATATTTTATTTGTTTTAGATATAGGTCATGCCGTCGAAGCATGTCAGATAAACTTCATTTGATTCATTGGGGCAGCGGTGGCTTTATGGTTAAGGAGATCAGAGGGTTGCAAGTTCGAATCCCACCCTTAACTCTCCCTACATCTCCACCCATGACTGAAGTGCCTTTGAGCAAGGCCACTAACCCCACATACTCCAGGGACTATATCCAATACCCTAAATAACTGTAGGTCGCTTTGGATAAAAGTGTTAGCTACGTGGAATGTAAACTAACTGAGATATTCCTATAATATGTATGGCAAATGCCTTTTGCTTTTGTGCTGGAAGTGAAAAGAGAATAACCCAGCCATTCTGCTGACAGAATGCCACTTGGTATGAAGTAACCTACCAAAATAACCATGAATAGCCTGTCCTTGACTCAGACCGCTTCCAATTTATGAAAAGATTCTGAGCATGACAATCTACGCTCTGTGGCCACTTCACAGCCATATTTCGACAATGACGGTCACCCTGTTTTATAATTTGTTCGGATGGAGGAGGGGCAAAAAAGAACAGGAAAGCAAATGTCTCATGCAATAGTGATCTCTTTCATATCATGACATCTCTGCTTGCAGTTTTATGTTTCATTATCAAGAGAAAAGAGGACCTCTCAGATCATCTAACACCATGAGTAGCCTACAGTATTTAATACTCACATCCGACCCTACCGTGACCTAACAGTAGGGCACTGGATTACTACGCCGGCAACCCAGGTTTGTTTACAGCCCGGGTAATTTTCCAGTCTTTCCCCATCTCTCGCTCCCCACTCGATTCCTGTCCCTCTCTCACTGTCCTCTCTCACAAATAAAGTCACATAAGCCCTAAAAAATATTTTTTAAAATAAGTTAATAAAATACCCACACCCATTGCCCAGGTCATTTTCTATGTTTTGCATCATTTGTCTTCTTGTTAGTTGGGCTATTCAATTCCCTTGAGTCCGCTGGCTGTACCAGTTACTAAATTTGTCCATTGAGCACTGAGGGACTGTCATTTGCCTGTTAATTGGCAAAATGTGTGCAAAAAAGATACTGTAACTGTGCTGCACTAGTCCTCGCACAAAAGCTGAAGGTGTGCTCCACATTTAGGCTCCAAGGTACTTTATAATATTATTGTATGAGTGCCCCCTTCAAAAAGGGAGATAATGTGTAAGGTAAATGATGTTAATTCGAATGATGGCACGCAAGTCAAAAACACTTTTGGCCATAGAGCTCTCTCTCTCTCTCTCTCTCTCTCTCTCTCTCTCTCTCTCTCTCTCTGAGCTGTGACATTGCTGAATAGGCCTCCTGCACAGGAAAGCAGCAAGAAAGAACAAGAAACATAGCCTATTCAGCAGTGATAAGATCAACTTTACTTCAACTCGGGCCTTAGGGCCTGGTACTATCAGGGGGGCAGCGTGAGGTCTAAAATCGCATATTTGTAATTGGGCCGATTCGGCCCATGCAGTGGAGACAGACCTTTTTCTTTTTAAGAGGACAAGACTTCACCAACGACATGTGACTGCATGGGGTGGCGTCTGAAGACACATCTCTCTTGAAAACAGCTGAGCCAAATGCCTGGAGTTTTTGCTCAATTAATTTGGCATACTTACTTTTTCCAAATGGGCCACCTTCTAAAAACAATAAATGGCCTACAAGCACACTAACTGTCTGTTCATTTGTTTGTTGTTTATATTATTATAGCTTAGTAGGCCTAGGCTATATGATTAACTTAGAAAGTCCTATAAATAGCCAACAGAAAGTTCATGTGTGGCAGTTTATTGAATGATGTTTGTGAACAATGTTTGTGAAAGTATGCGAAAGGAAGTCGTGTCCTATTTACGGTGTCATTTTGTATCCCATTTAAGTGTAGCGCTTTGCTTGGATTCCCGCGCATCAAACGGTTCCATTCTTTTCATTCCTTGCCCCAAGGGAGCAACACCAGCAAGGAAATTCCACACGGCGAGGTCACCCCTTGCAATTGATCCGATCATCCTCTAGGTGGTGTGTGAATTTCGCACCATGCCGCTGGCTACCAACCCATAGTAGGAACAGTAGGTCGAGCACCTGACATAGGCCTATATTGTTTTTCTCCATGGTATATCAAGCAGTATCAGCCATAGGCTCAATGAAAATAGCCACAACATGATTGGGGTAGCCCAATGAATCACAAAATGACAATTGAAAATATTTTTTTCAGCTATTTCTGAGGAAGTCTTGATTGGGCTATAAATTGGCCTACTTTCAGAGTGCGACACTGTAGTCTGTAACAGCTACAATTTATGGGCTAATCAACAACACTCTGGAATAAGAAAGCTCACCTTAGTTTTTGGGAAGGGAAAGTTTTCTGTTGAATATGCCTAGTAGACAATTCATCTCAATTATGAAACGTCTGCTGATTGCGGAAGGATTTAAGCATATTAAGAATATTAATATTAAGAAAATAGAAAAGCATATTCTTTCTTCCTCTCTCTCTTTTTTGACATTCAGGTTTCAGTCACCATTCACACAGCTATTCTATCGCGAGATTGGAATGGAAGAGTTGGAATTGCAGTGACCTCATCTCTCCAGCAGATGCGCAGAGAGCGCGAGGGCTCGAGGCTCAAGCGAGGCGGAGAAGCAACTTTTGTATGAACTCTGAAGTTGGGCAATTGCTTGGGAGACACCGGGATAAACGGACTAGTGGATGGAGTGACACGAAACAATTGGGAATTTCATGGTCACAAAATCAAGTTAAGGGTATTCCGCGCCATATGCACTCACAGCATTTAGACGACTGATGGGCAGCCTTTCTTTCCGCGGCAGAGACTGTGATTGGAGTTGTTACTGATTTTAAAACGTCAGTGAAGAGGAGAGGAAAGGTATCTCTTGTCAAGGTGAGTGTTAGCCAGCTAACGACAACATCTACCTTATAACGGAATAACTGGTGATTTCCTTTGTAGTCGACACTGGCTAGTTTAGTAGGATGTTTGCATCATTCCACGTAGATGCAGAAATAGTTTGCCATTACAATGTCTTCTTACGTTCGATTCCATTACCTTGTGGGTACACTCAGCTCTGGATGTAAAGAAAATACAACGTTTTGTGTTAGCCCCCCCTGCTAAGTTGCTTCGTGAAATATTATTTTACGGGTGTAAAGAACATCGGCTTATGTAGCGGATATGAAAAGTATGATAAAGTTAACGGCGCGAAGTCAGAGATCAACGTTAAACATCGCTTGGGCAGGTTGGTAGACCGAGTTTTGAGCACGAGCTAGATCCGTGATGCGTGCACCAACTTCTCTGATAGTGCAAACGTTTTAGTAAACACAACATCAGCATAACTACACGTTGCCAATGGGACTTGCTTTCTTGCTCGGAGCTGTTTGTCTTACGAGATAAAGTGGTTGCTTGTTCGTTCTGGTTGTCCTAGTGGCAGATATCCTCTGGCGCACTGAATCAATAACCTGCTGTCGTGATTTTTGCATTGGCGAAAGGGTAAATAAAGATTGTACCTCTACGTTTTGTCAATGACATGGGCATTACGTATGTCTTGAACTGCTCATTCTCTGAAGTGTTCTGCCAGCTAGTGCATACCCAGGCCGATTTGGTGAACCATATTGGCCTGAAAATGACTGGCTATAGTTGTGGGAAGTTTCTGGGTGTTTCTCACCCAAAAAGTAGCAGCGGCAGTCACCCAGTGATACGTTTTTGCATGACAGAATGCAATATACCCAGTCGATGCTCTGAAATGATGACGCACAAAAATATCTGGCAGTATCGGAAGTGTGCATGTAACTGTTCCCCAACCTCTATCGATTTAATTTTGACCCCGGCTGTTCACATTAAATTAACGGCTGAATAGAGCATTGTTGTTGTCTTTAAAAGGTCTGGAAAACAATGGCCATCCGTCATGGCAACAGGAAACTGAGAATCAGATTAACCTGCTGGTTTGGGGAGATACGGCTCCCTAAAGAAATCACATGCAATGCACAGGATAGCAGAGCAGTCTGCACACACAACCCTCCTAAACCCTTATTAGAAAGTGTAGCAAGGAAATCTAACTCCCATCTTTTTCTCAAACATTCTGCTTGTGGAGTGTCCGAGTTTGAGTGATTGCGCGGTCGTCAGAGCCGCCGGTTTGAATGAGATCTACTGATTAGTGCCACTGATTTGCATTTGTGTTCACCAGACTCAGTGGGGTGCGTGGGTGGTGTCCCTTCTGTAATGGTCAGCCTGTAGCGCCCAAGGGGGTGAAGAGGTGGAAGGGAGATGAAGACCCCTTCTACAAGTGTTTACTTTTGCAAGCCATTTTATCAGTGGGTGTTCTTAGTCGATTCTAATGAAATACTGATTCAATCCCTAAACCATGTTGGAAAAAAGACAGAATTTGAGCGAGTTGGAATGGTAATGGGATTGAGGTGAACGGATGGTGACAATGTTACATGTGTTGAATGGACTTAGTGTCAAAATCAACCTGTGTATTTGTGAGCACTTAATCTCTTTATGTGGGCATATGCCAGAGACGACACCTCCATAAACCCAGGCCATTATGAAAGGGCATAGGCATTATATGGCAGACCATCATGGGTAAGGGCGTCAGACTTGTAGCCCTTGTTGCAGGTTTGACTCCCGACCCGCCAAGTTGTTTGGGGAGTAATCAACCAGTGCTCTCCCTCATCCTTCTCTATGACTAAGGTACCCTGAGCGTGGAACCTTCCCGCTGCACTGCTCGCTTTCGGGCGCCAAATGGGGGCTGCCCCCTTGCATGGGTGAGGCACAAATGCAATTTCGCAGTGTGCAGTGAACACTTGTGTGCTGTAGAGTGCTTTGTCACAATCACAATGGGAGTTGAAGTTTCACAGTTTGGCTTTCACAAAAGATAAATTATCTTGTAAAGCTGATTGATGTGACACTGACACAGACTTGCAGGCACCAGCTTTAGTGTATGGACCGTTGCAACACCTGCATGAAGGTTGTGGATTGTTGTGTTGTTGAAATGAAACGAATGGATATTTCAACCAGACCCTCTTCTCTTCTCTGTCCCTGTCTGTTTTTTTCCTCCTTTGGTGTGTGATACAAAACCGCATTTGCAAATGGGAACATCATCTACTCAACGGATGCCAAGAATGCAAGAGCGCGCGCTCCCTTATCTGGAGGCTGTGTCGCATTTCGCAGTATTAACTAGCCTATTCAGAGCAATTGTGTAGGTGGTAGCGCACATGTTGGTGGTTGTGCAACACATGTAGCGAAGGAAATTGGTGAGAGAAAGAGAGGCAAGAGAGAGGGAATGGGAGGGGGCACAGTAGTGCATGGGTGTGTGATTGGCACCGGTAGGATTATCAAGAGGCTTTCAGATGTGGAGTGGCTGCTGCACATTCTATAGGTGTTTGAGGATTAAGTGGAAGCTTTGTTGTATAGCGGGAGGGAGGGAGGGTAAAAAAACAAATTAGCTGAAATCAACATCAAATATGAGGGGAAAATGTTCATAACACACGATTATGTGGGCTCTGCAACAACAACAACGCGTGTCTTCTCTAAAGGTTCATGTTTCTCTTCCGAATGTTGTTATGACAATTGAGATGTCTGTGGAATGCCTATCCCCTTAGGCTTAATGTTCTTTTTTTACACACCCAGTTCCTGAGTGTATGAAACTCTAAAATGCAACAAGTGAATGCCATTGCAGTGCACAACATTGTGTAGCATCCCAGCAAATCCCAACAGTTATCACATCTCATGCTGTGACGGTTAGTAGTCCATCGATTTGTCCCCCGTTATTTCTGTTGTCGTGGTGGCGGGAGTGTCGTTTTTGTGCAGGCCAGTAGCCAACTTGTTCTCCATCATTCAAATACACTTTTGTTTCTGTGTGTGTTTGGTGTTTGTGTTGGGTGAAGAATGGGGGAAAAAGCCCATTTGAGCGTGCATTCATTAGCCTTTCTGCATAACCTTTTTCACACTTTGTTTGCAAGCCACATCATGGCAGCAAAGACTGGCTCTCAGTAACACACACACATACACACACACAAAGCTGCTCTACTGACCATTCAGATTTAAAGCATCAACGGGACAGAATACTTGGCATGAATTTCACTCCCTTATGGCACTTTTTTTCGGCCTGTGGTGTCACGACACATGCATGTGTGGGTCGGACTCCGACATATCGTTTCAAATTGACTAGCAGCTGAAAAATAGATAACCAACCATGGTGGTGGAGGTGGACTAAGACATTTGTGAGTCATTGCGGGTTTGTGAATGTGTGTATGTGTGTGTGTGTGTGTATGTGTGTGTGTGTGTGTCTGTGTGTGTGTCGCATTGAAGCCAACCTGTTTCAGTTCCATTCTTGTCTCCCTCTCTCTCCCTTCATCTCTCTCTCCTTTTCTGTGCTTGTCCTGTCCCCTCGCTCTGTGAGATTTTTATGGCTTAATGAGGAGGCAGAGAGGATTACTACCCTTGAAGCAATAGTCGTGGGCTGTAAAAAAGAAAGTAAACCCTTCCGCACTCTCTCGTACATCCCCCTCTTCTCCACCAAGTCTTGTGCTGTCCCCTCTAAACACATTGTCTGAATACACAGTGCAGGCAACACTGATAAGACACATTGTAAAGCCAGTGGATGGGTTTATATTACCCCTAAACAAATAGGCTGTTTGTAAACACAGGGCATCAGTCTCAAGATGCAATATTTTCTCCAATGTTATTCCAAGTTTTAACAGTATTTCATGACTTTGTTATTATTATTTCTGGGGGATAGTTCATGATCCTCCCCTCCCAGTGTTTTCAGCAGAATATTAAGTAGGCCACGATGGTGGGAGGGTTGGCTGTCTGGTGTCAGATACTTTGAAAGGCGTCATTTTGCTGTAGTCCGAGTCATGGTGGTTGTGGTGAAGTGTTTGGGTAAACCATGCTGTTGCACAGTCTAGACTGGCTGCCGTGGCGATGAGAGACTGTCACTCACCTCCATGCGTGCGTGCGTGCAGTTGTGCGCATGTGAGTGTGTGTAGCTGAATTGGGTCGTCAACAATCGCAACACACGTCACGTCATGTAGAGTCCAAAGGTTTGTTGGTGAGAATTCCTGCCTCACAATTTATGCATGGCCGGCACTCACTCACTAAAGCAAGCAAATAAGCAAGCCCCCTAGTCTTCCCTTGTAGAATCTTCCTGGAATCAATATGACATGGATGGATAGTGTTACTTTTGGCCAATCTGGAGGCTGTTTGATCTGTAATCTATCCTTCTGCTTGCTGCCTGCCTGCCGTCCAGCTTAATTGAGCTGCTAACGATGTGAAGATGGAGTGAGCCAAGCTGCATCAAAGATCATGTGTGCAAATGTGTTTTCTATTAGGAGAGACTTGAGCATGTAACTTACTATGTGTGGGCAGTTTAAAGCCACACTATGTAAGGTTGAAAGTAGAACTGTCTGTCATGGAGCACTGCAAAGAGATGTTCTGCTTCTACGTGCGCGGAAGTGCATTTTGTGTTGTTTTGAAGAGGTATAGGCCTAATCAAAAGCTACCTTTAAGTTCAGCGTGACGATCGACCAGGAGTAAACAAAGTAGTTAGAGGTTAAATTAATTAGTTATTGTGTTGCTCAAATAGCTATTTGGTTTAACTATTCCCATCTGTGCATCTTAACTTAACTCACTTGCAGCTGTGCACTGTGGTGCATGGGGCTGACATTTGACTACTAGGTGAAGACGGGTGCACAAGCAGGCCAAAGGAACATTAATGTATGTACGTGCTGTCTTGCAGAGGCAGCACAGTACGACATACATGATGTCTAGGCCTCAGACTGCTTCCTGTTCATCTGGTGTCATTTAAAGTAGTTGGGTAAAGGTTTTTCCACATGTGCTTTTAAGTGCGTACGTATGTTGAAGTTAAGGATTTTTGCAGTAAGGTGTTACACTCTGGCTAATTTAGTGGTGTACTGGGCCAAAGGACAAAGTTGCAGTTATTTGACCTCAAGAGCTGTTGGACCAAAGTGTGAATGATGGAAGGACCAATGAAATATGTGTAACTCCAATTCAGGGTTTAGCAAGTTTTCTGTGTGTGACCCAAATTGCAAAAATCACACCGTACAGACTCCATACAGACTCTTTGAAAAATCCGAAATATTTCAGTCCCTTAAATGATATTAAGGCCTATTCTGGTGAGACAATACGTCGGCCTACTGTAAAAGTGTGTTGAATATGTTTGTATGCTTCTTGCGGTACCCTGCAGCCGGGATTATTGATGACTGGTGTGCAGTGATTCACTTGAGTTCAGCGACTTAAGGCCATGATGTAGAACATGACGACAATTGTCTGCAGAGAGAGAGAGGGGGGATCAAGTGGCAACATGCAAGATGACAAGAGGCTGAGGAAGCTGTTCTTCCTGTCTTCGCCAAACCCTATAGACCTGTCATGTCTGGCGATTAGTGTGAGAAACAAGTCCCACTGCACTGCAGTGCTGTCACCCTCATCCAGACAAGACACCAGACATGCTCTGTCTCGAACACCCAGTCGTCATTCAGTTCAGGAGGACTCATCATCAACAGAAGTATGATCATTCTTGTCTGACGGACTTTATGGTCTCCATGCTAATTTCACACGCTAATAGCCTTTCCAAGTTGGGAAAAAACTCTAATAATAATGAAATGAAAATTATTTCATTATTATTACAGGTTTTTTTACTCCCTGTTGGGCCACTAGGTGACGAGAGAGCAAGAGAGAGAGAGAGAGAGAGAGAGAGAGAGAGAGAGAGAGAGAGAGAGAGAGAGAGAGAGAGAGAGAGAGAGAGAGAGAGAGAGAGCGCGAGCAAGGGAGGTTTACTTGCAACAAGTTCACAGCCACTCCTGCCTCCCTGTCCTGCCCCGTGCTCCAGCGCTCTTCACAGAGTTATTACTTGTTTCGTATCCGGCAGCTGATAACGCCTGGTGCTGTTGTGCAATGCCCTGAGTCATCCCACACTAAGGAGAAAGACAAAGAACGAGTGAGGGAGAGAAGGAGAGAACAGATGAGAGATAGAATAAGAGAGAGACAGAGGGAGGGAACGAGGGAGCAAACAAATTGAGTGAGAGAGCTGCAGCGCTGGTGTCGTCGCCACCAGCAGCAGCCACGCTGAGTCACCTGAGTTGCTAGACCGCGTAGGCCGCCTTATCACCCGCCTGCCTGCCTGCCCACCCGCCTCAGCTGAGAAGATTCTCACCTTTTATTATGCATGATACACACACACCCTTCTGCCCATGTCTCTTTTCTTTTGTAGGGGTGCACGGAGCGAAGAGCAGAGCAGGGCGGGGTGGTGGTGGTGGACTGTGTTATCCAGGTAGAGATGGAGAACCCCAGGTGGCCTTGTCTTCCTCTTAAGCATTTCCACCTGCTGATGCCATTGACTGTTAGAGCTGCCCATTCAGGTCCCCATATAGGGGGCCATTCGGAGGTGTGTGTCAGCGTGTGACAGTATGCGTGTTTGACCTGTGTCATTTGTCAAACAGTGTAGCATTTTTCATCTTTTTGGCTGTGGGTGAGACCTGGCATGAAACACAATGGAGCCACCATTCAGTGCCCCCTGCTGTTCTGCCAGCATGGTCCATGGTCAGTGAACTTATCAGAGGCGAAAAATGAAGCACCGTACCATTTTAAAAAAAACCCTCAAATCTGACTCACAGCGCATTCATTCTTGATGGAGATGACTGCAAAAGTAATGGAAGCATGATGTAAGGGAGCTTCAAGGTAAACTGAATGGGGAAAAAACAACGGATGCGTGTGTATGACTGAGGCCTTAGTTCTTACTTTTTCATCTTGGCCTTTTCATCCTCATTACAATGTTTATTTTTCATGTGTCATTCATTTGCATTGTTTACAGTATAATGATCTGGCCGAGATGTGCATTGTTTGTTGCTATTTCTTTGTGCGAGCATGCCTATTCACAGAGTAGGTTTAGTTGACCTGTTGAGAGGTCAGGAGAAAACAAATGCGTCGAATCCGGCTCTTCTGATTCCTCAGTGGTAGCGCTCTAGTCAGGGTTGCCAGATGTGACTGATAATTTCCAGCTGAAAAAGTGCCTGGAGACACCCCACCCAACTTGAACCAAATTATATTGATTTTTATGGCCATATTGCCCTTTTTACCCGCCCAATGGTCTTTTTTTACCGGCCATCCCAAACAGCCCAACTGGGCAGGAAACCACCCAATCTGGCAACTCTGGCTCTAGTAGTCATGACTCAAGGCATGAGCTTGTGCTGCTGAAGAGCGCGTGGTGTGAAGTCATGAAGTTGCTCCGCAGTGGCAACGGTCCAGGAGCTAGCCGGTAGCTGGTAGCGTGAAAGCACCGGTCGTACGGTGAGGTTTTATTACACCATTAACAGCACGCATGATTGCAGTGGGGAAGGCTGCACACTGTGCTCACTTAAGGCTGTTTACTTTACACGCACACACACACATACACATACACACACACACTATACACACATACACTATACACACACACACACTACATATAAAAGCAGTTTCTCTAATGAAAATGATCCCTTTTGGCATGAAACCCAGCAGAGCTCTGCATGTGTCTTCAAATAATAAAGCTACCGATGGCAATGATATGACTCATTGACATGAAATCGACATTAGCCTCCACCGATTAATGACTGCAGTTAAGATCGCTTGATATGGATATTGGCAGGCCAATGATTTCTAATGTGACTGGAATAGATCCATTAAATGTTATCCCACACACACTGTTATAAAATGGGCTGCCTCACTTGCACATTGCTACCCACATGTTTCTGTGAAGTTGTAGGCTAATGCTTTAGAAGCAGTTGCAAGCAGATGGTGAACATAAAAAGGCATCTTTTTGCACTGAGATTTATTTTGTGCCATGTGTTTGCTACAGACATTCTGAAGTCTATTCTGAAGTACATACACCACATTGAAGGGCAAATGGGTACTCAGGATATATGTTTTTAAAAAAAAATGCTAAATATGCCATTATGAGAAGTGATGAAAGGCGTAGCTACTGCTGCCATACAGCAACACCAGAAATAATATCGTATTTCAATTAAATTAAAATTAAATTAAGTTTGGCTGGGTTTTGGCATGGAGAGAAATTCAGAACTGTAGAGAAGTGGCGTTGCGCACCCTCACAATGATGCCAGAGCAGTATACTGACAACAAACATTCAGTTCAAGTGTTCATAGGAGTTGATCGGAGCAGTACCTCAGAGAAAGAAATCTCATCTGGGAAACTCCCATTGTCATTGTGACATTGTTGAGAGGTCACTGCACACAATGAAATTGCATTTATGCCTCACCGGTGCAACTGCGAAGGTGGCAGCCCCAACAGCACCCTCAATGAAGCAGTGGGGGTGGGATGGTACCAGGCCAAAGGTCCATTAGTCACGGACGAAGTTGGGCGAGAGCACTGCCAACCTTTGGGCTACAAGTCTGACACCCTAGCCGCTTACCCATGACTGCCCATAGAGAGTGAGAGAGGACACAGAGAGAGCTAGTTGGACGAGTCCAGCTTCGGTGCTGGCCCCTCTGTGTGGTCTTGTTGCTGATGGCTGCAAGCGGTGGCAGGGTGTGTTTCAGCCAACTCTGAAATCCTTTCACCCTGGTGGTGACCAGGCAGGCCGGCAGGCCAGCTATGCCATGCGTCATCCTGGAATCCCACACAACACAGAGCTTCATCAGCCAGTTCATTGTTCCTTTTAGTCTGCCTCAACCTGGACTGGAAGTGAGAGTGCAGTTTTTAACAAATGCACGCCAGCACGCTTTGTGTGCCTGTTTTAGGAATCCAACCAAAGGGTCCATTAGATTAGATGAGCTGTGCTTTCCCAGCAGAACTGATGACACTGTCTGCGTGTTAACCTGGGATGTGGGCATGCCCTCGAAATGACCTTTGGATAACACAACCTGGATGAATGAGAACCTTCACAGGCAAATTATGCTGGGTGATTAGGGTAATTGCAAAGCTAGTATCTATCCGTCTTTTGAGACAGATTTCAATCTAGACGTGGCTAAACTGTCGGATTCAAACCAAAGTCTGATAAAAATGAATGGCGTAAAATATGGGGAAAGAGATTGCGGATTTTATTTTTTGCCATCTCACCCCAGGCCAGCATCCTGGCCCTGTCATTTTGAACTGAGTGCTCAGTATCCGAAAGGGCATGGCCTTTTCTCAGAAGTTTTGCCACCTGAATGCAGGCTCCCCAGTGAGAGAAGTAGAGTGCTGTTTATTGTTCAGTTGGTTTTTCAATTGAAACATTTCCAGATCCTCTTGACTGGGTCGAAGTGACCTGGGATCCTGTGATGTTCATGTTATGTTGCTTGGTACCTTGCATGACAACCTCACTTCTTTCAATTTCATTGTACAAATGGGTGGATTTGAGGCATCATATTTTGTAAAGTAGGGGGTCTGCTTTGAGTTGAAAACTCCCTGGGTCATTCCATGTCAATTCACACGCCTTCCCCACGTGACCCTCTCTGACTTACCCGATATCTCACATACAGGTACCTTTTGATGTCAATTGAAAGAATACCAAGTATTAGCACCCTACGTCCACCCTTTTTTGATTTTCTCATATTTGCTGTATTTCCAAGCATTATTCATGAATTTGCATATCATTTTCTTCTCAGTGTTTCAGTACTCAGATTTATTGGATCAAGCCACTAATGCTAATGCTGCCCGTTTACTTCCAGTGATTATGATAAACTATGCAAATAATTCTGATCCAATAAATCTGCAAATATGTGAAAATCAAAAAAGGGTGGACTGTTCCTTTAAGGTGGCCACCTTTACAACAGACCCACCTTCACTACGTCCCCTGAAAATATAACTTAATTGTATTGCAAATGTAATTTCTAAGATTGCTTTACAAAACAGGTCATATTTCATGTGAAACTGCAGAACATTAAAATGATATCAGAGGTTGGGTTAGACCATAGCCAACCACAGTACAGGCACAGACACAGGCATTTTGGAGTTGCATGTTGCGTGTAGAAGCAGACAGATGTCTTGTTAGCCAAGCCATGGAGGCCACTATGTACGCCAGACTGTCCCATAGATTATGGGGCCTATCCAGTAATTGCACTTGTCCCTCTCAATCAGTTATGCTCCAGAAATTGTGCAACCTCTGGTGGACACTTTTCGGGACATATGGTATCTCCACTACATCATGCACAGTGGATACCACTAACTATGGACTAATGGACTGGTCTGTACTATGTAGTGTGCTGTGAGGTCACGGGTAAGGAGAAGGTGTGGGGCAGACCTGGCCTGAGCCCATCTCTATTGGCCTGTAGCATTGTGTTTTGATGGGGAAAAAACGTAATATTTAATTAATTAATTAATTTCATTTTTTTCACCTAAGAAGGTCCAATTGAGCTACAGTAATTATTCTTTCAGGAAGTCCTGGCCAAGAGTGGCAGCAGTACAACATAAACTTCTCACTCTTTTCAATCTTGGTGACCGTATACCTGCTGCCAGTAGGGTCAGTGACGTTTTAGTAGTAGAAGTAGCAGTAGTAGCTGTGGTTGTACCACCTGACATTTGAGCCCCTAAGAGACATCATTGATCCAGTAGCACAAGCTAACCAAAGTACAGCCACACAGAGAGAGAGACTTCCGTGTTTGTGTCTGAAGCAGACAGAATTCTCTCAGGCAAGCCGTGGAAGCTGGTACATGCCTGAATGTCCTCATAGTATGGGAGTATGGGGCCGAATCGGTAATTACACTTCGTCCCTATTAACTCTCCTACATGGCGGGTACGGTCGGTGGAATGGTATGTGTCGGGCCAGCACAATATGTGGAGAGGGTGAGAGCCGTGGGGGAGACACAATGGTGATGAGGTCATGTCTTTCACTCTGGCCAAGGTCCCCCCACGCCAACTGGCCCCCCTCCAGCCAAAATTGGGAACAATGCCAATCTGTATGCCCCAGTACCCCCCCCTCCCACACACACACACACACACACACACACACACACACACACACACACACACACACACACACACACACACACACACACACACACACACACAGCCTCTCACACAAACATTTCTGTATCCTGGACAGTGTACACATACACGGTCGGCGTCAACATTGACATTAGGTAGTGCTTGTTAATGATTGTTTAGACGGAAAAAAAGATGAAGCGTTTGTGTCTGTGTGTGAAAGTGGATCTGCAGCTCTTGTTGACACGACACGGAAGCTCTATCTCTGTTTTCCTGTGAGTGTGTCTAAAAAAGAGACTCTATAATCCATTACTAGCAAATGGTGTCCGTGTGTATCTAAAGGAGGACGCTAAACCAACGGATGGCGTAAACTTGCTAAATTGTGCATGGCTAATCTAGGTCCATCAGCCCACATCTTCTTTCCTCCCGTTAAGCAATAGCCAGATTCTGACTCTCCCACACAACCAGTTGCTACCTTCCACACAACCAGAAGGGAAGGATGGGTGTAATAGCCTAGTAGTGCAGTCTGTTGTGTACCTGCTGGGGAATTGCAGTCACTGCATCATGCTTCTGGCATTTTAATATGGATGTTCCAGCTATTGTTCTCTCTCTCTCTCTCTCTCTCTCTCTCTCTCTCTCTCTCTCTCTCTCTCTCTCTCTCTCTCACTTTCTCTCTCTCTCTCTTTCTTCTCTCATGCATAGCATTAATTAGAGGTCAAGGATCGCTAACCTTTCTCATCAGTGCTAGGCGGTGTCAAGCTAGGAGCCTCAGCATCTCCTTGCAGGCCGGTTTTGGGTCAGTGGCTTGGAAGAAAGCACCGGGCCTCTGGGGGCAGAGTAAATAAGAAGCCCTTTCAGCCAATTGGCCCCTGGTGTTTGTGGAAGTAATGCTTAATGCTCGCAAAGACATCACGATGGGCTCTCTCGTGTAGGACTGGAGTCAGTAGGAGCATTGGGGCCGGTTTTACATAACCTAGCTGGCCTATGCCTAGAGCAATGTGATGCATTTTGTGTGATTTGTTTTGCACAGTCTTGTATAGTTGAAAATGTGGTGAAGATGTTGATTTTAAGATACAGAATGCTCTTTTAAGTTGTAGGAAAGCAAACTGCAAAGCATTGACGGCAACATTTTTAGTTCTCAATACTGTACAAGCAATGACATCTGTGGTCAGTTTAAGTAGCAGTGGGTTCTTTTGTCTGTCTGTCTGTCTGTCTGTCTGTCTGTCTGTCTGTCTGTCTGTCTGTCTGTCTGTCAGATCTCTCTCTCTTTATTGGGTACATCCTCCTCCACTGTGCCAGTGTAATGACAGACAGATGTATCTGATGAGTGTGTCATGCTGTCAAAAAATTAACTGTTTCTTTGAAAGTTTTCAGCCGTGTGAACGGAGCGATCCGGGTGACATTAGAGCATAATAATGAAAAAGGTGTGTGTGTGTGTGTGTGTGTGTGTGTGTGTGTGTGTGTGTGTGTGTGTGCGTGCGTGCGTGCGTGCGTGCGTGCGTGCGTGCGTGCGTGCGTGCGTGCGTGCGTGCGTGCGTGCGTGCGTGCGTGCGTGCGTGCGTGCGTGACGTGTGTGCGCGCGCGTGTGTGTGCGCACGCACCCGTGTGTAAATGCATATCCTTATGAATATGGGTGGTTGACATGATGCCCTGTTTTTACATAACATTAGTTAAAAACCTACAAAATTTATATTTTTCTTCTTGAAAACAAATGTAAATGAAAGATGTGGTACATCATGTTTTATGTTAGTCTTAGATGAGAAGAAACATTTTTGTTCAGATTTATGGAAGGGTTTACGTCAAATGTCCTGTGGTGTGATTGTAACATTAATACAACCTAGAATATATACAGCTATAAAATAACAATTTGAATCATTTATAAAGCATTTGGCATGATTGCATAAATATTAACCTTATATTAAAAATTATGAATGTGAAAAAAACTCTATACAGTAATATTAACTACAAGTTCAATTTCGTAACACAAATTGCGTCCTGCGGGGTGACATGTAAGTCAGGTTTATGGATGGGCAGCTACAAGGCCAACTACAAGGGTCTTAAAGACGGGCTCCTAATCAGTTATACCTCACTTATTGGAGAGTGGTGTGGAAGTTTAAGGTGACTATTAACCTCTTAATATGTCTACATATTGCAATGTTTCTATCACACAATGCTTAAGTTCATTTATGGTGTCCCGTGGTGTGACTGCTCATATGGATGGGAAAAAAAAAACGTTTGGGTCATTTCACGTGAAATCAGACACTTTGGGACCCGACCGACACCGATTTCAATCATACTTGCTGTGCCTGTTTAGTAGCAAGGTAGCACCCCAGAACTGCATTTGTGTGAATCCGACAGCAATATTAAGGGAGAAACAGACTAGCAAAGGTTTACATATAGGGCACTATGCATTCAGCCTTGATTATATCAGTCAATGTAAGTCACAAAAAGATGTATGTGGTGTTATTTGAAAGCTTTTTTCTGGCTCTACAAATTACACAAACAGCACGGAATACAACAGCCCTCCGAATATGAATTATCATAAATTGAAAAATTAAAAATTGAATATCAAAAAAACTTTTTTATTTTAAAATGGCCAGTTCCTTGTCTAAACATAGCCTGCAATGTCATGAACAACACCGAAATGCTGGTGTTTGGTTCTTTATTCATTTCAGAGATAATGGGACACAAAAATATGGCATTATACAAATCACCTAGTAATAACATGGTAATACCATAGTAATGTCATATGACAGCATGTCTATCGGAATATGTGAAGGATGGAGATGGTCCATGAGGATGCAGGAAGTTCAGTTTCACCTCTCCAGTGCTCGGCATACATTCCTCAACACATGCTAGCCACTAGTTGCCATCATATACAGCTACAACATACCCTTTGATGCTTGAACATTCAGAAAATTCATTTACTGAGCTTATTCTTTCAACCCTGCCTTCTCTGAATGTTGAAAATGGTCTAACTTCCACTGTGTCCATTGACAATGGGCAGAAGCTGTGTAGTTTTTGAGTACCTGGAATAGAGGCCGATGAGGGTGCAGGGCCCACCGGGAAAATGCCTGTTTTACCAGATGGCCAGTCCAGTCCTGTCCCTGACACTACTCTATTACTACTTCATTACAACTCATTTCAACCTTTATGTCCCATTATCTCTGAAATGAATAAAGAACCAAGCACCCAATTTTCAGGTGTTGATCATGACCTTACAGGCTATGTTAAGACAAGAAACCGGCCATTTTAAAATGTAAGTTTTTTTGATATTCGATTTTTAATTTTTCAATGTATCATAATTCTTATTCTGAAGGTTGTTGTATTCCATGCTGTGTTTGTAATTTGTAGAGCCAGAAAAGAGCTTTCAAACAACCTCAGACATATTTGTGTGACTTACACTGACTGATATAATCAAGGCTGAATGTATAGTGTCCTACCCTCATATGTAAACCTTGCTAGTCTGTTTCTCCCTTAATATTGGTGTCAAATTCACACAATTGCAGTTCTGGGGTGCTACCTTGCTACTAAACAGGCACAGCAATTGAAATCGGTGTCGGTCAGGTCCCAAAGTGTCTGATTTCATGTGAAATGACCCGTTTTATGAGTGAAAACACATATTAAGGTTAAACACAATATCATTATCTAGTTAGCATGAGCTCGGAGGTCAGTCACGGATACAAAAGGATTAAAATGGCCACAATGCAGTGAATTTCCTGTGGTGTGACTTCATGTCCTGTGGTGTGACATGCTCAGGCACTGTGTTACTCAATCCTCACTTATTTTTCATGCATCATGAACACAATTATTACATGTAATACAGTGAAACCATGCAGTGAAATCACAGTTGTCTGCCTGTAAGATGCATAAGCTTGTGGGGGTGGGGGTGCGGGTGGTGGTTAAAGGAACAATAGCAGAAAGAGCATTGGGGATATGTTTGTGCAGAATATTTGTGATTTTATTGTATCTTACAGAAATGTCACACCAATGATGTCACACCACAGGAAACATTTTCCCAAAAATGGCAAAAATTAAGCGAAATTCCACGAACCACAGAGTGCTTTATTTTTTTCAATTTTTTCCCCAATTTTTCTTCCCATTTTTTCAGGAATTGGAATACGTTTCCTCCTTTAAGTGTGTTACGGTCTTAAACGTCAACCACCCATATTCATGTTTGTGTGTGTGTGTGCTATATCTTAAAGGGGTATGCCACTATTTTGGGGCTTAATACAGTTAAAATTGTTGGCTGGGGTTTATGAAGGTGGTAAAGTGTCTTATTTTTCATGTTAAGCGTTGTCTTGCTGTAAGACAAGTTAAAAGAGGGAATATGTCGCTAAGCTAGTGAAAGTCAATGTATCCGTGTAGCATTGTAGCATGCTACACGGATACATTGACTTTCACTAGCTTCGCGACATATTCCCTCTTTTAACTTGTCTTAAAGCAAGACACCGGCTTACATGAAAAATAAGACACTTTACCACCTTTATAAATCCCAGCCAACGATTTTAACTGTATTAAGCCCCAAAATAGTGGCATACCCCTTTAAGTGAGTTTGGGTTATTGTATTAACTCTTTTGGTATTTGTGGTGACATGAGTTATGGAAGTTGGTACAGCCTGTTGGCTGTTTGGAGCTGATCCCCTCCCAGAGTGACAGGAGAGGAAAGAACTCTCATCACCAGCACTCTGCCCACACACCTGACGAGAGAGAGAGAGAGAGAGAGAGAGAGAGATGGAGAGAGAGAGAGATGGAGAGAGAGAGAGATGGAGAGAGAGAGAGATGGAGAGAGAGATGGAGAGAGATGGAGAGAGATGGAGAGATGAGTGAGTGAGGGAGGGAGGGAGGGAGTGAGTGAGTGAGTGAGTGATGGAGAGAGCGAGTGAGTATGTTGGAGTGCTCGTGGCATCTTATTCCCTCTGGCTTGGTTGCCATAGTAGCAGCAGTAGCAGTGTGCATCGTGAAGCCACAGCCATGGAAACCTGACAGTGACAACGTAATGACAGGCATGCATTTTCTTGCTCTCTTTCACATACTTCCTGCTCCTTTCCTTTCCTTCTCTCTATCCCTCTCTTTCTCTTGTTGCACACCCCTTTATTTCTTTAATTCTATCTGCATCTCTTATCTCGATTTCTATTCCTCCCACCCTCTTTACTTTAGACCCCCACCCCCATCTCTCTCTCTCTCGGACACAGTTTCTCTCCTCACTCTCATCCCCTCTTTTTCACAAACTCCCCTCTATTCTGGCCAATTCCTCTCACTTTTTCTCTCCTGCCTCTGCCCACGCATACATAGTCACACACACACACACACACACACACACACACACACACACACACACACACACACACAGACACACACACACACTGTTTCTGCTCTGTGTCGTGGTGTGTCTGGTGTGTGTTTAAAGGGGATAATTAGGAGTCATTTTCATCTGGCTGCTGCTGCACTCTGCCTTTCTCACTCCTCTCCAGGGAGACCTGCTAACGCCGGCGCTTCTCAAGCACCTGGAAAAGTGTGTGTGAGTGTGTGTGTGTATGTGTGTGTGTGTGCGTGCGCGTGCGCATGCGCTGGTTTGGTGTGTGTGAGTATATGTCAGCCTGTGTGTGAATGACATGTGAAAGTGTGTGTGTGTGTGTACTGGTTTTTGGTATGTGTGTGTGTGTGCCAACGTGTGTGTGAATGACATGTGATGGTAAAAAAAATGATGAGTCATGCACGGGCCAGCGGAGGAGAGTAATTATCGACCAGGTCTCTGGAGCATTAGCTTCTATTACTAATTTCCTCTGCCACGGAATCGGAGGCAGAGAGACACTGTGTGTGAGAGAGAGAGAGAGACAGACAGACAGACAGAGAGAGTGAAAGACAGACAGACAGAGAGAGCGAAAGACAGACAGACAGACAGTGCGACAGACAGACAGACAGACAGACAGAGAGTGCGAAAGAAATACAGACAGAAAGCGCGAAAGACAGACAGACAGAGAGAACGAAAGACAGAGAGAACGAAAGACAGAGAGAACGAAAGACAGAGAGAACGAAAGACAGAGAGAGCGACACACAGAGAGCGACACACAGAGAGCGACACACAGAGAGCGACACACAGAGAGCGACACAGGGAGACAGAGAAAGAGACTGAGAGAGAAAGAGAAAGAGAAAGAGACTGAGAGAATGCTAGATCGAGGATGGTGGTGAAGGAAAGGTGATGAGTGGGCAGCATGATATGGGAGAAATGATCTGCACGTTTTCCAAGTGAAGCGGATCATGAACAGGACTTCCAAGTGGACTTCACCCCCTCAGGTCCCCTTCCCACCATGAAAAGCTTCTCCAGCCTCCTACGCAACCTCCACACGCGCACAGCACCTCTCCCTCTCCCTATCCCTATCCCATCCATCTGGAAGCAGGAATGGAAGAAATGTGTCAAACAGGAATGAGCTGGCCTCCTATGGCCCACACACACACACACACACACACGCACACACACACACACACACACACACACGCACGCACAGGGAAAGAGAAAGCCTCTTTTTCGTCTGTTTTGGCTCTCTCTCACAGGCGCACAGAGTCCAGTTTCTAGACAGTATCTTGAGGATCTCCGTGTCCAAGTCTTCCAAATCTCCCAGCTGCTCCAGGAGGGGATGGGATTGGATGGGTGTGTAGCGTGCTTCACCAATAAACAGACATGACCACACAAGATGGCTGTGGGGCCTGTCTGCCTGCCCTGGCATCTGCTTTCAAGGGGTTCTGGAATCACACACTTCTCCAAACATTCCCAACAGGAATTCCCTCTGCCTCCGTGGGAAGCCTCCTCACAGTACCTTTGCATTGCTGATGGCCAGCAGCATTCCTGGGCCTTTTCTCTCATCCAGACTAATGCAGAGTGATATTCCTTCTAGTGCACATCATGCTCTCGCGCGGGGCTGCTGCCTGTTGCACAGCTGGAACTGTAGGACGTACAGCCTGGCCTTAAGCCATACTGTGTGTTCATGTATGTCTTTGTCTGTGATGCATAGCAGAACCAAAATTCACACATTGTGGCTACACTTTTCCACTTTAGTATTCTTGCCGGTCTTGGTCAATCAAATTTAACAAAAAACAAACACAGGCCATTGGGGCATATCATCAAAATCTGTCATTACTTAGATGGGCTGTTCCTCTGTCAGGTAATGGACATTTTGTAGATCCTACCCTTGAGAACTTTCTGTCTATCCTGACTTTTCCGTATGATCCATCTCTTGGAGCTGCTACACCGTAAAAAATCAAAGGTTCCTTTAAGAACCTCCAGTTGTCACGGTGGGAATCCTCCTAAAGGGTTCTCCGACGAACCCTCAAGGTGATTGGAAGAAGTTCAAAGGGATCTTCCAGTGGCATAATGAAGAACCCCAAAATAAGTACTTTGAGGAACCCGTCGATTGCCACCTTGGAAGAACCCCAAAGGGCTCTTAAAGAAACTAAGGGCTTCTTTCCAGAACTTTTAGGTTCTTCACAGCACCTTTTGGTTTCCCCACAAACCAGCTGAAGGTTCTTTTCAGAGACCTTCACATTTCCACAGTGCACTGTGGAGCTGGCGGTCACAGAGCTGTTCTCTTCATGCCTGTGTCCTGCTGATGATGAGAAATGGGGTTGTGAGGGCCCAGTGGCTGGTTTGAGGAAGGATGGGGTGTGTCCCCTGCTGCATCTACACAGAAAGATGGGGTAAAGATGGGGAAAGAGGAGGCGTACCCTCTGGTGCTATGCTTTATTGCTTTTGTCTTTTTGGGAAGAGAGGAGGAACTGCCCAGATGTCTGGAGTCGGGCAACGGCTTGACCTTTCAACCCTCTCCTTCATCTTACCAACCCCTTATTCTCTATCTCTCTCTTCATAGCTCTCTCTCTCTCTATCTCTCTCTCTCTCTTTCTCTCTCGCTCTCTCTCTCGCTCTCTCTCACACTCTCTCACTCTTGCTTTCTCTCAGTTTCTCTTACATTCTTTATTTGTTTCACTGTATTCTCTCTCTCTCTCTCTCTCTCTCTCTCTCTCTCTCTCTCTCTCTCTCTCTCTCTCTCTCTGTCTCTCTGTCTCTCTGTCTCTCTGTCTCTCTCTCCTCTTTCTCTCTCTCCTCTCTCTGTCTCAGCTAACTGGGTGAGGGCATCTATGAGGAAGGAGCTTAGCGGCCAGCCCTTTCATTCCAAGGGCAGCTCCGGCTGTATTGTGGTCGGTGCGGGAGGGGAGGGAGGGTGGCTGGGAATGTGGGGCGCAAAGCCACACATCTGTCAAAATGTCACATGGCCTCTTGCCCCGTGGTCTCCTTTCTCTCTCTCTCTCTCTCTCTCTCTCTCTCTCTCTCTCTCTCTCTCTCTCTCTCTCTCGCTCTCTCGCTCCATGGAAGAGCAGGGATTACTTCAAGGCATCCCCCTTTTTCTCACGACCATTAAAATCTCCCGCTTGTCAGTCCTAGTTCTCCAACAGGCTCTATGTGTGGATAAAGCCAACGTTTATGGCCTTCTTCCTGGAGAAAATTCTCAAATCAAGTCTGCCTGCTGTCACTTTGAAATACCACATGAATTTGTAATGGGCCCGCGTCCCGTGCGAGTCCGCCATTCTGTTGTCTTCAAACTGTTGCATGCCTTTCTTGGAGTCTCCCCTTCAAGGCATTGTCTCTTCTGTTGTTTGTTAATGTCCGTGACTGATATTCCACCTGTCGTTTGGGATTGCGTGGCTAGCCAGGGAAAGGCACAAGAGTAATTTATCAACGTTGGCCCACAGCTTTCAAGGAATCCTTTCATCTGCCCCCAGAACTTGCGCATCAAGACATTTTTATTTCCAAGTAAACAACAAAAAGGGCCCTCGCAAAACATCTGGCCCTGCTTGTGGTTAGAGCGAAAACAAATGAGCAAGAATAGAGAGCGTAATTACACCTAAGTAGACGCTGAAGCTTGACATGCAATGCGCTAAACACTATGCAAGAACAGATTTCGGGGCCCTTATTTTTGTACCCAGTCAAACTGGCATTTAATCTTGTTGAAGATCCTGGGTCTCGTCATGCATCATAATGCGACCACAGCCTATTTCCCTCCTTTTTTGTGGGACCAGCTGCTTTGCTGCTTAGCTTTTGGAGTAACAAGGCTGCACAGCATTGTTTTTTTAAGTCGGCCATCTTAAATGTTTGCTTCCTTATTATAAAAGCTAATACTAATAGCCCAGTGCTCTTAGCCAGTTGTGTTGGGTTATGGTTATGGTTATTGTTGTGCCTGGACAGTCATGGGTAAGCGCGGTAAGGGCGTCATACTTGTGTTGTAGCCCAAAGGCTGGTTGGTGGGGGCAGTAATTAAGCAGTGCTCTCTCCCCCATCCTCCTGAGCATGGTACCATCCTGCCGCACTGCTCCCTTTCGGGCGCCATTGGGTGCTGCCCCTTGCATGGGTGAGGCATAAATGTAATTTCGTTGTGTGCGGTGTGCTGTGTTCACTTGTGTGCTGTGTCACAATGACAATGGAAGTTGGAGTTTCCCAGTTGGACTTTCACTTCACTCAGGGCATAGGTAATAAAGCGAGACTAGTGTTTCCCAATAGTCAGTTTTGCTGGTGGTTTTCACAGGTGGCTTTCTCTTATAAAACATTTTTTCGTGCGCTTGTAACCTGGTGGAAGGCACTTTCGGAATTTGATTTGCTGCACCCCAAGGGCCACAATTGCAGTTTGGAGAGTTGTCCACCTTTCTTTGATAGTCACCATTTCACATACCACAACAGTTTTCAATCTACAGACCTTTGCAGGACTGTGTGACATGTGTTGATTAATTCTATATTTTGGGCGACCTGCTGGCTGGTTGACAAAAATCGTTTGCAACTAGCTGCATTTGTCTTGTTTCTGCAAATTGAAAATATGGACTTGTTTGTTGAAGCTGATCCACTTTAGTTGTTCTTCTGGTCCTGTTCTCTTTGTAGGGTTAAATGAAGGACTGTGATGGATAGTGTTTGCGTGGTGTGCAGTGGGCATTCAGAATCAGAGTTATAGCCTGTAGTGTGTGTGTAGACAAGCTTGCAAGAATGTGTATATCACCACCTCACAGGCCCCTGCCTTTTTTCTCTGCAAGGCCAGGAGACATCTTAATAAAAACACATTTTAGAGGAGGTCCAGAAACAAAAAGCTTGAGGGTAGGTCCTAGGCCCCCCTCTATGATTCTCTGGCCCAAAGTCCTAAGCTGTCTCTCTGGAACTAAGCCCCAAGGTCTCAGACTCTCTCTATGAATCATCTGCCCAGGGTGTGACTGAGGCTCCCTTTATGAATCTGCTGCCCATGGCTCTGGCCCTTCTCTGTGAATGTATGGCCCAAGATCATTTCATCACGACGAATCTGCAGCCCCCGGTGCAAGAACATATTCGAAATAATCAAAATGAAGATCTACGATCTCAGGTTTTGGAGCTAGTAGCCCAGGGTCCTAGGGCACACCTCTCTTTATTATGAATCTGTGACCCCGGGTCCTATCCTCCCTCAGTGGATCCACACAGAGGCGCCGAGCCTCTCCTTTATGAGTCTGTGGCCCAGGGTGCGAGAGATTTAGTGCCTTCATTAGCGTGACCACCCCTTGCCTTTGAGGGTCTCTGCTCTGTGGTGGGATCTCTTGCTGCTTTTAGACTTCTTGGCGGGAAGAGCGACCGGAGAGATGGAATGCTGGACAGAGGAGGCTGTCAGCAGCCTCAACACCCTCACCTCCCTGCCTGAGGAGCCTGACTGTGCAGCAATGTAAACACAAGTGTGTTGTAAAGAAACACACTTGCAGCAGAATGGACTCACTCACCCACTGCATGGAAAACAAATGACTACTGATAAGTGAAGGGTGTGTGTGTGCGTGTGCATGTGCATGTGCGTGTGTGCGTGTCTCTGGGTGTGTTTGTGTGTGTGTGTGTGAGTTTGTGTGTGTTCCTGTGTGTGTTCCTGTGTGTGTGCGTGCGTGTGTGCGTGCGCGCGCGTGCGTGCGTGATTAGTCTTGTTGGTGTTGGATCCACTGCGCGTCTTTTTTCATTACTTTTTCAAGGCCTGAAGGAACGGTTGAAAGAAGGTGGGAAGACTGCAGAACAAGCACGACCTTCTCCTCGTGAATATGAATGAAGAATGCTCCAGGGACCACTAGCCTATGCGATGTTTAAACATGGCCCTGGAACACTGACGTTGCCATAGCAATGTTTTGGCATCGTCCTCCAAATCTCCCGCTGACACTTAAACAAATCGTTATTGTTCAGCTTGCGAATAGCACGCTCCATAGTAATTGTTTCGTTAAACGAAGGGAAGACGTGGTGCCAACAAGGGAAGGCATCAGACTGTCAAGAGCATGAAAGGGGCCAAGATTCACGTCTGCACACTGAGGCGACATTGGGGTCGTTCTTCATAACCTTTTGCAGTCTTGTAAAGGCTCAAGATTGTTGCAGAGTGTCAGTTAGCTCCCATAGAGAGCAGAAAAGCTTGTGAAATAGTGGCCTTGGTGTCACATAGGGACACCATGCTTAAAGGAGCCCTGTGTATTGTAGTAGTTTATTTCCATGCTATCCATTCACAGATGTCACCTTTTTTTTTACGAATTCTTACACCACCATCAAATTCTGTGTAATGACTGGGAAAATTGTACTTTTAAGGTGGATCTTTTCCATGTCCGCTATTTCGAATTTTCATTTTTAGCTGTGACATTTTTATCTGCAAAACGTACTGTACTTTGGTCATACTATTAAATATTAGTTTATTAAATATTTAGTAAATATTCATGAAAAGGTCAAATTTGAACAGTTCCAAACTCCACATTAGTGTGAGATATGACACCCCTCTTGTCTATGGCTCTACTACAAGCCTGTTTAGTTATCCGAGGCAGCTGAGAATTGTGGCATAGAACTCAAAACAGGAAGTTCAGAAAGGTCATGTTATCTGAATTGGTCTGGATATTTGACATTTTGGTAGGCCTAGTTACCTTTTTCGCTCTCCAAAATAAACTCAACAGCAACAGAGCAATCTGCAACAGAGCAGTCAGCCAGCCTAGGACCTCACACACAGACAGCCCAGATACTTCATCTGAGGCTTTTGTTGTGGGGCATTTCAGCAGTCACAAGTAGAGGAGGACACACACACACACACACACACACACACACACACACACACACACACACACACACACACACACACACACACACACACACACACACACACACACACACACACACACACACACACTACGCTTATTTGTGAGGAATGCACTTAACTCTCCGAGGTAAAGTGCTGCGTTGTCTCCTGGACCTTTGCAAATTGTCTTTCTCACAGGTCTCAAGGAGGTAGGTAGGATTTTCAAGCGAGGGTGATTATTTCACATTGGCAACCTGAGTCACTTTAGTCTTTTCACCTGTAAAGCCTGCGCAGAAACACCTATCGGTATACCGACAGTCTTGCAATTGCACAGGCAAGGTTGCATTTAAGCCAATAAAAGGTGTTAATTATTTCCATGGCCTTGGCTGCGTGTGAAAAAAAGAAGGAAAAGACCTCTCGGCAAAGTGTTACAGCAGTGCACTTTTATAGTATGTTTTTTTCACTCTTTCTCTAGCTTTTTTGTCGTTTTTGTAAATGGCCCCAGGCTAGCAGCCTCCATTGGCACTGAATACTTTCCACAGAAGAAGCGTTTTGAAAGGAATCCTAAATTTGGACGATTTTCTGCATTTTTCTTTTTTGTGTGTTGTGTGGTGCCCAGAAGAAGAGATTAAAATCACTACAATCACAAGCTTTTCAGAGCAACTAGCACTCAGTGTTCATCTCTGAGAGCCTCCCGCTGAGCCCTCCCCTTGTCACAGTCGGCAGAAGGCTGAAGAAAAGATGAGGAGACCGAAAAAGACAAAATGTCTTGATGGAGATAATTTAAGTTGCCATCATTTGGAGTCAGGGCGTCTACTTTTCTAGGCCAGTGTTTTTTTAGTGTTTTACCAAAATTGATGTGATTTCTTTACCCTTTACTGAGAGGCTGTAACCTGCTTCACTTTGTGCCACTCTTGGCCACTCTAATTTTTCCCCAGAGCAGTGATTTTGTTGTTTTTTTCCTCACAGAAGTTGTTTCAGTCTTGAAATGGAAGCACTTTTGAATGAGCTGTTGGCAGCCGTCATGGACAATGACATTGCAGATTTAGAGGCGTGGGCTGCCTCTCTGTTTGCCTCACTTCTGCTCTCTTTGTCTGCAAATCGATAGATGCTGTCGTTTGCTCTCCTTGCTGGCTGATAACAACAGTAAGCAGGCTTGTGCTTTTCCGACTCCATATGGAAGTGAATTGGAAAAGCGTCATTTCACGTCAATTCACATGATTCCCTAGAATCTCCCAAAGTGACTCTCGTCTTCGATTTGCCTGATCTGTCACAGACTGGTAACTTTTGATGCAAACTGAAAGAACACCAAGTTTCAGCATCCTTCCTCTAACAATTTTGGAGATGAGGCCCTGCAGTTTGTGTGCTGCCACCACTTTCCGAGGCCAGGAATTGTAATTTAATTGACATGGTTTACGATGCGAACCAAAAAACGTTTTTTTTCTCTGCGAACTGTCAGCTTGCTCATCCGGGTAATATACAGTCATGTGTGGAAAATTATGTACGCGGATGGTTCTCAGGTAAGCACATTAGTGCCAAACGTAGCTGGTGCTGGCACCGACACCGTTCTGGTCGACCTGGAAACAGTACGTGACAGTCTTGCCGCCTTTCCATCTCGATTGTACTCCAATGTATCGTACCCCTCTGGCTCCCAGACAGGGGGGCTTAGCAGCTTGTTTTAATAGGCTAAGTGTCGACTTAGAGTCTGCCAGTCTGGAGTGGATCTGGCCTCTCAACAGAGAGGACTGTTTGAGTTACAGAGTTAACAGTAGGCTTTACAGTACGAACTAAGGTACAGGGTCTGTTTGGCAGTCTTCGGAAAGTTGACTTGATGTGAGATAGAAGTGCACCACACACACACACACACACACACACACACACACACACACACACACACACACACACACACACACACACACACACACACACACACACACAGAGACACACACACACAGAGACACACACACACAGAGACACACACACACAGAGACACACACACACACAGACACACACACACACACACACACACACACACACACACACACACACACACACACACACACACTTTTTTGTGTGGCCATTATAACAAGAGCAGGCCTGGAGTGGAGTTTTTATTTTCAAAAGAAAAGGTAGAAAAAGGAGCAGGAACGGCCTTCACAGGAGTCTGTCTGACTTAAAAACAAAAAAACTTTGAAACCACACATCCTTCAGTTCACAAAGGCAAGAAACACACACACACAAACACACACACACACACACACACACACACACACACACACACACACACACACACACACACACACACACACACACACACACACACACACACACACCATGGCAACAACAACAAAAAAGAAAATGCCCCCCTCCATTCCTTCCTCCGCCCTCCTTCCCTCCATCCCTTTCTCTGCGTTCAGCTCCTTGGCTGGATGTAATCTCAGGACGGCGATAGACTGGGACGCTGGACAGCAAGTGGCCAAAGAACACAAAAGCTGGACGGCTCCTCAGATGCTTTCAAGCGCCTGGAATAAATAAATCTTGCACTGAAAGAATTTCTTGCTGCTGATTTTTTTTCTTCTTCCACCCTCTTCCCTCCCTCCCTCTTCTTTCCTCTTCTTTCCTCTTCTTTTCTTTTCCTTTTCCTGCGAGCGCCAGGGAGACTGTGTTGAGCAGCTGTCGGGACACTGTGTGGTGATTTTGGATGGGTCAGTAGTAGTACTACTACGGGATTCACACAGCTCTCAAGTCCTCCTCCTCTTCTCCCCACCCTCCTCTGTCTCTCCTTCACTCTCCCTCTCTTACTTGTCTTCCTTGCTTTGCCTCTCTCAAACCCCTCTCACCATCCCTCCGTCTCTTTTTCACACTAGCACAAACAATACGTTTTGCTCTCCAACTCACTCCTTTACACACACGCAGGCACACACACACACACACACACACACACACACACACACACACACACACACACACACACACACACACACACACACACACACACACACACACACACTGGGCCCTGCTCCTGCACTTCTACTCTCACTACTCTTCTACTCTTCTCCGTCTGTCTGCCCCTCGCTCCGCTCCCCTCCCTGCAGGCCAGGCCAGGCCAAGTGCTGGGCCTCTCCTGTGGGGGCTCCAGGGGAGACAGTGGCCTTAGCAGCCCTCTGAGGGCCATGCACAAACCCTCTTAAGGTGACGACACACACTGGGGGACACTTCTATTGCCCTGTTGCCTGGCTACGTGAAGGAAGACATTTTGTTTTGGTACTCACTTTTTCCCCATCTGATATTAGCCACCACTAGTTTGGAGAAGTTGAATCATCTGTTTGAACCCGGTCATGGATGTCTAATCAGAGCATGAGAAGGATGTTGCTCGGCAACATTGCTGAAAATGTCACCCCATGTATGATTTCGCCCTTGAGGGAGGCTGTGTTATGCCCACACACATACACACATACACATACACACACACACATACACACACACACACATACACACACACACACACACACACACACACACACACACACACACACACACACACACACACACACACACACACACCTCACACATGTAGTCTGTGATGAAATGTTTTTCATAATTGCAAGTCTGTACAATCTTTAGCATACCTACCAAATACATGAGGAACAACAAAGCCTTCAAATGCCAAGAAGTACTGATTTATGTGAGGCTTTTCATATCGTTTTTTTCCCGCCGCACCTTACCTGACCTGCTCTTTGGGCTACTTTAGCGAGACCCAGTGAGCAAATTTTCAGTTGGAGTGGGCCTTAGGAAGCAGTGTTGGTGTGATGGCATGACTTGACGGGCTGACCGGTGCGAACCGGATATATTCTTCTGGCACGAGAGCTGCCACTCAAAGGGACCTGTGTGTTTTAAGAAGTCAGTTAGGAAGTGAAGCGGATTGAGGACGTAAATATTTAGTTATGTTGAGTGAAGTCATTCAGGCCGGTGTAGCTCCACAGGAGAAGTGTGTTTCTGTGTGACTCCTCATACGAACGCATTAGACAAGGGTGGAAAAAAAAACGGTCTTAACTCTTTAACCCATTCACTTTTAATGATGTATTTGATCAGAATTTCCGAATGCATGGGAAGAATATGAAGTAGTTTTTTTTCCCGAACGTGATCTGTGTTATGGGAGCACATTTGTCAAATTAATACGGATAAAGAGTTTTCTCTTGAGGCTGACCTCAAAAACCATATAGAACCCCTCTTTGGTTACATGCCATCAACATTACTGTACGTGTGTGTGTGTGTGTTTGTGTGTATGCGTGTGCGTGTGTGCGTGCGTGCGTGTGTGTGCGTGCTCCTATTCACACAAAAGGTGAAGTGTTTCAGTTTGTTGTCTTTTATCGCTTGCCTCTCTATCGTCTTACAAGCGGTTGCTTGTGTGTGAAATTTGTTCCTTTGTTTCCGGATGCACTGCTTCAGTGTGTGTATGTGATTGTGTGTGTGTGTGTGTGTGTGTGTGTGTGTGTGTGTGTGTGTGTGTGTGTGTGTGTGTGGCTCAGGGAAATGGCCGCACACAATGGAGAGGAAATAAACAGGCGTGTGATAAACGGTTGCCAGTACGCCGATTGTTTGCCGTGCAAAAACTCCTGCAAATATCGGACCACTTTGCGCTTCCCTTGGTCTTTATAGTATGGAGTGCACACACACACACACCTCTTCTCAGCAGATGGATGGTCTGTGCTGTGCTGACTGATTGGTAATCAGAGGTAACGCGGCTGGTGTGATCCTCAGGTTCCACAGATGTGTCTAAATGTTGTGATGTCTTGTCATTTTCATGTGGGTCATTTCATGTGAAATCAGACACTTTGGGACCCGACCGACCCGGATTTCAATCATACTTGGTGTGCCTTTTTAGTAGCAAGGTAGCACCCCAGAACTGCATTGGTTTGAATCTGACACTAATATTAAGGGAGAAACAGACTAGGAAAGGTTCACATGTGAGGGTAGGACACTATACATTCAGCCTTGAATATATCAGTCAGTGTTAGTCACAAAAAGATGCCTGTGGTGTTATTTGAAAGCTCTTTTCTGGCTCTACATATTACACAATCAGCTTGGAATACAACAACTCTCAGAATATGAATTATGATAAATTGAAAAATTAAAAATTGAATATCTAAAAAAACTATATTTTAAAATGGCCAGATCCTTGTCCAAACGTAGCCGGCAATGTCATTAGCAACACCTCAAATGCTGGTGTTCGGTTTTTTATTCATTTCAGAGAGAATTTGACTCACATCATACAGACCACTTACTAATAATATGGTAATACCATAGTAGCATCACATGACAAAACAAAAACAAAACAAAAATGGTCAGTTTCCATGGTCCCAGGTTTCAGAAAACTAAGGCAGATGTCCATTTATACACACCAAATGATGATATGTGAATGTTTGAACATTCCTTCTCTGTGTACCTGTGTCATCTTCCCTTTACCGTACTTTAAAGAGATAATCAATGGCTACACTCTCATTTTGTACTCTACAGTGCATTTGAAGCAGCAGCTGTGTCTTTTGTAGATAATGTATAAGTATGTCCCGTTGCAGTTACAGGTTCCACTACCAGAAGCACATCCTGATGATCCATGACAAGTCTATCTGGTCTGAAGGGAAAAGTGAAGGATGTAGATGGTCCATGAGGATGCAGGAAGTTCAGTTTCACCTCTCCAGTGCTCAGCATACATTCCTCAACACATGCTAGCCACCAGTTGCCATCATATACAGCTACAACATACCCTTTGATGCTTGAAAATGTAACACATTCCTTTACTGCGCTCACTCTTTCAACTCTGCCTTCTCTGAATGCTGAAAATGGCCTAACTTCCACTGTGTCCATTGACAATGGGCAGAAGCTGTGTAGTTTTTGAGTACCTGGAATAGTTCTTGCAGATTCCAACCTTTTCAACAGGTTCTCAGCTTCATGATGGTACATCTCTGTTGTGGCAAACTGGCAATGGATGTTCTTGAGGGAGATGCACCATCATGAAGCTGAGAACATGTTGAAGAGGTTTGAATCTGCAAGAACTATTCCAGGTACTCAAAAACTACACAGCTTCTGCCCATTGTCAATGGACATTAGGCCATTTTCCGCATTCAGAGAAGGAGTTGAAAGAGTGAGCTCAGTAAAGGAATGTGTTTACATTTTCAAGCATCAAAGGGTATGTTGTAGCTGTATATGATGGCAACTGGTGGCTAGCATGTGTTGAGGAATGTATGCTGAGCACTGGAGAGGTGAAACTGAACTTCCTGCATCTTCATGGACCATCTCCATCCTTCACTTTTCCCTTCAGACCAGATAGACTTGTCATGGATCATCAGGATGTGCTTCTGGTAGTGGAACCTAACTGCAACAGGACATACTTATACATTATCTACAAAAGACACAGCTGCTGCTTCAAATGCACTGGTAGAGTACAAAATGAGAGTGTAGCCATTGATTATCTCTTTAAAGTATGGTAAAGGGAAGATGACACAGGTACACAGAGAAGGAATGTTCAAACATTCACATATCATCATTTGGTGTGTATAAATGGACATCTGCCTTAGTTTCTGAAACCTGGGACCATGGAAACTGACCATTTTTGTTTTGTTTTTGTTTTGTCATGTGATGCTACTATGGTATTACCATATTATTAGTAAGTGGTCTGTATGATGCCATATTTGTGAGTCAAATTCTCTCTGAAATGAATAAAAAACCGAACACCAGCATTTGAGGTGTTGCTAATGACATTGCCGGCTACGTTTGGACAAGGATCTGGCCATTTTAAAATATAGTTTTTTTAGATATTCAATTTTTAATTTGTCAATTTATCATAATTCATATTCTGAGAGTAGTTGTATTCCATGCTGATTGGGTAATATGTAGAGCCAGAAAAGAGCTTTCAAACAATACCACAGGCATCTTTTTGTGCCTAACACTGACTGATATATTCAAGGCTGAATGTATAGTGTCCTACCCTCACATGTGAACCTTTCCTAGTCTGTTTCTCCCTTAATATTAGTGTCAGATTCAAACCAATGCAGTTCTGGGGTGCTACCTTGCTACTAAAAAGGCACACCAAGTATGATTGAAATCCGGACCGGTCGGGTCCCAAAGCGTCTGATTTCACGTGAAATGACCCATGTGTATAATATTGCACTTCAGGGTTGGCTTGAGTAAAGGAGGGTAATACTTCGAAACATTGAGAATAAGTCTCATTTGGACCCGAGGGAAGGCTTAGGGAAGGACTCAACATGAAAATGATGCTGCTGTTTGTTGTTTTATATACCCCCGCTATAAAACTGGTTGTATCTTGGAAATTAAAGATCCTCTCATAAAAAAAATTGTTTTAATCCTGTCTTGGGTACTGTAGGTAGCATGTGGTGTTGGTGATTGGTCTTTTTCAGATTTCTTTAAATACACAAGTGTGTGGGCTTTTAATTGATGTGCGGAATGAGGCTTTTGAAGGTCCACAGAGGTGTACGTGCTGTTACTTATTATGCCTCCACCTTGTTATTGTTCTCCTGTCTTCCGGCCATCTGTCCGTTACACATTTTGATTTGTGCGATAACTTTTGAACGGGTAAATGAGTTTTGACCAACTCTTGGGAGGGAAGGAGGACTTGATATTGCTCTATAAAAGATGCATGATACTGATCAACTTTTGTAGGCCACTTTTATTCAACAACATGGATGAAAGCAGCAGAATCACCCCTTTGGTATTCTACTTGGAGTTCTACTTTTTTCATTAATACTCAAAGTGTTAGTGCTCAAATGCAAATTATCGATTAATTCATTAATTGTTAATTGATTGATCTAATCGATCAACTTGAGATTAATTGATAAGCAACATTTTCTACCCAAATTTCAATGTTCACCCCTGAAAAAAACTGATTAAATCTTACAATTAAAAATGAGAATTTTAAATTAATTTCAATGTATTTTCTTGAATCCAAAGCACTTCACTTCACTTCCAAAGCACCAATTCACACGCACTTCGTCATGCCCATTTCAGGCGGGTCTCTCACGTGATCAATTAATTCATTTTTGAATCTATTAACATTTTAGTCGATTAATTGTTGACATCCCTAGCTGAAAGGTTTTCCTGTGGCACAGGAAAGTATAAGAGTGGCACAGTACTGCTGCTCCTGCTCAAGTGTGCTTGGACAACTAGGCTACTTCCCCCTCCATGGCTTTCAGCTGTCGTTTGTGTTGCCGTGGTAACCGAACAGTTAGGGGAGTCTGGCATCATCTCCATCGAGGCAGCATTGGCAATGCCACACACACACACACACACACACACACACACACACACACACACAGACACAGACACAGACACAGACACAGACACAGACACAGACACACACACACACACACACACACACACACACACACACACAGACACACACACAGACACAGACGAATAATCTCTAACATCAGTTGAGAAATCATCAGCTAAGCAGGGGTTAAATGTTTAAACGTGTGTTTCCCCTCCTTCCCCTCCCTACATCTTTGTGTTATTTTTTCCTCTTCTGTCTTTCGTTCTCTACTGTACTTGTACTGTTCGGAGGGTCCCCATCAACACATTGCCTTCAGCCTCTAATGAGCGTGTGTTCCTGCAGATGCTTTCACTCTGTGGTCTCAAAGGACGCTGTTTCTTTTTTTATTTCCTTCTTTTTCTTTTTCTTCTTCTTTTTCTGTGTTTTCCTCTCGGCTGTTTCTCACTCGGCCGGTAAGAGTTGAGTTGAGTCGAGAGGAGAGGCGAGGAGAGGCAGCCCACCCATGCTGCTGCACCTCCTGATATTTAATCCTTCGCTGCTTCACACCGCAATTAGATTTCGAGTTCAGCAGCGAAGAAAAAAACAAAACAAAACAGAAAAACCCACCTGGCTGGCAACAGAGGGGTCATTCTGAAAGACTACCGTTGGTCCAACTGATCTCCTCCACCCCAGTGGGTGTTCAAAAGTGAGAAGAGAGATGCGAGATTGTGTAAAATAAAGTGTTTCCCAACTGCTATTGGGATCACATGGCACGGCACAGTACAGAACAGTAGAGCAAAGGTGAACTTGGGCTTAACATCACCCAGAGTGTGGGATACTGGGTAGGGGGCAGCCGACGGGCAATGGATATGGGGATAGCATCGAACTTTATACACATAGCAATAACCCATTTTAGCCTGATGATTAGTGTATACGTTGTTTGACCTTTGGCGCCTGGATTGACATAAACGCTGCATTCAGAGTCTTGACATTTGAGGTGTTTAACTAAAAATGTGGGTATGTTAGCTTCTAATACAAGATGAAGGCCCTAGCTTTTAAACGCAACTTTTCATGTTTTTATGTCTTTCGGAGGCTGAGATATTTAGGTTTTCATAGGCAGAGGGCACCTTTTCCCAAAAAGACCTTAGGCACTCAGCAGGCGTTTTTTTACTGGTGCCATAGGCCAAAATGGGTTGAGTGGTGTCCCCGTCACAGTGGAGTACAGTGTACTCAATGTCAGTGTGTGAAATCTATCATTTGACCCCTGGGTTTCAAGTGTTCAGATGCAGAGCTGCTATCCTATGTCTGTTACATCTGTAATCCTCTTATCCCAACGCCATCTCAATAACTTCTATGACATGTCTACTCCATAGGTAGGCACAGAGCCGTGGACATCAGAGTTGTGACTGCCTGGTTACAGGAAGTGGGTTGGTAACATGATTCACGCAGATTCAAATAATTGTAGACAACGAGTTTCTGTTTGTTAGAGACTAACACAGAACCACTACATAACAAGCAAGGATGAGTTAAAAATGAATCAAAATGAATTATACTTACCTTTACCAGACTTTCTGTGTTCTATGCCCACTTATTGTAACTACTTTGGAACTATTATCAATGGTGATCTTTGTGTCAAAGGCTCCATGAGCCGCCATTGTTGTATAAAATGGAACACTGAGGTTAATGGGATTAGCCCAGCTCTTACTTCCATGGCTCTGGGTATGGGTCAAAGACGAAACAGGGTTTTCAGGACTCCAAAAAATAAAACTATTCCCTGACACCGTTCTTCAACTTTTTTGGGTACATTGGAGTGTAGAGTGATTAAGTTTATTATTTTCTGTTCAAAAAATAGTAAGGAACATGCATTTTACCCCATTTTCACCCATAAAATGTCATTCAGTGTAATACGGTGTTAAACTGTTGATAATGCAAAAAACATATAGATGACGTTAAAAAACTGAAATAAGCTACATACCATAGTAAAGGCCTATATTTAAGGTCTTCATCAAACCTAAAATTTCTAGTAAAAGGCATTTGCAAATAGTTTTTGCAGTGTTTGTAGTCTTTCACCGAGTGCATTTCACCCATTTGGCTTTAAGAAGTTTTTCCACTGAAGAGAAAATCAGTTTAAAATGCACAATTATTAATTTGTTGTATGCCCCCCATTTGTTGTGCTAAACAAATAAGTTTCGTAAGAATTTGACTTTATTTTCACATAAAAATGTGCATTTCACTGAATGACCACAACTATTACACTGAATGATGCCTTGGCAAAAAAGCCTATATAAACACAGCTACTTTTCATTGCTATCATATTGTTACCATCATACTACAGTACTCAACGTCCTGAATGAGTGACAACAGAAATAGATGTTGTCAAATAATTGGTATTTTACTTAATATTGGGGCATTAAAATGTGTTTTGAAGAACTTCCAAGATCACAAGCTTAGAGGTAGGCTACTACTTAGGCCTAAAACAATAAAAAAGAAAATTTTTGTCTGTTAACCTGCATATTTCGGGGATTGTGACTTAGGGTGTTCTGATAATTCATGAACAACTTCCAAAACCCCAGAATTACTCCAGTAATATGGATGCTACATGGCAATAACAAGGTTATAATGGAAATAACAATAAAAGTCATAATTTCAAGTAGTATCATCATATTATTGTATCTTAGAGTAATATTGCAACTTATATTGCCGTTTTGATTCTTAATATACAACCATGAACTGATTACACTGAATGAAATGGCCCTTACACTGCATGTCACTGAATGACATCTCTTACACTGAAGGACGACCAAATACTTTTCACCTTATTTTTACCTTTTTACAAGCACACAGTCAGTCACCTACATGAGACGATGACTTTGACCCACAATGTTTACTATGTCTATTTAGAAAATGTGCTTTTTTGGATGAATATCTGAGTATAAAAGTGTTTTTTGACATTTCACTGAATGACATCTGTTTTTGTGGACGCTGTTACCACAAGATAAAAATACAGAATTTTTGACTATTGAAGAACAAGATTCTCCCTTTGCATCATCACTTAAGGGGGCCTTGGGTTCCTTTTGATGATGTCACATATTGTTGTGTGAATATCACTTTTTATTATGATTTAAAATCACCATGTTGATCTTATTACACTGAATGATATCTAAGGAATTGAAAATCCGGACAAAAGTCCCCAGATGATTTGAATATCAAAACAAAATGGTAATGAAACGTGCTTTTGATACAATAACAAGAACACTTCTAGAATTATGCCCAGAGAGTGAAAAAAGAATTTTGTTCGTCATTTTGCATAATTATTCAAGGATGTATTGATGATTTTTAAGTTCGGACCATTACACTGAATGACGTTTTTGCACTTTATGAGATTATTTAACACATACATTCACAATTATTTTTCTTTAAATGTTACTGAAATGAGACACCAGACTATGCTGTTTATCAGCATAACATTCAAAATTCATTAATTTACTTTTTTGATAGTTAAATGAGTGCGGAACAAAAAAAATGCACGTCTCGTCTTTGACCCGTATGCAGACATAGGCTAGTTGCTGTACGTACAGTTTGCTGACATGTTAGCCCTATGTACTGAGAAGTGAGTGATGACACAGTCCAACTCTGGGCCTCATGTGAGATGTCAGGAAGATAGTGTTGGAGCAATTTTATCACTCCTCTCTTGCGTCCTTTCTGCCATCTCTTTTTTCTTTTTTCATTTCACTCTTGCTTTGTTGGAGACAGCCCATATAGAGAGATGTAGAGTCTTTGTAAGTCGATACAACACTTCATACACTCATGTCCTTGTATTTTTTTTCTCCTCTAGCTCTCTGTTTGTCTTCCATTTATCTCTGTGTATTACTCTTCCACTCTACCTGTAGCTCATAACTTAAGTTCTCTCTCCCCCCCGCCCGCCTTCTGGTTGCCTTCTTTTGACATCTCTCCTCTCTGGCTTTTCTTTGAGTTGCTTTAAGGCACTTTTTTCCCTTTGAGGGTTTCCTACTGTACATGTAAAGCTATCCGTGGCCGTGTCCTTTCATCCTGTTTCCCCGTGCTGCTCACATGTGTCTGACATGTGCTGGGCCACAGAAACCTTTTGGTCCTGCACACATCACTCAGACCCGGAGAGATTTTGACGTCGACTTTGTGGATCCTATTTGACTGCGAGATTTATAGATAGAGGGGGACGGTTTTGATATTTCAGGAAAAAAAAGGTCCCTCTATCTCTCTCTCTCTTTCATTCTCTCTCTTTCATTCTCTCTCTTTCTCTCTCTCTCTCTCTCTCTCTCTCTCTCTCTCTCTCTCTCTCTCTCTCGCTCTCTGGCTCTCTCTCTCTCTCTCTCATCACATCTCCTCATCCCTGTGCCTTTCTTCTCGTTTCAGGTCAGCCTCAGAGGCGGTTGGTGAAGCAAAGCAAAGCAAAGCAAGCGAGGTGCCTTTGAAGCTGGAGCTGTATCATATAAACAAGTAAGCCTTCATACGCTTCCCCCAGTCTGTGTACTAATTGGTTTGCAGGTCGGGGGTCGGCCGAGTGTCAGCTGTTGAACATTATGCTGCTCATCATTCTCACATCATGATGGATCAGCAGTGGTTGGTACTGGTAGAGAGTTGTCAGGGAGACCGGTTTTGGAGGAAGAGCTGGCTGGATGTGGGTGATGATGCAGGGCTGGGTGATTTATCATCTTCCATTGAAAACTGTCTTTGTTAAATGAAAATGATTACACTGATAACACTGATTAAATGCACTATTGGAATGTAATGCATTCAGTAAAAAGTGAAGACAAGAACACTGAGGAAGTGAACATCACTCTGATACAGTCAGCATTACTCTTGCAATCTATATGATTTCGCGAAATTCCAACATTCTTCTACAGTACTCTAGTTCATGATTCACGTTTTTATATCACACACCCCCAGTATGACATGTGGATTTGATGTTGGCTTGATGTTTGTTGAAATAAGGTCCCCATGTTACCTAAATAGCCTTTTAGTGCAGTTTTATGGTGCGAAAAATGTCAAAGTTGTATGCGGCTCAATAAAAAAGTTGATCATGAAAGAAAAGCTGTATATGCAGATCTGCGTAGCAGGAGCGCAGAGGACTCCAGAAATAACAGATTCATTATCCTTTTCCCTTGTAAACAAAGACTCATTACCCCTTTAGCCTATTACCGTTTCCCCTCCTACTACACATCGTTGCACTGCTTTCCTCTGTTCTCTCCTCTCCTCTCCTTTCCTCTCCTCTCCTCTCCTCTCCTCTCCTCTCCTCTCCTCTCCTCTCCTCTCCTCTCTTCTCCTCCATTCTTGGGTGGAGATCATTTATGTATCCTCCACCGATGTGTGCCCTCAATAACAGTTTGCGTTATGAGAAGAGGGGAAAAGGGGAAAGGGAGTAGGCGTCCACAATTTATCAAAATAAATGTGCGCAGCAAGAATGTTCCGGCAAAATCTTCATGTTACGACTGCCCCCACAGATTCCTCCTCCGCAAAATCACACACACGCACACACAAGCACACATGCGTGCACACACACAAGCACACGCACGCACACGCACGCACGCGTACACACACACACACAAGCACGCACACGCACACCACCATCTCACATCCCTGTCAGCTTCCACCTACTGTACCATACCACCACCCCCCACCTCTACCACCTCCACCCCCCATGCTCCTCTCAGCTGCAGCCTCCCAGCCCAGCAGCCTTCAGTGGCAGCCTATTGTCTCCACCCACACACCCACTCAGCAGAGCACAGATCCATCTCTCTCACACACATACTTCTGGATGCTGGTTCAGGCTGGAAAAATGATTGCAGTCAAAAAAAGAAATGAAAAGAGGGAAAAAAAATGTAAAATACAGTGACTGGGAACGAATAATAGGTGATGCAGAGAGAGGCAAAATGGAGACAAAGTGGGGAAGGCGTTGGTGTGAACAGGTTGTAATGTACCGCCCATTTAAATAACAGGGGTGGGTTAGCATGGATGGATAGAGGTGTGTGTGTGTGTGTGTGTAGGGGGGGGGGGGGGGGGGGGAATGGTTAGTGGTAACAAAAGAGGAACTGTGGGATTCGTAGCAATTGTGAGAACAATGGAGCATTGTGTGGCCCAGTCCATCAGAGTGGCAATAATGTGCTCGACGGTGCAATACTGTGAACCGGTGAACAAATTGCCCGAGCGAGGGACCCCAGATTAATCCTACACTGCCTTTCTGTAGGAGTTTTTCCATCCATTTCTCTCAGTCATTGTTTTAGTCTTGTCATGCTAACCATTTGACAAAAGAGAGATAGCATTGAAGAAGAGCACTTGTCAAATCAGTCCCTCCAGGATTTTGCACTGGGATTTTGTGATTTTTGCGGTCAAAATGCTTGATTTTGTGGCGGCATTTTCTCATTTTTTGCAAAGATTTTGCGGCATTTTCTCATTTTTTGCAAAGATTTTGCATCCCTTTCTGGGTTTTTTTGGTAACTGAAAACCACAATCAGTCTAAGCAGGCTTAAGACAAAAGAGAGAGAGATTCAGAAACACACTTCCTATATAATAGAATAATAAAATATTGTCAAAAACTGTCAGAGCGTCTTATTAGCCAGTGCGTCCAATGTGTAAAAAAAAATCATGACCGCGACACTCATACATCTGTCGATATTTTAGAACGACTTCGGGGGAAAACGGGACAGCGCGTTATGAAAAAATACTTGTGGGTATAGCCTACCACTAGGCCTAATGAAGAGCGTCGCGGGGTACAGCCTGTAATGAAGGCTGCAAATGTACGGCTCATCACAGCTCTGTGCCGCTAACAACCGTAATACAACCTTAATATACAGTACAATGTAGAGTGAGAGAGGTTTACCCAGGCACGTCAAGCACAGTGTCAAAACAGGAAGTTACATTAAAAAAGCCTTAAATGATACTAAGCTATGGTTACGTTTAAAAAAAGCCAACATGTTTCGACCTCACACACAGGTCTTCATCAGGGCTTGGTGAGCATTTGAAAGAAAAGGCCTTACTTGTATAGTGATTTATATCGCATATAAGTTTACACCAAAGTAAGAATAAAATAAATGACCAGTGATGACAAAGAGAATAATACAGTATGCAAATCCATCAAACAAGCAATCATTTACAAAAACACCCCAAGTAAAACAAAGTCCTCATTAACACCTGGATAGCGTGCATAGCATCCAATTGATGTACAACACTGTGTTCTCAGACTAGACTCTGTACATTTTTGAAAGGTGCCTTTCTGTTTCAGGGCAGAATGGCAATGCTTGATGATGCTACATTGCCAATGTCTTCTTCCTCTTTGAATGGCGGTTGACAACGACTGCGGTGTATTACCGCCATACATTTCCAATGTCTTATGTTCGAGCATGTTAGATTACACATTTTTGGGAACAGTCTAGCCTACATAAACAACATTATTCTTGGTGCACTGTACTCCATGAAATGGAACTGAATGGAATGTGTACGTGCCATGTGACCATGACTTAGACTGGCCATTTTTCAACCATGTGATGTGTTTGCTGTCACCGTAGCAGCTGTGGCTCTCAGAGAGAGAGAGAGAGAGAGATTTGTGACCTGCAGGTAACTGCTCCTCCTGTCGTGACTCCCCTGCTCCTTCTGGTGTGTTGAAGAGTCCTTGACTGAGGTAATGAACCATTACGAGTTCAATCACTAGTTCTTGGGTTCAAACACTTCTTCTCCAGCAAGGTTGCTTTCTAGGAAGCAACAGGCTCTGATTGTTTAGGCTAAACCACTATGTGAGAGTGCATCATATATCACAAACCGCTGAGCTTTCGAGAAGAAAAAAAATCTGTTATCGATTAAGCAGGAAAGGGAAGGCTCGGTAAAGAGGGTTCGTAGGTGGATGTGTAGGTGTCCAGGATGAGCTGCAAAGCCTTTAAGCAATCCACCAGAGAACACTGGTTAAAAAATAAAAAAAAACAGGGATCGGTTCTTCCCACGGTCCTGTCAAACAGCAAATCCATTGTGCCTCGCAACAAAACTATTTCTGGCAGAGTGTCCTGGATTTTCCTGTCGTGCTGGTTTAGCGTTTCACCATTTCCCAACGAACGAATGAACGAATGATGACTCCCCCCTTTTTTTTCCTCGAGACGCCTGCACCAAATACCTGGGATTGGCCGCCGCCTAGATTTATGGTCTACACCTGTGCAGTTTGTCTGCCCTAACCTGACGCCAGGGCTTACCCTGTCACCAGCTGCGATCAGTGATGCTGGAGTAGGCGGGAGATAACTGTTCCGGCCCACATACGCTTCAGTTTCTAACCGTCGTCTCTCCTCAAGCTGTTGAAGGCTTATATATTGGCAGACAGTCTGAATCCATTTTATCCTCTACACCAGCTGAGATCAGTCTGCCTGCAGTAGGTGCATGTAATTGGTGCACATCTCATGTCATGAATTAAACTTCTCCTCTTCATTTCATCTACATTTTTTATGAGGGAGGAGGGGACATGTGTGTCACCCCCCTTGGGATCTGCACCCCTGCATGTAAACAGACTCTGTTGCCCTCACTGATTGCTGCTGCAAGCCTGTGTTGCTAGCACTAACAGTCTGCATTGCAGGTGTGTAAGGGCCTCCGCACACTGGTTCCAACAGCACTGCGGAGTACTATCAGTTCCGGCAATTTCGTTTTCCCCTGCACACTGACGCAGACGTGCTATACATAAAGAGTGATCAATTTTCATCATAGCAGTGCATGGATAATCAATGTGCGGCGCTGACAAAGTAGAGCTCTCCCATAATCGGCAGCCGATATCCGTTTACATCTGCACCAGTGTGCGGGGTGGAATCAAACGTTGCCCTAAACTTAAGGGGGATTCAGAGTCGCGCGTCCACGGAGGTTCTGCACAGAAAAGCAGCCACCACGCCCCCCTGTGCAGCGACAAAACGACCCCTGGCTGCAGTACACGCATGGTTCTCCAAGGCTGAAATGTCCGTGAGCTGAGCTATGCTTGAAGACGGTGATTGGTCAATGCGCTTACGGCAGTCCGGGGGGAACTCGGCCCTGATAGGTCAGTTGTGTTCTATTCTTCTACCCTACCGCGGAGGTTTGAAGGAAAACGAAAAACACGATGCAGTTGACTTGGCAGGAAATCACTGGAGTTTACTTGACAGGGAGAAGAGAAACTGTTTTTTATTTCAGTAGTACAACTTCCAAAAAATCAATTAGAAATATCCATAAAAGGCCATCATGAAAATGATATGTTTGTAGTGTGGTAGTAGCAAAGAAGCCTCTTTGTTCTTTTGTAGTGTGGCAGCTAGCTCATTAAAACAGGGTTCGCTAATGTCCTGTAGAGTTTGAATGGGTTTGGCTGACAGTTGCTAAGCTAGCTGTTAATTAGATAGGCTATCTATTGTATTTAAAAATGGCTTTTGTTTCATTTAACCACCTCAACTGTAAAACATGAATAAAGAGAGAATCTTGTATGCTATCATTCATGTCTAATTACGCCACAACTTTTTAAATTAATAGCAAGAAGCCTCTTTGTTGATTTGTAGTGTGGCTAGCTAGCTTCTAAAACAGGGTTCGCTAATGTCCTGTAGAGTTTGAATGGGTTTGGCTGACAGTTGCTAAGCTAGCTGTTAATATGGCCATTAGATGTATTGTATTTAAAAACGGCTTTTGTTTGGCATTTTAACCACCTGAACTGTAAAACATGAATAAAGAGAGAATCTTGTATGCTATCATTCATGTCTAATTACGCCACAACTTTTTAAATTAATAGCAAGAAGCCTCTTTGTTAGTGGTAGAATTACGTTTCAGGTGGCTAGTCAACTAGCTTTGAGTTTGTAATGACTGATTTAGCTGGCTAGCTACTACTAGGCCCCAGGTGTGAATGGCCATTCATGCTGTCTATTGTCTTTTAAAATGGCGTTTGTCTTGCATTTAATCTCATGTAATACTTGACCAAAAAGAAACTGATGTTGTACCATCTAATTATGCCCCAACTTTTAGAAGTAGGCTACTAGTGGAATATATATATATATATATTATACACAGTGTCACTACTATTATTTTGAGCCTGATTTATGCTTCAGGGACTTTGACATGAGCAGTGTTACTGGTTCTGCTTCCACTGATTCAAAGCTGCACACAGACAGTCAGAATTCAAAGGTTAAAGTATGCTCACTTTTTACAAAATGTCAACCTCTACGCTCATTTGTGGAGCATAGACAGGGACACAGCTCCTATTAGCCCTCTCCATGATTCTGTGCAGCAGGTCCCAAAACATCACCAAAGCAGAGGTGTCGATCCTGGCTACAGAAAGTGAAATGCCAGCCATGTTTTCTGTCTGACAGAGATAGCTTCACTGAGTAGGTGATCTAGTCACCTTGAGGACTCATTAGGATCAGCTGACTCACAGCTGGTTGCATCAGATTTGTAGCAGTATCTATCTGCTTGGCATCAGCACAGGTTTGCTGTCCAGTGGGCACGGGCAAGCCTGTGTGCGGATTTTAGACAGTAGTAATATGCAAATGTGATGAATGATATGTTGCGCAAGGTATTTGTGCGATGTGTGTTAGGTATGCTGCTGAATACCTTGACTTCCTCCATATAAAGAATCCATACTCTGTTTGCTTAGAGACAACATTTTTGGCCAAAAGAGGAATAATAAACCTCATCACTTGAGCTCAGAGCGTCCAGCAAATCAGGAGCTCCTGCCGCCTCCATGAGACATGCTGGTAATCATAGTGTTTGTTGAAAATAATGACTCTCGCTCTCCCACCAGGAGGTAAAAGAGAAAGATTAGCCATCTTGTGCTGTGCCGTTGCTTTAATTCTTTATTTATTTTTTTCCTCTTCTGTTTTTCCATTGTGCTTTTTCGCCTCCTCACTTTCTCTCATTGGTGGATGCGAATGAGGCTGGCTGCATAACATCTGACAGTATTGTTGTTGACACATTTTTGAGCCTTGCATCCTTTTCCTCCAATGAGAACAGCGTCATTCATGCAGCCCTTGCTATTTTCAGACGCATTTCGTTCTCATTCAGAAGTGTGCAGCCTGCCATCTTGATCCTTGGCTGTTTGATATCCTCCATCCTTTGTAGCTTAGCGAGCCCTTGCAGAAATTTGGGCAGGGTTCAAAGAACTCGCTCAAAGATTCTTGGGTTCTGTGCGGCATGCATGGCTGAAGGATGATGGTTTTGTGTTATGGAATGGCACTGTTGGGGTGTTGTTTTTTAGCACTGAAGATCATATTGCAAACTTGCTTGGTTTTATTGAATGGAGTGTTCGCAGAGTGATTGCATTCAGAAACAACAGGCTTTCAGTAAAAACTGGCCTTCTTTTGGTTTGCCAATTTAGTTGACAATGCATCTTTGAGAATTCAAGGGCGTATTTGTGAGTGGACAATGCCCTTGTGATGCCAATGTGATGGATGAAGGAATATTATGTTGGATATTATCCACCTCTTGAGGCCAAGTCCTCTTTTAGTATTAAACTGACAGTTATTGCAGTAGTCCGTTAGGAATAAGCTGCCTTTGATGGCAAAGTTAGATGTTCTTCTGACATGCTTCTTGGAAAACTCCAGGTGTGCTCGTGTGTGCATGCATACATGTGTGTGTGCATGCGTGTGTGTGTCAGTGTGTGTGTTTGTGTGCGTGTCTGTGTGTGCAGTGTGTGCAGTCTGTTGGTCTCTGAGAATCTGTGACTGCTGCCGGGGTCGGCCTTCTTGTCTCATGGCAGTAGGCCGGGGGAGGAAAAGCACAGCAGGCCGGCCCCTTCCTTCCACAGGCACGCCGGAGACGCAGAGTGCCACAAAAGCCTTTCCTGCCTCCCAGAGCTCACGAGGTGTTTGTTTGGTCCTTGCAGAGAGAGAGAAGGAGAGAGGGAGAGAGTGCAAGTGGAGAGAAATATATTGTGCATTTGAGAGCAAGAAAGGCAGAAAGAGAGGTGGGAGAGATGGAGTGAGACACCCAGAAAAAGAGAAGTCAAAAAGAGACGCGCACAGGCACACCAGGATAGCATGCGATAGGAATATACAGTAGAGAGAAAGGCAGCGAGGGAGGCAGTGTCAGCAGGAGAGGGGGACACTGGAGAGGAGGTTGGCTAAGATCCAGGCAGCTGGCTGGGCAGCCCCGGTCCCGCTCCGGGTCGAAGTGAGTGCAGCAGCATCTGGTCGTCAGCAGGCCAGCTAGACTACAGCACTCTCAGAACTACGCTGGAAAAGTTGCGTATGCGCATGAATATTTGTGTAAGTGTGCGTGAATATTTGTGTGTGTGTGTGTGTGTGTGTGTGTGTTCACGTGTGTGTGTGTGAGGGTGAATGGTTGAGTAAGTGTGTGCAGTGCACACAGGGACGTGTGAATGCACATGTGTGTTAGTGTTCTCTTGTAGTGAGTGTGTTCGTGTGTGTTTGTGTGTACTAGTGTGTGTCAAGGAGATGGGAGGCTTTTTTGCATCCTGCGCCACAGGCTCTCCTCTCTCCCCACAGCGCCACATGGAGAGTCCTTGCACATGCTCCCGGATGTGCATCGGCATGCCGGGCTTGGTGAGCCTTCCAGATTTTTCCGGTCAAAAGTTTTTCCACTTCCAGAAAGGTGCTTCCTACGAAAGACGCTTCCACCTCAATCGACACAGACACCCTGTGAACGTCTCTCTCTCTCTCTCTCTCTCTCTCTCTCTCTCTCTCTCTCTCTCTCTCTCTCTCTCTCTCTCTCTCTCTCTCCCCCCCCCCTCTCTCTCTCTCTGTCTCTCTCTGTCTGTTTTTCCCCCCTTTCTTTTTTTTGACTCTCCTCCTGTCTGTTTTTCCTGTCAGGTTGAAGATCATTTTAGGGCATGGTCCAATGGCAATTGCAGGTCACTCATATTCTGCTGGTATATCTGTGCCGTGCTTCACGGTTACTGTTGCGTTTCACTGTAACCTCCCTCCTATCTCTCATTGTATCTCCTAGTAGACGAGGGCACGGTTCCACATAGCTGACTGGGATTGTTGTGTTTGCCTTTTTGCCGTGTGATAGTTTCACCCCTACCGTCTAAGGACATGTGCAATGGGGTGGAAAGCGAGAAGTAGCTTATCTCTTCTTGTTTTGGGTTTCCAGGTTACAGTTTAGTCCACCATCGATCATGGACAAGACAAGGGCAGCGGATGGATGTGGGAACATGCTCTCAGCTCTCAGCTCTGTGATAAAAACACCCTCGTCACGTCCTTAATTTCGTTTGATGTTTGACACGCTCATCTTAGTGCGGTGTGGATTGATGAGTAGCTCGGCGGTGCCTGTGGCTGTCATGAGCTGTCACGATTGGTTCAGACAGCACAAGTAACAGCCAGCGTGATTGGTCAACTTTTTGCCCCTCCATCCTCCACTTTGCCTACCAACCAAGTGTGTGGACAAGCTCGTCACGCCCTCGCCTCTACATGATTCTGACACGCTCTGGATTGACGAGGACTGGGGTGGTGCCCGAGGACCACAAGCTGTCACGATTGGTCAAACAGTGCCAGTAGGAGCTAATTTGATTGGTCAACTTTTTTGTTTTGTATCCACTTCCCTCAAGTCTTGCCTGCCTTTCTTGCCTCTCTTACTGATGCGCCTAAACAAATGCTTGAAAGATGTTTTTTTGTTGCTTTTTCCATCCTGCAGATTCTTGCTGTCCTTCCTTCTTGCTTGGTTGCTTGTTTGCTTGCTTGCTTGCTTTTCTTTTCTTGCCTTTTACTGGCTCCTTTCCTGTGTTTCTCTGCCTCCCACACGTTTTCCTAAGCCCTCTGCATCATTCGTTTTCCTAAGCCCTGTGTTCTGCAGTGCTGCAAATACACAGCACACAGATCGAGAGCATGAGCTCTCTTGGTGATCGTAAGCAACAGTGCGGTCGAATGTAGACAGTTAGGTATGCGGTCAGAGATTTAGATGGGCTTTGGTAAGGAAAAAACATTTTTTTTGTATCATTCCACCTCCCCATGCACATGCTCATGAAAACGAGTGTGTTATATGCCTTCGGTGTGCTGCACCAAGTCCTGTTTTGAGACTTGAACCCCTGACTGTGTAGGTGCCAACGTGGATTTGTACTACTTTGTTGAGTTATGTAACACAAGATTTCACACCTTGAGGTTTTGCATCCAGAGAACTGGCAGGATGATGGCTAAAAGAATGGGTTTCTCATAGCAGAGTAGGGCTTGGCGACATGGCAAAAAAGAGATCACGATGTATTTTCACAGTAATCAGATATCCTTGATTCTCATCAGCTTCTTTCTCCCTTGTAGGGGGGAAGGGGTATTCCAGGAACATGTTGAAGAGATACACCTTTCTAAATTAACCAACAGGAAGTGGCAAATGTAAGCATTGTTTGCCACTAGGCGGGTTCAAGTGGCCAGTGACCAGGGGTTCCCAAACTTGACCATGACAAGATCCCCATATAACATATAGTGTATACCTGTCACCCGCCATCCCCCCCCCCCCCCCCCCCCCCCCCCCACCCCCCCTGACATGGGCTGTGCCACTTTTTTTCCCATGCACCCCCTTTCACAACCATAGTCCGGGCATGTAAGGCAGTGCCCCACTGGTATAGAAAATAATAACGATAATAGTAGTAATGTTCAGAGATGCAATAGATTATTATAATGCATTTTTGAACTATTGTAAATATCGTTACCTTTATTTAGGAGTAGCCTACATTAGTTATGTTGTTTTGCTATGTTTCCTGCCAACGTGCCGTGGCCCCCCTAGCAACCCCTCACCCCCCACGACCACCCCAGGGGTCATCGGCCCCCACTTTGAAAACTACTGTATGAGGCTACTTTCCCCCTTCCCATGATGGTTACTGTGGGCTTCATGCCTGGCTCTGCTTCAGATGGGTAGCAAGCTCCTCTGTGTTGTTTTCTGATCTGGGCATTTCTGAGGCCTTGCAGAGATTTGACGGTGGATTCAATTGAATCCCAGCTTTGGCCCTGGACCAATGTTTTCCTTTCTTTTTTTCCCTTTTTTCCTCCTTTCTCCTTGTCTTTCCAGTCCCAACTCTTTCCTACGTTTTTTTTTCTCTATTCCTTTGGCGGGTCAGATGTATGTTTGTGTTTAGGGTGATGTTACTGCAGAGAGCATGTGTGGTGGACACGACGCCCAAACTCCAGTCCTCACTATAGTGTTTGTGATGTGATGTGATGTGATTTGTGTGTGCCTGCATGCGTGTGTGTGCTTGCGTGTGTATCCATGTAAACTATAGAGCATTTGTCTGTATCTGTGCATATTTTGCGTTTGTGTGTGTGTGTGCGTGCGTGTGTGTGCGTGCGTGTCTCTGTTCAGAGCTTTGTGAGTGTGTGCATGTGCGTTGTAACCAGGAAGAGCCGGAATTACATGCTGCCCTCCTGATGCCTGACGTCCTCTCCCACTCGGCTCTCCTTAATTACAGCTCTGAGCACCCTCTCTCTTTCTCTTTCTCTCTCTTTCTCTCTCTTTGTGTCTTTCTCTCTCTCATTCTTCTCTTTATTTTTCTTTCTGTCCTCCCTTCTTATGCACCCATGATTTTTTTATTGCCTTTTTCATGATCCATCTGTGTGTCAATGGTTTGTTCATTTGTATTGTGTCGTCTTTCTTCCACCCCCTTAAATTGGCATTATGCACATCACTTTTTAGTCGATGCATTCTCTCTCTCTCTCTCTCGCTCTCTCTCTCTCTCTCTCTCTCTCTCTCTCTCTCTCTCTCTCTCTCTCTCTCTCTCTCTCTCTCTCTCTCTCTCTCTCTCTCTCTCTCTCTCTCTCTCTCTCTCTCTCTCTCTCGTCTGCTGCTGGTAAAAATCCATCTCTAGGAGTGTGTTCAGCTGTAGCAGATGGGTGGGCTTGAGAGAGAAATACAGAAAAGGTGGCCTCCCACACACACACACACACACACACACACACACACACACACACACACACACACACACACACACACACACACACACACACACACACACACACACACACACACACACACACACACAGGCAGCTTCTCCAGCAGATGGGTGGGCTAGAGACTGGTGTAGTGTGAGGTGCCCCCCTGTGTTTGCTGGTCTCCATGGGAGGCACGATCTGATTGGCCGGTGAGGGATGTTACATCATCGCCATCACCCTGGTGGTACAGAGAGCCTCTTGCACAGCTTCATGCCGTCTCTGGTTTTTAGTAAGATCTACCTCCCTCTTTCACACTTTCTCTCTATTTCTCTCTCTCTCTCTCTCTCTCTCTCTCTCTCTCTCTCTCTCTCTCTCTCTCTCTCTCTCTCTCTCTCTCTCTCTCTCTCTCTCTCTCTCTGCCTTGCTAGTATGTTGTTTCTGATTTTATGTCTCTCTCTCCCCCTTTCTGCCTAAGCCCTTTCTGGGAAAAGGTGCCCTCTCCCTATTAAAACCTAAATATCTCAACCTCTGAAGCACATCAAATCTCAAGAGCCTGAATGCAGCGTATATGTCGCTCCAGGACATAATGGGTTAAAGGATTTATCCGGAGTTGGAACAAGTTTGCCTGATTTTTGCATGTTTGGGATGAAATACAGTCACTCTAGAGCAAAATCAAGGCAAAAGGATGCGTTTTGAGAAAGTTTGATAATATCACGTTAGCCTCGTTAGCCATATCAGCTATGCAATATGAAAGATGCGGGCATCGTTTTTCGGCGGTTACACACATTTCAAAAACACAACATTTTAAAGTCTTGCACAGCTCAAAACAACGTCACACTTACCTCGTAATATGTTGAGGGTATCCACACATAAACCAAAGTGTCCAAAGTCCTTCATGTATTCTTGAAAGGTCTGCAGAATGTGTTTTGTGAAGCTACTACCTTGAGAATATCTTAATTACGGTCAAGACAACTATTTGACACTAAAGCCCACCAAGTAGATTGCCGAGTGCGTCGCACCATCAGCTATGATTATTTCCATAGCGAGTAACCACAGCTGATGGTGCGACGCACTCGGCAATCTACTTGGTGGACTTTAGTGTCAAATAATTGTCTTGACCGTAATTAAGATATTCTCAAGGTAGTAGCTTCACAAAACACATTCTGCAGACCTTTCAAGAATACATGAAGGACTTTGGACACTTTGGTTTATGTGTGGATACCCTCAACATATTACGAGGTAAGTGTGACGTTGTTTTGAGCTGTGCAAGACTTTAAAATGTTGTGTTTTTGAAATGTGTGTAACCGCCGAAAAACGATGCCCGCATCTTTCATATTGCATAGCTGATATGGCTAACGAGGCTAACGTGATATTATCAAACTTTCTCAAAACGCATCCTTTTGCCTTGATTTTGCTCTAGAGTGACTGTATTTCATCCCAAACATGCAAAAATCAGGCAAACTTGTTCCAACTCCGGATAAATCCTTTAAGTCTTCATCTCTCCTCTCTTGTGGTCACCTGCTTACTTTTTATGACTGTGTACTACTCTGTCGCATACCGTAGTGTTCTGGCTTGTTCTTTTCCTCTTTCCTCCCCCAATCATTGTGTTTTCTCTCGCTCTCGCTCTCT
>NC_085874.1:3266247-3268747 GCF_034702125.1 Engraulis encrasicolus
TATAACGATTAGCGTTTCCATACAGGATGAACTTTGATTCCATGGCCTGGTTAACCCGCCTCCCTCGGCTTGCTACTGGTTGAGGGCTGTGCCGAAGTTTAAACCAAACATTTCTTAGCCCAATAGAACGTCTCTGCTTAAACCACGTCACTGCCTTGAACACATCTCTACCCAGGACGGTTGGAAATGCACAGTTGATTGGTTCCAGACAAAGTGGGTGGAGATCCCGCTGTAGCGGGAGAGAGCAAGCTCCTGGCCCTACTGTGTGTAGCTGAGCCGAAGGCGTTGCGTCACCAGTAGGGCGGAGCCCGGCTAGGGCAGAAGATGACTTAACCTTGTTGTGTCCCATATCTCAATGTGCTTTGATAATTTGAACGGTTGGGTGGTAAAAGGATAGACCCTCGGCCTTTAACCGTATTACACAAGATGTCTGCTAAAAATCCATTGAGCTGCAGTACGTGTCGGGAACAACACCTCAATCACCCTGACCCTGAGCACAGGGCCCCCGCAAGGTTGTGTGCTCAGCCCCCTGCTGTTCACGCTGCTGACACATGACTGTACAACGACCCACAGCACTAACCATCTGATGAAGTTTGCATACGATATAACACTAGTGGGCCTCATCACTAAGATTGACGAGACTCACTACAGAGAAGAAGTAGACTTGCTGGCCAGATGGTGCAAGGACAACAACCTCCTGCTGAATGTCAACAAGACCAAGGAGATTGTTGTCAACTTTCAGAGGGGCCAAAACAACTGCTACCACTGACCATCGACAATGATGTTGTGGAGAGAGTGAGCAGCACAAAATTCCTTGGAGTGCACATTAGCGACGACCTCTCTTGGACCACAAACACATCATCACTGGCGAAGAAGGCCCAACAGCGCCTCTACTTTTTGTGCAAACTGAAGAAGGCAAGTGCTACACCCTCCATCATGACAGCATTCTACAGAGGAACCATCAAGAGCATCCTGGCCAGCTGTGTGACACAGTGTGAGGAGGAGGTTGCACAGAGCAAAACAGGAAGACACTCCAGCGCATTGTGAATACAGCGTAGAAGATCATTGGTGCGCCACTCCCTCCCTGCAATACATTTACACCACCCGCCCCACCCGAAAAGCACTGATGATCACCAAGGACATAAGTCACCCTGCACACAAATTGTTCAGTCTCCTGCCCTCTGGAAAGAGGTACAGGTGCCTCTGCTCCCATACCACCAGGCTGACAAAGACCTTCATACACCAAAGCAATCAGGATGCTGAACTCTTAACCCGCCCTCAACACTGAATTGTGATTGCACATTCTACTTGCACTAACTCAAAACACACACACACACACACACACACACACACACACACACACACACACACACACACACACACACACACACACACACACACACACACACACACACACACACACACACACACACACACACACACACACACACTGAACTAACTCAAAAGCACACACAAACATGCACACACATGTTGCTGCTGCTTCATGCCTGTTACTTAATGACTGTACTGGAAAACTAGCTACCAACTATAGTTGTAAATATTGCACATTACAATTGCTTACTTTATATGTATTATTATTTCACAATGCTACTATCACCATATCAGAATCGTCACAATAGGACATAACTGAAAATGCACAACAATACCTCTTCTTAATACATGTTCTATGTATGTCTGCTGTTGCCCAGTCTTGCACTTTATATGTCTGTAAGGGTATTGTATAGGTACTCTAGGTGTAATGCATGTGTACTGTCTATGTCTAATTGCCTAAGTCCACACCTAAAGTCTATGTCTATGTCTATGTCTGCATGGGAAAGTAAGAAACGTAATTTCAAGTCTTTGTATGGCCAGTGCATGTAAAGAAATTCTCCAGTATGCAGGATTAGAGATGATGTGGATCGAATTCGGCCATGGTCATTCCATCAGGTGGCTGATGGCAACAAGACAGCGGCTTACATGAAAAATAAGACACTTTACCACCAATATAAACCCTAGTCAACGATTTTTACTGTATGAAGCCCCAAAATAGAGGCATACCCCTTTAAACGGTCCGATGCCAAACTGCCTGTATATGGGGCCGAGCTACTGTGTGCAAAATGCAAGTTGAAAGCCCTGCCAACTGGGGGTGGCAAAAAGATGGTGAGGCCTGGAAAGTCTGGTCAAAGCTTCCTACAATTGCGGAGAGTTGCCAGCAACTGACAAAATGTAGATGCAAGACTGACTGCCGAGGAAGATGCTAATGCTATTGCTTTAGCCTCAACTGTACACAGTTATGTTCCTGCAAATGTGGAAGACTAAAAATAACTAATCCAACATGTGCATCAGAGAGTTTTCCTACCCAAACAACAAACATGTAATCATTATAGGCCTACTTCTGTTTTTGTAATATTTAGAATCATTCAGTGAGTGTTAGTTTATTTACATGTAATTATGAAAATACTATAATTGTCAATATTGTGTATCATTGAATTTTCCATGC
>NC_085874.1:3276247-3278747 GCF_034702125.1 Engraulis encrasicolus
CTTTCATTTTCACTTTACATAATTATTACAGTTCATTTTATTTTGCTCATCCCGTATATAATTCATTCTTGGTTATATTTCATCTTGTTATAATTTTCAAAAAAATCTGCAAAAAAATCAATAATCGTGATTAATAATCGTGATTACAATTTTGACCAAAATAATCGTGATTATGGTTTTTTCCATAATCGTGCAGCCCTAATTGTATGTATTAAATGACTTTTTTTTTTAGTTTTGAGTGAACTATCTAAGAAGCATATTCATTACAGCACAGTAATTACAAATTACTAAATCATTTATTGCCTGTAGTTGTACCATGTGACATCTGAGCCTACAAAACAGCATTGACCTAACTTACAGTAGTCATTTCTTCCCAGCTGGGTCATTTCACGTGAAATCAGACACTTTGGGGTCCGACCAACGCAGACTTTAACAACTTTCTCTGCCTTTTCAGGGGTTCTTCTACCTTGCCACTGAAAACTAAGGCACACCAAGTTGTCCTCCCCACCCCCAGCAACTCTCAACAACCTCAGCTCAAGTAGCTCCAGTGTCCAGTGAGCCCCGTTCTCCAACAGCACTCCACAGCCCCAGTATCTGTTTACAACACCAGCCCAAGTACCCCTCCTCCAAAGCACCATCCCAAGTAGCTTTCCATAGGCACAACAGTCGTCCACACATCCCCAGACCCCAGTAGTCCTCCACAGGCTCTCTGGATGGAGTGGGCTGGAGGACAGCACGGAGCAACACAGCCCCTCTAATTGCAGACTGGCAGGAATGTCCTCTCACATCCAACCCCTCCAACCCTCTTTTGTCTACTTTTAGAATTCTTAGCAAAGTGCTGTTCTGCCCGGCAACAGCGCTGCAAGAACTTGAACCACCACTTACTGCAGTGGTGGCACAGACAGACATACTGTGGCAAATACAGACAGACTGGAATTCGGGGAACATGGAGGCAGATGGGCAGACAGGAAGGCAGGGAGACAGGTGGACAGACAGGCTTCTCAATCCAGGTGGGCAGAGGCAGACGGGCGTTTTTCTGTGGTTCTGAAGGAGTTCAGATCAGAATGGCAGTGACCTGATGGCAAGGGTGGCCATAGCCGTTTGCATCTACCCCCACCCCCATTTTTGTAAACAGAGATTGTTCGCCTCTACCTGAACTTAATTCTCCCAGGATTTGCCACAAGAATTGAGAGGAGCTTCAGAATGAGGCACCTCAGAAATATCAAAGCTACCTGTGTTCCCCTGGCTGCATAAATGCCACAAGCTAGTGACGATTGTTCGTGCTTGCTCTCATTACACAGAGCACAAAGCACTCCCCATTACTGTAAATGAACATGATTTCTCATGTGAACACAGGGAAGTTTGATGTGGCAGCCAGGCGGAGCCATTCACCCTCTGTAGTGAAACATGGAGAGCAGAAACAACACTCAGGTTGTGCATTACATTTAGCCAGTTAGCAGTCCTTCGAGGTAGAGCTTATGTACGGATCACATCGAGGACCTCAGCCAAAACCACGACAGCATACTGTCAAGTTAGTCATAGAGTGACAGTCACACCAGGGTCATTCCACGCCAAATCAACAAGAGCCCGCGCACTTAGGTCTCAAAAAATTCTGAAAATATTACTGAGTGTACCCATGGTACTTAAGAGAAACACTGTAAATTTATTTGAATGTAAGATGTATACTCTCCATGTTACAGCCAATTTCACTGGGGGAGGGGGGTGCCCATTTTGTTCACACTCTTTTTTTTGTCAAAGTTCACAAGCCCGTAGCTCAAGAACTAAACCATGTAGGAAGCTCAAATTTGGCATGCTGGTACATAGATAGGAATAGTTTGTTGCAAAACTGTCAGTTTTGGTCTGTATGATCCTGCATCGTCATAGCATTCCCTCAAAGATGATACAAATTGTACTGGAGTTTTTGGCTGTGCTCTGTTTAGGCCTTCAGAAGACATATTTGTGCCCAACATAGCCACGTGATTTTTTCCCCTTGTAGATACAAGTAGAAACACTCCCATAAAAATCTATAAATAGAAAGGAAACCCCATCAGTGTTTGACCAGAAGACCTCACAAGCCTGACAAATCATTTTGGGTGTCATTTTCAGAGCACCAGAACACCTTGTGGGATTGTCCATAGATTTTTATTTTATTTTTTTCTTCATTCTCCATGAAGTCTTCTTTTTAAAAATGCTAATGAGACTTGTCTTATGTGATGTTTTCATTTTTAATTTCCACCCTGAACATGGGCAAAATGCAAAAAGAGAGCAACATGATTTCGATAACATTTAATGTAAAGACTAAATAATCAAATGCAAATTTTGCCCAGACATGATCACCCAAGAGTCCCTGTGCAAGGGTGCAGGTATCCCTTTCAGCGTTCAATGTGGGAGCAGGTTCGCACACAAAAAGAGACAGTAGGTCAGGCACAAAGAGTCATGTTGTTACTTTTTTTGACCAGCAGATGGCAGCGGAAGAAACGCATAGAAAACATATTGCTCT
>NC_085874.1:3283747-3298747 GCF_034702125.1 Engraulis encrasicolus
CATCCAAGTGCACGCGCATGCATACCCGGCCATATGCCTGCCCCCTGCCACTGCCCGCACCCCCCCCCCCACACACATTCGACAGTGGTATTATGTATATGCAGCTTCGAAAGCTTTCAAAACACAGTTGCACACACATGTACACATCGATGTACGAATGCATTCAAAACACTAACGCACGCACGCACGCACACACACACACGCACACACGCACACACGTGCGCGCATTTTCCTCCACGGTCATTAACACTCTCGTCACTGGGTCTGCTATTAAGCCAACCTGTGGAAGGCATTCGGCAGCCGGTTGCCTGGATACTGCCACTCTTGTCGCTGTTGGTTTCCGTGATCGTTCCGGTTCTGCTTGTCACTCCCGCCCCCCTCCATCTTCAAACCACACGCACAACTCACAAACACACACATACACAACACAACAGAATATGCAGTACAGTAGTACACAACAGAAACACACACGCACGCACGCACGCACGCACACTCACGCACACGCACGCACACACGCACACATACGCCAGCCAGCGTGCACACACAGAACACACATGCACTCACACGACACGCCTACACACGTGCACAAATTCACACACGCACACAAATTCACACGCACACACAAACACACGTTCACCAGTCGCAGTAAGGAGGCGGACCCTAAGGCATTCAGACCATTTGATTGGCTTGATGAAATACTTTTCATCCACTCATATTATTGTCATAATAATGGCCATTTTTTCATCAACTGGAGATGATACTGCTAGGCAATGCACATCATGAAAAGTGATGCATTCCGTTTTTTAGCTCTTGTTTGGCAGTTCTTGTCATACACACGGATGCGCAGACACAAATTCCCACACAATTTTTCGCCCCATGCCAGGTCTGCATAACCTTTTTCTGCCATTTGACAGCTGGTCAGACTCTGACAGCTTGTTTGTCGCCCATTGTCAGCGGTGTTAGCTGCATGCTGCTGCATTGATTTCCTTATCGAGTGGAGCCTGCCCCCGGGCCATGCAGTGGTAACAAGCCCCAGGACAGGGCACACACTGCAGAGGCCCCCAGCTATCGCCATCCCTCTCTCTCTTCACTCTCTCTTGCTCTCTCGTTCTCTCTGTCTGTATGATTCTCTCTCTCTCTCTCTCTCTCTCTCTCTCTCTCTCTCTCGCACACACCCTCGTGCAGACACCCATCCACCCACACACACACATATGTTCACGCATACGCGCGCACACAGACACAGACACAGACACAGACACACACACACACACACACACAGAAACACACACACACACAGAAACACACACACACGCACACACACACACACACACACACACACACACACACACACACACACACAAAGAAACACACACGCACGCACACACTTTTTGTCTCAATCACCCCTGCCCCCGTGCCACTAAGTATTGGATAATGAAGCCTCTGATGCACTGCAGAACAGCTGGACTGACTAGTGTAATTGGAATAGTGAAGATGCTGTTGCCATCATGGCAAGCCTGCTTTTCTTCCGGTGTGTGTGTGTCTGTGTCTGTGTCTGTGTGTGTGTGTGTGTCTGTGTGTGAGCATGTGGGGGAGAGATCAGTGATTCAGGCTAATGATAATTTAATAGACAAGTCAGTTAGCAAAAAGCAAAAAGTAGGGAAGTGGGTGAAAGAAACTGAATGAAAGAAACAGAAAACACAGAAACAAGGAGAGCGCAACAGACAAATATAGGAAACAAAGAAGCCAACTCAACAGGCCGGAGATGCGTGCAAGTTGCTTGCACTCGACAAAAAAAGAGGGAGACAGAGACAAGACAGAAAGAGAGGAGTATGGAGAATGGATGCCTGTATTGCTTCGCTCAGTTCTCTTCTCACAGTCAGGGACAGGGTGCCATGAGTCAAACTCAGCCACAGTACTCAATGTTCTCACCAGCGCCATTTCACTCCTCTGGAGAAAGACTACTAACTACCATGACCCAAGACAACATAGCTCAGGTCCGCATACAACACAATAGCACAGTTTTCGCTGGCACTTAGACTGTAACGGCTTTAAGAGCTCCTGTTGTCCTCTGGGAGATTTTGACTGAAATCACTGGAATGCTTTTGTTGCCTCACTGACTTCTCCAGTGTAATGGTGCATGCTCTGAAATGGAATGCTTTTTTCTCACAATGGCTTCCCCATACACCTCCCCACCCCCATGGTGATGGTGGGCATAATAGTTGTACACGTACAGGCAGGTGCACATGTACACACACACACACACACACACACACACACACACACACACACACACACACACACACACACACACACACACACACACACACACACACACACACACACACACACACACACACACACACACGTTGGTCTACAATTCGGAAATGTATGGAAATGTCAACCACTTACAGTAGGGGAATGAAAAGCATCAATCACTTCTTGTTGAGAATGTGGATGAGGTGCTCTCAGTAACCATTATCAGAAGTATGTGCAGGAAGTATTCCCAATGTCCATCATCAGAAGTTTATGGAAATGTCAACAATTCAGAGAAAGGGGATGGAAAGCAACAGTCACTTCCTGTTGAGAATGTGGATGAGGTGCTCTCAGTAACCATTATCAGAAGTTTGTGGAAATGTCAAAAGGAAATGGAAAAGCAATTGTCACTTCTTGTTGAAAAAGCTGAAGAAGTTCCGAAAGTGTTTCCAATGGCCATTATCAGAAGTTTGTGAAAATGTCAGCAATTTAGAGAGGGGGATGCATGAAAAAAAAACCCTGGCAATGCTAAAGAAGTATTCAGATGAGTGAAAGTATGCACATCCCACCTCAGGTGCAAGACAAAGGTGTAACTTATAGAAATAGAAAGAGTTGTCAAGTGTATTCAAGAGTATTCAAGTCATACAACGTTTTGACTCAAACATGTAGAAGACCCTGCTGGGTTGAAACGTTGTATGACTTGAATAAACCTTCCAAGCGGAGCTGCAGAGTAGGGCTGCAAGATTATGGAAAAAGTCATAATCACGATTATTTTGGTCAAAATCATAATCACGATTATTAATCACGATTATTGATTTTTGCAGATTTTTTCGATGTGAAATGTTGAAATGATAACAACATGAAATATAACCAAGAATCAATTACATACAGATGAGCAAAATAAAATTAATTGTAATAATTATGTAAAGGCAGTAGCATGAAACTTAAGTGGACAGATTTCTGGCCAGAAACACCAGCCTGTCTGTATGTTCTGGCTTCAAGGACGCTCTCAAAAGTAGGTCACTATTGCCACGATTAAATCACGATTAAAATCATAAATTCGATTTCACTATTTTATCGATTATTTTGATTATTTTTCGATTAATTGTGCAGCCCTACTGCAGAGTGCAGACTTCTAATCTTTCTAATGCTAAATAAGTGACCTGCTTCTTCTCCATGAAATGAATTTTGATGTGAAATCTCTGAAAATTTAATACAGATATATTAGATTCGAGTTTTGGGTAGGTGATATGACATTGCAGATATTTCTATGCTAATTAGCCCTGCATTAGCCTCTTCAGACGGCAGCAGAGTATTATAAATAATCCAGAGTGCTAGCGAAGAAGACAGGATGTTTTCACTGCACACAAACCATTAGTAGGCTGGTTATTAATGGCTCATTGATTAGAAATAAATAGACAATGGCTAACAAAAGAGGGGATGAGCAGGGGTTAACCAAGATTGAACCGTGTTTAACAAGCTGGCATTATTACTAATTAGTGCTCCCAAAATTGGTTTCATTGGATTCAATACACCCAAGAATGCACTCATGTTGAACCACACAAAGATGTGTCTTCTTGCTATGGGGGGGGGGACGCCACTGAACGTAGAGAAACATTCGTAAGTGCTCATCAAGAATAACAATCTGAATCATAGTTTCTATTCTTGTTCACAAGTGGTGTTTCATTTCCCTTGCAATCAGATGAAAAGTCCTGGTTTCCAGAGTGAAGGACAAATCTATCTTCCAAGAGCCATATTCCAGCTGAGCCCCACAGGAGCTGCTGTGTTGAGTGGCTGACATTTGGCAGTCGCTCTGCTTCTCCCCTTTTCTTTCTCACTGTGAAAATGATTTTTTTTTCACTAGAGCCTGTTAACGCCATAATTTCTATCCAGCAGAGACACTTTGGAAGCATTTCCTGTCACCGTCCTCATTGCTCCTGAATCCTGAATTCTTTAAAATTCGGTAAAATTGCGGTGTTATCTGTCTCTTATGTATAGGATGCTATGCACAGATGGTTTTTAAATACTATTAATGTATATCAATGGTGGTTACTGTGATTTCAGAATACTTTAAATGCCCATTAGTAATGGGTTTTGTGTAAGTACAGGAATTCACATCCATTTACGAAGAGCTGAAATGGCAAAGCCTCTTGGATGGTCCTGAGTTTTTGAAGTGTTTTCTTTCTTGCAATTCAAGCTATTTTCTTAAAGTGCGTTTCTTCTTTCTCGCCCTTTTTCCAGAGTCCCGTGATCATCCCCACTCTTGCTCGGAGGAACCAAAGCATCGCTGTGATTGGACAACAAGCGTCAACCTGACCAACATGGCCCCCTGAAAGTGGTGGAAGTAGAACCATCTCTCCTGTGGACCTCTCGTTTGTTACCACCAATTGGCCACTGCATTGAGAATATTGGTGGTGGGGTGGTGACCTCAACATCAGGCCCTCTCCATTGGGTCCAGCGTCGCCCCTCATCACTGTCTTTTCATCTGGGTCTGGTCTGCGTCTGGCTGTTCATCAGGCAGACCCAGGCTCCCCGATGCTTCCCCGGGACCTTCACCTCCCTCTGCTCACCACCAGAGCCCCCCAGGCTCTCCCCCTCTGAACTTCTCCCCCTCTCCCCCTCCCCACAACCTACCCCACCTCCCTCCAGTCCCTTAACCTAAACCCCCACCCCACCCCACCCCAAACTCCCACCCCCTGTTGTCTACCTCTCTCCAAACTCCCCTGACCACGTTATCACCCTCAGCCATGACCAGCCTGAAGCGCTCGCAGACGGAGCGCTCGGTCGGGGGTTCCGTGTCGGCCACCGACGAATTCTACACGCGCCGCCTGCGCCTGCCCAACGGCGGCGCCCCTCCCCCCCGCAGCGAGAGCACGCACCTGTCCGGCTCCTCGCCCGGCGTGCCCAAGATGGGGGTGCGCGCCCGCGTCGCCGACTGGCCTCCCAGGAAGGACCAGGCTGGAGGCGGGGGTGGAGGACCAGGGGGAGGTAGCAGTGTGTGGCACATCACAGTGGAGACAGACTCTCCCTGCACCACGTCCTCCAGCAGCTCGTCTGGGGGTGGTGGAGGTGACCAGCGGGGCACAGGTACAGGGAGCTGAACAATGCTTTATTCTTACACTTGTTTGTTTTGTATGCATGTATGTATGTATGTATGTATGTATGTATGTATGTATGTATGTATGTATGTATGTATGTATGTATGTATTTATTTATTTATTTATCTATCTATTGACATATAATTCACTTTATTATTTATTTTTGTATGATTTCTCAAATCCTTTGCATCCAACATGACGTGAAAAAGACAAACCAAAAAAAGAATTAGATTGAGAGGGTGTTTTTTGTCTTAAGTTTGATAAGTGTTTTATTATTTGCACTTATTTGCACCCAAAAGCAGACTTCAACATCCTAGAACAGTGATTCTCAAACTTTTAGGCCCGAGCCCACTGGTGGGCCGCGAAGGTAATCCAAGTGGACCCTGAAATCATTTTTATTAAAAAATAAATATATATATGAAGAGTTCAGATGCAAAACCCCCTAAGTGCCTTTTCAGAAAATAATCTTAATTCATTTTTATTTAATACAAAGCTATCAAAATTGCAATTTTTTTTATTTATTTATGTAATATAACTATTTATATGTATTATCAAGTACATAAATGTAAACCAAACTAACAACGGGGTTCTCTAAAAATATAGAAGTGCAGGTCTTCAGAAATGTTAGGGGTTAGGGGGTTTTGCATCTGAACTCTTCATATATTTGTTTGTTCCTGTGTTACTGACTGTTGATGATTCATTTAAGTTACATATTTTATTGGGTCAGAGGTGGACCCCCAAACAGTTGTGAAAATGTCAAGAGCATGGCTGTTCTGTTCTGCAGGTACGGGCAGCAGTAGTGGCAGCAGCAGTGGCGGGGGCAGCCTGGGTGGCGGCAGCAGTGGCGGCGGTAGTGGCAGTGGCAGCGGCAGCGGAGGAGGCAGCGCCCAGAGCAACCTGTCGGCCAAGCTGGGCCACCTCATCAGCCCCCAGGACTCCTCCATGCTGCGCAACATCCACAACACGCTCAAGAGCAAGATGGCGGGCCGCCACGGCCACCACGGCAGCAAGGACAACCGCTTCCTGTCGCCCGACGGCTACCTGGGCTCGCCGCGCAAAGGCATGCGTCGCATCCGCCAGCGCAGCAACAGCGACATCACCATCAGCGAGCTGGACGGCGAGGGCAACGAGGGCTGGTCCTTCTCGGGCTGGACGCCCATGCACCGCGAGTACGGCAGCACCAGCTCCATCGACAAGCACAGCACGGCCGCCTCGGGGGCCTCCCAGAGCTTCTTCGACATGCTCAAGGGCTACCAGTCGGTGGATACGGCAGCGCCGCCACCGGACCAGCGCAGCCCCGCGCCCGAGAGGCTGGGGGACCTGCTCAGCGTGGCTCACAAACAGGTAAAAATACAAATCATAACCATAAACTCACATTTTCAGCTGGAACACAATTACCACAAGCTTGCTACATTCTTGCAGACATTTTTATTTTGTCTGGTCTAATAAATATATTTTGTAATGTCATGTTAAGTCAAGCAAGTGTGTGGTGAATGTTTTTTTTTTAATAAAATAAACTGTTTGTATTGCACAGTTCATACAATCATGTAGCTCAAACTGCTTTAACAACTTGTCATGAACACGGCCATGACATTTAACTCAAAACTTAATTAAAGTCTGGATTTATTACACATTACTTTTTCACAACGTAGAGACAAGTTTATGCATTGAAAACATTAACAATTTTGAAAGCATGAGCTGTAAGAGTGCGTGATGGCAAAATTGCCTTGTCACGTCAGCTACCCTTTAACAACTTGTCATGAACACGGTTTTGGTAGATTTTGAGAGCTGCAAAGTGATTATGTCAGTTTTGTTTGCTTGACTTGGACGAAAGCCTCAGGCAGGGTTGAGGAAAATTCATTATGTAGTTGTCCGTGTCATTTATAGGTTTGAATAGTAGCAACAGTATTTTGGGATCAACACTTCAGCATTCACTACCAGTATTTTTTAAATGTTCCAAAGGGTGTACTTACCTTGTCCACCTGTAGTACTGTATGAGATGGGCTGCCAGTGTTGGTCTGCCTATGCAGCACTAATGTGCTTCGTCCTCCGTTTAGGTGGCCCTGGATCTGCCTGATGGACCCCCGTCGCTGTCTCGAGGAAGCCCCGCCAGCCGCCTGAAGGAGCGCGAGAAGCACCTGAAGCGGAGGTCCAAGTCGGAGACGGGCGGCGAGTCCATCTTCCGGAAGCTGCGCAGTGCCCGGGCGGGGGAGGGCGGCGGGGAATCTTCACGGCAGGGCTCCGATGCGGAGGAGGAAGGCAGCGGGCACTCCATGCCGCCCACCACGCCCCTCAAGCCCTGGACGTGCCAGCGGGCGTTCGCCCACTTCGACGTGCAGAGCCTGTTCTTCGACCTGAACGAGGTGGCGCACAGCCGGCAGTCAGGCAGCTCCGGCAAGCACAAGAACACCACCACGGGCGCCTCTGCAGCGGCCGCCGCCTCCTCCTCCCTCTCCACCTCCTCCTCCACCACCTCCTCCACCCACAGCATGCAGCTGGGCTCCCCCTGCGGCAGCCAGGAGGAGCTGAGCTCGGCTAAGGACGGTGGCGGTTTCTCTCAGGCGCTGGACCCCGGTGACGACAAGAGCAACGAACTGGTGCTGGCCTGCCCCTGCTTCCGCAACGAGCTGGGCGGGGAGGGCGAGCGCACCATCAGCCCCACCAAGCTGGGCAGCATCGGCAGCGGAGGCTCCAGCGGGTCCGACAGGGGTGGTGGTGGTGGTGGTGGTGGCGGAGGTGGGTCTGGAGGAGAGGAGGGGGGCTCCCTGGACTCACCATCCAGCTCGCACTTGTCGAATGCAGGAGTGGCCGTGCTGGAGGCCCCTAAGGACGGCCAGGGGCACCACTCGGAGCGGGGCAAGCGACACATCGTGGAGCACGTGGACCTGGGGGCCTACTACTACAGGAAATACTTCTACTTGAGAGGTGGGCGTTTTTGTTGTGTACCTACTTACTGTATTCAGTATGTTTATGGTCATTAGTGAGAAGAGCTGGGTAGGTATGGTATTTATTATAAACTGTATAGGGCTAATATTGGGCATGGTTTAGCTTGGGGGCTCACTGCAACAAAGTGTATTTCTGTTTGAGAGGTGAGTAGTTAGAACAACATATTGAGCGGTATTTGGCACTTATAAGCACACCTACACCGGGGGCCCACTACAGTAGGGAGTATTTTTATTCCAGAGTTTCAGAGTATTTTGGGTTGGGGTCAATGTCAGGGTAACGGTCAAAGCTGGCATTCCCTAGATAGGCCCCTGTAGGGAGGCAGCCTGTGAAGGTGTTCTTTCCCCCCTCCAGTGGTAGACTTTCGTTGCACGTTGAGTTGCATGCCTTGTATGATACAGTGCTATACAAATACAATTATTATTATATTATAAATAAAGAATGTAGACACTACAGTAATAGAAACAATAACAGTGAACAGTATAATAACGATACAAGTGGTAGGTTCCAGGACTGAGGTAGTGCAGGTAAGGTGCAGTGTGTGTGTGTGTGTGTGTGTGTGGGTGTGTGGTGTGTGGTGTGTGGTGTGTGGTGTGTGTTGTGTGTGTGTGTTGTGTGTGTGTTGTGTGTGTGTGTGTTGTGTGTGTGTGTGTGTGTGTTCTAAATGACCCCAAGGATCACAGCTGTAACCTAACTGTAAATAACAGGAGGGTTAAAATACCTTCCACATAGGGGTGGACAATATGGCAAAAATATCATATCACGTTTTTTAACAGATTTTCACAGAGTTTTCACGGAGTTCTGATGATGTAAAGGAACAATACTGCAAGAGCAGAGTTGGATATTGCAAAGTTTTCATTTTCGAGGGGCGTTTGATACACCCTAATGATCATGCTTTCCAATGCTCCTGTTGTTGGTAAACAGCTTGTGAATATATTTTCTGCTTTTTCACGAGTGCTCGTGATACCTGCACCATTACAGAAGTGCAAGAAAACAAAACAAACAAAAAAACCTTCCTCCCTCCATGGCTGAAATGCCCTTGTGCAATGTACCTTACCCCTTCACTGCTCCAGGGACTGTAGCAAATACCCTGTAATATCTCGACTTAAGTTTAATGTCATGTAATATTTTGGCGTTGTCCATCTCCTCCTCCAGAGCACTGGAACTACCTGGGCACTGACGAGGCGTTGGGTCCGGTGTCAGTGAGCCTGCGCAGGGAGAAACTGGAGGAACACAAGGAGCACGGCCAGCAGTACCAGTACCGGGTCATCTTCAGAACCAGCGAGGTGAGCCCTCCACCCAGGGATGGATGATGACTTCATGGGCCCCTGGACCAGACAACAAGAAAGGGCCCCCTTCTTGGCTCTTAATGTCTGTGAAAAGATTCAGGGTTTTAGGGCAGATGTTAGATGGTTCAGGAGTTTGTCCCCCAGGAGAATTTGAATATGAAGTTGTTAAAAGTGTGATTTTAACACTATTATAAAGTGAAAGCCCATTGGGAAACTCCAACTCCCATTGTCATTGTGACACAGCACTCCACAGCACACAAGTGAACACTGCACACTGCACACAACGAAATTGCATTTATGCCTCACCCGTGCAAGGGGGCAGCCCTCAGTGGCGCCCCATGGGGAGCAGTGCGGTGGGACGGTACCATGCTCAGGGTACCTCAGTCATGGAGGAGGATGGGGGAGAGCACTGGTTGATTACTCCCCCCACCAACCTGGCGGGTCGGGAGTCGAACCGGCAACCTCTGGGATGCAAGTCTGACGCCCTAACCGCTCACCCATGACTGCTATGAGAATGGAAATATAGATGCTTGGGCTTCAGGGCCCCCTTGACTCTTGGGCCCCTTGGCCTGGTAGGCACTTGTAGTAATCCATCCTTGCCTCCACCGTTTTGTGCTGTTCTGGTTATGGGTCAATGCTGCATTGTGTTGTGCGGCTGATTGGCTGAAAGATCATTTTATGCAACAGACTGATAATTTTATACTGGATTGGATTTAACATTACATTGAGTCACAACAGCACGTTACTGTACTCTTAATCATTTTCACCCTCTGTATGACCCAAGAACCTACGTGTTTGGATTGGCAGTTTGACCCTTGTGGGAGGGGTTTTCGAGCGATTGTAAAAGAAAAAAAGAAAAGCATAAGGTCAATCGCTGTTGTGTTGTGTTGTGCAGGGTTAGGGATCAGGAAAATGATTGTTGTGTTTATGGTAATCGGTGCAGTTGTAATTCCAATGCTTAGAATTTTGCTACGCCTGAATTTTACTATGCCCAGTATGCGGACCACTTCATCACAATGCTTAGAATTTCACAAGGGCTTTACTTGCTTCACTGTTCTATTTTGTTTGTACATGATATTGTCATTCATAAAAGTCGTGGTAATCAAAGAGGGAAGTTGTAAGCAACCTGACTGGAGCTCGGAATCATTTCAGTTTTGATTCAAAAAGGTTAGTTCAGTTCTGCCCATGTCTTCTGCCCAGTGGTCTTTTTTTCTTTTTCTTTCATTCAAATACACACTTGCTCACTGACTCATTTAAACATGTGACATCACTCAAGCTCATGTTGCTGTGATGGGCCATTTTAATGTCATATGAACTAATTTACAAATACGGGCTGCAACCTTTTGTAACAGCTGTCTCATTACACATTTGTATCTGTACTCTTATCTTCCATCAGCTCTGAGTAACTGAGAATCATTTTATTTTGGATCGGGTTTGAATTCATGTTGGATCACGAACCTCTCTGATTTTGATTGATTGCATTTGTCTCTTATAGGCTAGCGTTTGCAAACATTATGAAACAGATAAAGCTGCAGACTTTCCAAAAGCATGTTACCATACTCTTGTCATTTTCACCCTCTGTTCGCCATATGACCCCATAACCTACCAGTTTGAAGATTGACAGTTTGACCTGTGTGGGAGGGTTTCTCGGCCGATTGTAAAAGAAAAAAGAAAAGGAGAAATAGAAATTTTGCAATGGATGGTGGTGGATGGTTTTATGGTGGTGACCTGCGTTAAACCTCTGCCCACTCCCTCTGTAGCCAGAGTAATGTCATCTCCTCTTCTCCACCAACATTCACCCGGTCAACCTCCATCATCCGTGTCTCTCTTGTTGCTCACTCTCTCCCTCTTTTCCTCTCACTTGTGCTCTCTCTCTGTCTGTCTGTCTGTCTGTCTGTCTCTCTCTCTCTCTCTCTCTCTCTCTCTCTCTCTCTCTCTCTCTCTCTCTCTCGCTCGCTCGCTCGCTCGCTCGCTCGCTCTCTCTCTCTCTCTCTCTCGCTCTCTCTCGCTCTCTCTCTCTCACTCTCTCATGCTCTTTCTCTCTTGTCCTTGTGCACTTTCTCTCTTTCAATCACTTTCCATCTTGTTTACTTTCTTGCTCACTCTTTCTCTATCCCTCTCTCTTGTGGTCTCTCAATGATACAGTTTCTCTTGTTGTTGATCATGCTCTCCCTGTCTTTCTCTCTTGTTTTCTCTCTCTCGCTCGCTCACTCACTCTCTATCTCTCTCTCTCTCTCTCTCTCTCTCGCTCGCTCACTCACTCTCTATCTCTCTCTCTCTCTCTCTCTCTGTGCTGTCAGATGTGTAATTTGGTGCAGGGTCAGGGGCAGCAGTAGTCTATCTGTGTCCCCTCCTCCTCTTCTGCAGTGCGGTGCCGAGAGGCCACAGTGCTGTTGCTGCACATCAGGGCCACATCACATCGTACAGCAGAGTTCATTTGCACAGCTGTTCTGCTGCACCGCCCACCTCTAGTTGTTATATAACACACACCTCTGGACACAAATACACACACACACACACAGACACACACACACACTCACACACAAGCCACACACACACACACACACAAGCCACACACACACAATCCACACTCCAAACACACACACAATCCACACACACACACACACACACACACACACACACACACACACACACACACACACACACACAGACACACACACACACTCACACACAAGCCACACACACACACACACACAAGCCACACACAAACCTCCCCACCATCGCTACCACCTATCTGGTCTTTGGATCCCAGTAATGAGAGAGGGGACCTGTCCACTCCACACCTACATGCCCCTATAATGATCCATCTCTGGCTCTGTCCCCCACCTCCATGCTGGAAGATGGCAGGTCAGCAGTGCCGCTTGGCAGATGGAGGGGGTGGCGGTGGTGCCCCTCAGGGTTATCCGGGGACAGCGTGTGTGTGTGACGCAGGATGGTTTTGCTGGTCTGTGTATGCTCATGGGTGGTGGTGGGCTGATGGTAACATAACGACGAATCATGGCTCTGCCGGTGGCCTCGAATCACCAAGCTGCTTCCAGCTCAGATGAGGGCATGGATAGGAGGGGGAGGTGCATGTCATGTTGGATCGTCATGTTGCAGTGCAGCATTATTCAAGGAGGGGATAGTTTGAGGGTCAGGGGATGTTGAGCTGCCAAAACAAGCACTATCTCACAAACAATTACATGTCGCAGTGCTTGGTGCGTGAGTTACGGTACGCATATGCTTGACAAATGGAACCTGCAGAGCCTGAAATAGGACTTGTTTGCAGTGATGATGATAAACAGTTAAAGAAAGAGTCTGAGCTAGTGTTACTGACAGGGCCAATCATGTATAGTGAGAACCCTTTGAGGCAGGATTTAAACACTGAATGACACATCTGATCTGGTGAATATATAGAAGGTACTCCTTTTCCCCTTTTATAGCGGTTTCCTGTGTCCCTCTCTTTCTCCTTCTGACTCTTGCCCTTGTTTCTCATCGGTAAACCTGTCATGGTCACTATTTACTCCAATCTTTTCTCTGTCAGCCCATCCTCTCCCTAATAGGAGTCCCTATCTATCGCTTTCTCTCTCTCTTTCTCTCTTCGCCTCTCATTCATTCTTTCCTTTTTTCTTTTTCCGCTATCTGTCGATTTGCAAACCAAATGTCTCCCTTTAATCCTCTCTCCCCCTCTCTGAAGGAGACACTAGTGGCGATATTGTGGTGCTTTTGGCTGCCCTTTTCAGATCTGTCATTTTAATTGATTTTCGCTTCTACAAGTTAATGAACAATTTGGAGGTTTTTGAACAAATATTGGCACCTGGCTGGGATGTGAAGCAATTTACTTGTAACTTTGTGCTATGGAGTGACAATCACAACAACCTCAAAACAATTGTGCTTCTGTATTCCAAGAATTTGTAATAAAGGTGTTTTTTTCTTTCTTTCTTTCTTTCTTTCTTTCTTTCTTTCTTTCTTTCTTTCTTTCTTTCTTTCTTTCTTTCTTTCTTTCTTTCTTTCTTTCTCTCTCTCCTCATGTCTCTCTCTCTCTCCCCTCCATCAGCTGATGACCCTGAGGGGTGCGGTTCTGGAGGATGCGGTGCCCTCCACCTCTAAACATGGCACCCCGCGGGGTCTGCCCCTGAAGGAGGTGCTGGAGTTCCTGCTGCCCGAGCTGAACGCCCACTGCCTGCGGCTGGCACTCAACACGCCCAAGGTCACCGACCAGCTCATGAAGTTGGACGAGCAAGGGGTAAGACCAAAAACAGAGACTTTTTTAACACATCGAATCCCATGCCACGTAATATATGCTGGACAATACTTGTTTTTTCTTTGTGAACTGTGACAACAGCGTGGACGTCAGCAGTCGTAGTACTAGTAGTAATTCCTTAATTGTCCCCCCTGGGGGGACATTTCTTCATAAAAATGAAGCATGATACATAGAAACAAGTAAGGCCTGAACGTGCAGGTTCGTCGGGGTGTCAAATGGTCACATGTAGAATGGTTCAAAGCCCGGTACGAACGCTGGTGGTTCACAGGTTTCACAAAACATATCTTTACGAACATGACTGGTGCAGGAACGGGCCTGAAAACGGTGCGATAGTCATGAGGGCAGGCAGGCCCACAGACATTCAGGCATGTGGGCAGGCAGGCAGGGCAGGCAGCCCTGGCCTTAGCTGACCCATGCCATGCAGATGCTCTTTCCCCTGGGGCTCCCGCTATGCCCTGCTCGGCCCCAGCTGGTCCTCTGTGCGTGGGAAGGGAAGGATTACCGCATACTGAGACGGTTTTGGAACAGTTTATGACTTCACATATTTCATGCATTCATTTATTATTGCATTTTCTAATGCAGATGTTTTAGATTTCATGATGTAGAGAGAAATAAAAGTACGAATACAAGGGGAATCAAAAACATTGCAAAGAGAATGTAGTGTTTATATTTATGTATCAAACATTTCGTGCTCCACTCCCTTTCTTTCTCTCCACTCACTCTCCCTCTTTCCCCCATGCTCCCCTCCTTTTCTACACTAAACCCCCTCACTCCTCCACCCTCTGTTTCTCTCTGTCTTTCTCCCTCTCCTCCTTTCTCTCTTGCTCTATCTTTCTCTGCCCTCTCTCCTCTGATATATTTCCCTCTCCCCTCCCTCTCTCTCTCACCATCCCTCCTGTTCTCTCTCTCTCTCTCTCTCTCTCTCTCTGACTCTCCCACTATCTCTCTCTCTCTGACTCTCCCACTATCTCTCCTGTTCTTTCCTTTCACTCTCTTCTGTTCTGTTCTGCTCTGTTCTCTCTCTCTCTCTCTCTCTCTCTCTCTCTCTCTCTCTCTCTCTCTCTCTCTCTCTCTCTCTCTCTCTCTCTCTCTCTCTCTCTCTCTCCTCCCCCCCTCCCTCTCTCTTTCTCTGCTCTCCGCTCTCCAGTTGAGT
>NC_085874.1:3303747-3306247 GCF_034702125.1 Engraulis encrasicolus
TGGATGTAACACTCCCCATTTGTGTTATTCTTAATATTGTAGGTTTTTGTTTTGTTTTGTTTCGGTATTACCATCCTACGCCTTATCAGCACTCTTTTCTACCTTATTTTCTAAGCGAATGTATGCATTTGTCAAATGTTGTGTAGGGAGTTAGGGGGCCCTCAGCGGGGCATCGGAAGTAGACACCTGAGAGAGGTGGACGTTCTGTTGCTAATGGGGGACAATAGTCAATTCATTTTCTATACTAAGGGGGTGGGTGGTAGGCTTATGATAATGTCAAGGGGGCGTTTGTTCAAAGAAGGTTGAGAACCACATTGTACGACACCTTCATGGTCAATAAAGTAACTCTGATGTGTGTCCAACTCTGCAATCTTGTTGTCGTTCCCTTCGAAATCAATAAAGTATCTTTAATGATTAGTCCTCTTGTGAGCGATATAACTCAATCTCAATCTTCTTGTCGTATTGCAGTTGCTACGGAAACGGCACATCGGTAACGACATCGTGACGCTGGTGTTCCAGGAGCCGGGCGCCAAGCCCTTCACGCCCAAGAACATCCGCTCCCACTTCCAGCACGTCTTTGTGGTGGTGCGCGCCCACCACCCCTGCACCGACAACACCTGCTATAGGTAAGATGAGGAAGTCTGGGCTGTGTGTGTGTGTGTGTGTGATTTGAGTTTGTATATGATGGTGATGGTGGCCCACCACCACCCCTGGTCAGCAAATATCTGCTACTTGCTGTGCGTGTGTGTCTGTGTTTGTGTCTGCGTTGTGTGCTTGTGTGTATACACTATGCCCACACATGTGGATGTACTTACCACGCCTGCAATTACATTCTAATATTGTTTTTTCATGTGTGTGTTGGTTTCTACTAAACAGTGGTAAGCACTGTACAAAACACACACACACACACACACACACACACACACACACACACACACACACACACACACACACACACACACGGACACACACGGACAGACACACGCTCGTAGCTCAGGTCTTGAGGCCGTAGTTCTGGTCTAGGGGTTAATCATGTGCATGTCGTGGTATTCTGGTGGTGATGCACCATCTGTGTTTAGTGGCCTGAGGACGGCACAGCTGTCAAACCCTGTTAGCAGCACTGACATCACCAGGAGCCATCCTCCACACTGGCCACAATCTCACTTTACTTTAGTCTCTCTATCTCTCCCTCTCGCTCTCTCTCTCTCTCGCGGTCTCTCTCTCTCTCTCTCTCTCTCTCTCTCTCTCTCTCTCTCTCTCACTCACTCACTCACTCTCTCGTATTTTCTCTCTTTTCTCACTCTGTCTGACTTCCTACTCCTTTCGCTTTCACTCTCTGTCTCTGTTGCTCGCCCATCTCTCCCATTTTTCTCTGCCTCTCTCCCCCTTGATGTGCCTGACGTTGTCTGACGTTTCGCGTCTCCATCTTCTTGACTCACGTTGGTGGTGGAGCAGAGCAGAGCAGTGCGTATGCGTCAAAGCCTCGCTGTATTTAAGGAGACGGCTAAATATGGATAATAAGGGCTCGTGTGGTGGAGGGTGGGTGGGCGAAATGTGGAGACGGAAGTAGTACCCATGATAACTATGATTCGTTTCTCCCTCTCTCTCTCTCTCTCTCTCTCTCTCTCTCTCTCTCTCGCTCTCTCTCTCTCTCTCTCTCTCTCTCTCTCTCTCTCTCTCTCTCTCTCTCTCTCTCTCTCTCTCTCCACTCAAACCCACAGATTTTTGTTTTCCTCATACCCAAATTCTGTCCCTTTCTGACACACACACACACACACACACACACACACACACACACACACACACACACACACACACACACACACACACACACACACACACACACACACACACACACACACACACACACACACACACACACACACACACACACGACACATCCTCCCCTTCTTGTTGCACCCAAATAAGCATAATGTGCTCCTTAATTGCTGATGAGGCGTCAGTGTGAGTGTGACTCTTCCCCACTAACTTGGATTCTGTTGGGGCAGCTCTCGAGAAATGGAGGTGTGTGGAGAGAGAGAGAGAGAGAGAGATTATTAGGGGTGTTGACGAGGGGTTGCCGGAATTTGGGTCTGTCAAGAGCTGATCATCACAGTGTGAGCCAGCCACTGCATCTGGAAATAGAATGCATGATTATTGCACAAATTCTTGTCCTGTTTTTTCTTCTCTCTCTCTCTCTGTCATGTTTGTGCACAGTAGTGTGCTGAGCTAAGCAGAAATGAGTGAATTAGGTGAACACCAATGTCTTCTGGAGCAGCTGTGGCCTTATGGTCTTGAGAAGGTGATTTTACGTCACTTTTTAAACTAAAAGTAACTGTAGGGAAGGGAGATGGACAACCCAGGCCTCCGAGGTTCCAAAGTTTGAAATCCAAACATGCTCTCCGACTGCAAGGAGCCAGGCTGTTTGTTGTCTTGACGGTCAAAGCACACCCACAACCCTGGAAGTCACTCTAGCACAGTAGCATCAGTCCTATTGTAT
>NC_085874.1:3311247-3343747 GCF_034702125.1 Engraulis encrasicolus
CTGTTCATTTTCAGTTTAACCTGGCGCTGTCAAACGGGCAATGAAGGCAAGCAGAGCGCGAATAAAGCACGCGGAGTCCCGTTGGAATGCTGCAGAAAGTTGGAAACTTAAACTTTCTCTCTATCTCGCTTTCTCTCTCTCTCTCCGCACGGCATTGATTGACAGCTGATATAACTCAGTGCTGTCGGCGATGTCTCATTTTTACAAATAATAAGTTAACAAGACCATCAGGCAACCATCCTTCACAAGATAAATAACTCGTACACAGAAACATAAGCTGCGCTGTCACGTGTGTGTGTGTGTGTGTGTGTGTGTGTTTATACTTACTATGTGTGTAACTAAATTAGGCTACTGCAAATTGCCTCATCCTAACGTCTTTGCCTATCCTGGCTATTTATCACGTGCTATTTTGAGTATGGAGGAGCCCACATAGAAAATCTTGCTTGCGCACAGGTTCTGTTGTTATTACAGTGGTCTCGGGCTTCGGACGGGTTCGGAACACTAACATTTTAAATTAGTCTCGGCTCGGTCGGTGTCGATCACTTTTCTGTCGGCTGAGGGCCGGGCTCGAACAGAAAAAAACGGCCCGAGCCACACTCTGACACACACACACACACACACACACACACACACACACACACACACACACACACACACAGCCGTGCTATCCCCTGCAAGACAGAGCGAGGCAGGGCTGTCAAACTGAAAAACATTCTGCCAAGTCCAGCCTGAGAGGGAGAGTGACTTATATCAGAATGTGAACTTCAAGACACACACAGGGGCCATGCCCACATGCATACTCTGATATATTGTGGTGTAAAAAGGGAAGAATGAGTGAAGAAGTTGAGTAGGTCACAGACTGTGCTTGAGCTTTCTTTCTTTCTTTCTTTACCTTCCGACGTGGTACTGTACTTTCCTTCTGTTGCTTCTTCATTCCCATTTCACGTTTGTGTGTGTGTGTCTGTGTCTGTGTGTGTGTGAGAGAGAGGTCTTATGTTGTGTCTTTGTGTAGGGTAGTGTTTAAGAGTCTGGTGGAGAGATCTGGGTCTTGTCCCTCCCCACACCTCACCTCACCAGGCAGCGGAGTTCCTCACATTCCACAGCATACAGGAAACTCACAGAGAGAGAGAGAAAGAGGGATTAGAGAGGGCGAAGGACAGCGAGAGTGAGAGAGAGAATGGCAGAGGAGAGAGAAACTAGAGACAGACCGAGAGAGGAATTTGAACTGTGGCAAAATGCAGAGAGCTAAATCCTTTTCTTGTGTTGTGCATAGCTTGAAAGTCTTCCAAGCTTACGCCCACCTCTGTTCCTATGGCAGCGTTACGCACACTACACACACACACACACACACGCACACGCACACGCACACGCACACGCACACACGCACGCACACGCACGCACACGCACACACATTGAAATACAGATACACAAATACACACACACACACACACACACGCACGCACACGCACACAAATACACACACACAAACATAAATACACACAGCGATCTCCTTTCAGCCACACAGCTCTGCATCATTGGGATGTAGATATCCACCATCAGCTAACCATTACAGTAGTTTCTCTAATTTATGACCTTCTCCTCCATATCCAGCTGCACAGCTACATCTACCTCTGTTGATGTTAGCAGTACGGTTCTTCAAACACACTGATATTTACACAGACAGGAATATTCCAGTTCATTCTGTTGGCTTTTGCAAGTGGTTTTCTAATGCTCTCTCTCTCTCTGTCACTGTATATCTCTTGCACTGTGTTTCTATTTCTTCTCTCTCTCCACTCTCATTTAATAGTCATTCATATTTATGAGTCCCTCACAATCTTGTTTTTCCCCCCAGTCTCATCTTCAAAACAACTATCTCCAGCATAATGAGGCGCTTTTACTTTGGGTGAAGTTTGCATCATTTTACTGACTTGGCACCTTGCTTAAGTCTCATTTAACTCTAACTGTATGTCCTTCGTTTTCTCTGAATGCTGTTTCACATGCAGTATATATATTATTTACTTGCATCACCTCTCTTTGTACTATATATTCAGTGTTTCCTCACGTTGGTCTCTACCCCCACCGTCTCTTTCTCCCTTTACTCTTTCGTGTCTCAAATTTCCTCCTTCTCCTCCTTTTGTCCTGTCACTCCATCTCTTCCCCTTCCACCTTCTTATCTGTCTTTCTGTCTACTAGATATTCTTCCTCTCTGCCCTCTGCCTCTTCCTGTCGTCCTACGTGGCACCCCTGCAACTTCCCAGCCTTTGAGACGTGTAGAGGGACCACATTTTCATTGCTACTCGGTGTTGGAGTGCTTCTATTCGGTTCTCCTCTCCCTTGTTCCCTTGCCCTAATCATAGTCTTCTTCCTCTCCTCAAGTGTGGCAATGTTGTTCAGCTCTGCAAGGCTATTGGATGGTAGATTGTGTGAACACGCTCCAGTTGCCTGGTTACAAAATGATTTTGGATGATGTAAAAAATTGAAAATTGACACTTATTTCTGTGTCATGTGTCACCTGCAAACTGCTTCTACAACATCTACATATACAGCAGGCAATCTCAAAAAAGAGGAATTTTACTAATTTCTTCTTTGGCCTTACAAATGTAGCAGTTTATCTTCTTTTCCACTTCCTCCTCTTCCTCCAGTGTGGCGGCTCCCTCCCTCCCCCTCTCCCCTCCTCCCCGGTCTCCTAGTCCTCTTTCCTTCCTCTCCTCCAATGAGGCTTTATTGTTCAGTTCTTCAGTAGTATGGAATAGAAAATGTGTGTAAAATTGTCACCTACAACAACATCTAAACAAAGTTTTATTTCAAAGGTGCACTGTGTTAACTGTTAATCTCCTTTGTCTATCTCCTCCCTCCTCTTCCCCTCGTCCTCCTGATTGCCTGCTCTCTCTCTCGCTCTCCTCTCTCTCCTCTGCAGTGTGGCGGTGACCCGCTCGCGCGACGTGCCTGCCTTCGGCCCGCCCATCCCTGAGGACGTCCCCTTCCCCAGGTCCGGCGCCTTCCGCGACTTCCTGCTGGCCAAGCTCATCAACGGCGAGAACGCCGCGCACAAGTCGGACAAGTTCCGCGCCATGGCCACGCGCACCCGGCAGGAGTACCTGCGCGAGCTGGCCGAGCGCCACGCCACCAGCACCTCCATCGACCCCGCCGCCAAGTTCCCCTTCATCTCGCTGGCGCACAAGCGTCGCGAGCGCAGCCGACCGTACGCGGGCGCCGAGCTCCGCAGCGGCGGGGCCGTGGCCTGGGCTGTCTTCGCCGAGGACCACCAGGGGGGCGGCGCCGAGCTGGAGGCCCTGCTGGCCGTGTCGGCCGAGACGCTGGTGCTGGCCGACCCCGAGGCCAAGGCCGTGGTCTTCAACTGCGCCGTGCGCGACGTCATCGGCTGGACGCTGGGCAGCCCCGCCTCCATGAAGGTCTACCACGGCCGCGGCGAGAGCGTGGCGCTGCGGTCGATAGGGAATAACACCGAGGACTTCCGGGAGGTGGTCAAGAGGCTGGAGGTGAGAGGGGGACGATGGCTGGGTGGGTGGGATTGAGGGTTTGGTCGGGCATCACAATAGCCTATTTTTCACGGCCATGACCCATGCTGTACCAGCGCTTTGCTGGGCTGGTGGCCCAGACCCACAGCCCCCGCTGTTGTTTTCCCACTGGGGTTGGGGTGCGAGCCTGGATAGACAGACAATTCTGTAGGCATGGATCAAAGAGGAAAGAAGGTTTCTGATTTATTGGGAGCAGAAGGGGTAATAAGGGGGCTGCCAGAGTAAAGGTATACCTGTTAGTTACCAGCTCTGCACCAGTCGCTAGGCAGACACTTCTGGATCGGGCCACAGAGAGGGCTGCAGAGGGTCAGACCAGCAAGACTACTTAGTGTCATAAACATTGTCAGCTGCTCTGAGAAAGGAATGGAAGTGCATACAAGTAACGAAAATGCAATTTTTTAACATTGATATTATTCACAGAATTACATAAAGTGCACTTGAATGACAATAAATAAGGGCGATGCGGTAACTATTCAGACAATGGTGTGGCCACAGACAGTAAGTCATCGGAAATGGAAGGAAAAGTGTCACAGAGCTTCGCTTCAGAAGCCACACACGCACACGCACACACGCACGCACACACACACACACACACACACACACACACACACACACAGACACAGACACAGACACAGACACACACACACACACACACACACACACACACACACACACACACACAAACACGCACACACACAAACTTTGGGAACTGCTAATGTGGAGCATAGTCGGGTGAAGTATATTATAATGGACACATTCAAAACCAGCCTTTCAGTGGCATTGTTTTCTGAACCCTTCCCTGTCCATCAAGACAATCGTCTGCGTTGGTGTTGTGACACTCTCAGTTTAGGGTTAACTGCCTTGCTTGCTTGCTTGGCAGACTCAATCTTCTTGATGTTCAATTATAGATGCGTTCTTGAGATCTGCTCTCGTACCCATCCCTCCCTCCCAAACGCCCCCTCTAACTCTCTCTCTCTCTCTCTCTCTCTCTCTCTCTCTCTCTCTCTCTCTCTCTCTCTCTCTCTCTCTCTCTCTCTCTCTCTCCCTCCCCCACTCTCCCTCTCCCCATCTCCCTGTATATAATAGCAGATTGCTTATTATAAACATCTTTTCATCGTCATCAGCGGGGCGAAGTGATGTGATGCGATGCGAGACGCGATGGGTGATGAGTGGCGTCTCTGAGCCCATAATAGTCTCTGATGTGAACGGTGCGTCAGTGGGGACTGTGTGTGCATAAGTGCTGCTGGTCGCGTAACCATGCGAGGCAGAGAGACGGAGTCGGAGAGAAAAAGCGAAAGAGCTCTTCTTTTGTCTTGGCCCCCTGCCCATGCCAGTATGTGTGATAGGAAGGGGGCAGAGAGAGAGGAAGAGACGGAGAGATGAAGAGAGAGAGAAATTCACTCTGAATGCAAACACTGTTGCCATGGTAACTAGCTTTGTGGAACGGACTGCTCCAATGTTATCACAGACCGGAGGATGAGGGAAAAAAACAACTTAAATGTACATATAAGGCATCTGTGCTGGCAACATGAACATTTCTATACAGTACAGTACATGTAGTTATGTCACACACACACACACACACACATACACACACACACACACACACACACACACACACACACACACACACACACACACACACACACACACACACACACACACACACACACACAAACACGAAACTTGAGTGTCTTCATTGTGAAATTCAATACAAATACACACTCTAGAGGCAAGGCAGTGGATTACGTGGTTTTACCATAAAGGGTAAAGGATATCAGAGCTGTTTGATTGGCGGATTGAGGAGGTGGGGGCTGCAGCGTTATTTCCTGTATGATTGTTCTGGAATATTCTCTATTCGTCCCAAGCAACTCCCCACCGCTAAGGCCGCCTACCTGCACAGCAGGCACACAGCTCTCTCTCTCTCTCTCTCTCTCTCTCTCTCTCTCTCTCTCTCTCTCTCTCTCTCACACACTCTCCCCCGCTCTCTCCCTCTCTCTCCTCAGGTGAGCCCTGCTGGCTCTGAGGTTCTATATTTAACGGTGCGCCTCTGCACTCTCCGTGCCTGTGTGAATGGCCAGCTCTAATGAATGCTGCTGAATGGCGTGAATGGTGTCCTGCATTCTCTCTATGTCAGCAGCCCAAAGGGAAGCCTTTTTTTTTACCTGGGCCCCGCTCTACCTTAAAACACATTCATCTGCTGCTCATGCTGGTTCATCAAAGCACATGAACACACACACACATTCTCTCTCTCTCTCTCTCTCTCTCTCTCTCTCTCTCTCTCTCTCTCTCTCTCTCTCTCTCTCTCTCTCTCTCTCTCTCTTTTCTCTCTCTCTCTCTCTCTCTCTCTCTCTCTCTCTCTCTCTCTCTCTCTCTCTCTCTCTCTCTCTCTCTCTCTCTCTGCCAGTCATTTTCGCTCGCTATTGCTGACTCAAAAACATTTGTATCTGTACTTTCTTCCACTTTGTCACGCACTCACAGGCGCACTGTTTCTCAGACACACAAAAACGCACACACACACTCACACACACTCACACACACACACACACACACACACACACACACACACACACACACACATGCACACACACATTCACACAGTTGTACTCTAGTGTTGAAGAGATTGCATCTTTTTCCTGTTTATTTATTGCTTCCATCCTTCCTTCTTCCCTTTTTTCACTCTGTCTATCTCACTCTAACACACTCACAAACAACGAATTAATCTCAAGCACAAAAAGAACGGTAGCCCACCAACCCTTTCCCCAGGGCAGTTCCTTGCTTCTTAGTGACGCTTTGGGATACGGCGTCTTCAATAGTGAGTGGGAGGATGGATGTAGAACATGGATTAATGTTGTTCTCTTGTGGTTGTGTCATTTTTATCCCTCCCTGCTTGTCTCCGTCAGCCTCTCTCTCTCTTTTCTCTATTGCTCCCTTCCCTTTCTCTCTTTTTCTCATTCTCGGTTCTTCTTTTCTTTTCCCCTATCTCAATGTGTCCTGTTCTTGTTTGCCTCTTTGCGGATGGCATGGCGTTATTTAAATCTGCATTTGCTTTCTTGGCACATCATGTACAGCAGCAATACCTCAAAAATCAAATTTGTGCATGTCACGTGAACTCCTCAGCCCTCCTCACAAATTGCCTTCACTTCATCCGTGTCTCCTTTTCTCTTGCCCAGTGCCCAGTTTCTTCCTGTCTGGTTATCAACTCCCCTCTCATTCCTTAAAACCTTTAAGAGTGTACCGTCACACCGGTGTGACGGGAATGTTCGGGCAGTGAAAGTTCTATAGAATTCTGGGCGTCATTCAATAAAATATGGAATTGTAGAATCTTGCATTGTTATAGAACGCATTCTTTTTATAGAATGCTCAAAAACCCACACTCTTAAAGGTTAACGGTCCCTTTCAATATGAAATAAGTTGGGAACTTGTGCCAATAGCAATCGAAACAAAAGCAAAAGCCTCTCCCCCAATTCAAGTGTTCAAGACAAACATATTCCCTCAAGTCATGTTTAATAAGAACAGTCTTCTCTGACAACAATTGCATGAGACAATTAAGCTGTCTATGCACTGTACAGCATGTCCCTTCAATGTTTTTGACTGTGGTCTGTGAGCCATGAAAGTGTTTCTAATACTTGACGGTCTGGACCCAGCTGGGCTCCCGCTGCTTCCCTTCATAGTTCCTGACCAAGGGCTGCAAGACCCCAGAGCTCTCCCTTCGTTGTAACGGGCCAGCTAGGCTGCCATGTCTCTATCTCTCCCTCTCCATTAGGGCTGTAAGTTGCCATACACGCAACTCACGGTTCGATCTGCATCACGACCTTTGACCTACGGTTCAGTACACCCCCACAGTTTTTTTTAATGTTAATCTGCTTTTTTCAAATGTTCGCACATTATACATTATAAAATACAATTCTAAATAAAAACTATGCTAGTTTTTATTGGTAAAACAGGTTTCAAGAGGCTACTAATAATTGAAAAAAAGTTCAAGTTATGATGATTGAAGCTTGGAAGTACATCACATCATATCATGTGGTTGTTTTCTGGACTGAAGAGTAACAGATCTTTGAGAGGACGTATCACAATACTACCTTCTTTCACCACGATACAGTATTGTGGCTCTGTGTATCACAATTTCTCTGTTTGATGCAATATCGTTACAGCCCTACTCTCTATCTCTCTAAATCTCTGCTTCCCTCTCTCTCTCCCGCTGCTCCGCTTCATAGTTCCTGACCAAGGGCTGTGAGACCACAGAGTTGACCCTTCGTCGTAACGGGCTGGGCCAGCTGGGTTTCCATGTGAACTACGAGGGCATCGTGGCGGAGGTGGAGCCGTACGGGTACGCGTGGCAGGCAGGCCTGAGGCAGGGCAGCCGCCTGGTGGAGATCTGCAAGGTGTCCGTGGCCTCCCTCTCCCACGAGCAGATGATCGACCTGCTGAGGACATCGGTCACCGTCAAGGTGCTCGTCATACCCCCGCACGAGGACGCCACGCCACGCAGGTGGGTGTTTGGGCTTGGGCTTGTGTTTGTGTGTGTGTGTGTGTGTGCGCGCGTGCGTGTGTGTGTGTGCGTGCACATGCGTGTGTGTGCGCGCATGCGTGTCTGTCTGTGTGACTCTGTTTGGATCTCTGTGTTTGTTTGTGTGTGTGCCTGGTACATAAGTCATTTTGGATAAAAATGTCAGCGTGTGTGTGTGTGTCTGTGTCTGTGTCTGTGTCTGTGTCTGTGTTTCTGTGTTAGTGTGTCTGCCTGATACAAAAGTCACTTTGGATAAAAATGCCAGCAAAGTGTAATGTAATGAAATATGTGGCCCATTTCCAGTCTCAGTCTTTATCGTTGTGGTACACTATGTCAGCTTGAATTTTTTTTTTGAGTAGCAATTTATCGCGGCGCGGCAATTCACGGCGCAACAAATACCTACAAGTGAGAAAATGTGGTCAACGCAGCGCGATACCATGGGCCGCCGGCGGGCCCATCTCTGAGAGGCTACTTTGTTTTGCACACCTTGGGTTGCCAAATGTCAAGGGGGAAAATATGGGACACTTCATTCAGGCAGGGGGAGTAGGGGTCCTCTCCCAGGAAAAAATTGCTTTTCTTAGATGCAATTTCCTGCATTTTAATGCATTTTAGCCTAACATCCCATGTATCTGGCAATTTCACCAGATTATCTTGCTCTTCACAGTACTTTGAACTACCATACATTATTAAACTTTCATGGAAGATGTTTTTTTTGTTTCACACCATGACACCAATAAAATGCTATGGTATAGTGTGCTGGAATTCAGGCCTCTAAATTAACTTTATTTATCACCAGCCAATATGGCTGTTAATCTTTCAAGTCAAACATACCACCAGTCTGGCTAGTAAGATATCCTATGTACCAGCCAAACAGAGCATTTGGTCACTTGGGGGGTGTTAAGGAGCTGGAATCGAGTATGAAATTGAAGCATTTGCTTATTATTTTTTGGCTGTAGAAGGTATATGTAGGGAAATTTATAATTTGATTATATAATACAGATGCATTTCAGTGATTTTTATGAACAAAAAGTTGAATTGCAATGATTCTTACATCATTTCCCCCAATATTAATAAATGGTGATGTCACCTACTGTGAAGAAGTATCAGCAGATTGTAGAGAAAAAGATAAAGACAGGTGTTATCTAGGCTAGGATAATATCAGGTTAATATTATTACCTTGGGGGCTAACATCAAAATCACACTTGCATCCATTCAGTAGCCTACACGTCATGTGGCTCTACCATTGACAGTATATTCTATTTACTGTCAATGGGCTCTACTGATGGACAAGGGCTTATGGCCACTTGGAACTTCCACAGTAACTTTTGAGGTGCATGCACGTGCGCTTCTTTTTTCCACTTCTCTACATATTGGCCTATCTATCCTCATTTGCCGTCATGAGTTGGCTATTGTTCAGTGTTCTGCACATACATGATGACAGGATAATATATTTTATTAATAGATTGCCATACGTGATTACGGATAGTTCTAGTCGTGGAGTCATGCATATTTTGGTATGACGCACAATACCTGTTACACCTGTTCACAGAATGGGCCACGACTCCAGTATTCCTGTCTTAACACTAGAACTACCAGGTGAGGGGTGAGGGGGTCACACCTTACAGTGCTAACAGCCAAGACAAACAGGAACAGAAAGCCTCCAAAATCACCACAGGTAAATAGCAACTTGCATGAAGATATCAGCAGCAAAGACAGATAGCACAGTTTGGCGGACAGTGTGTTACAGTTTTTCTCCATTGGTTTGGCTCATTTCTTGAAACTGAGATGTCATTCTCAAAACATGGACAAATCCCAAAACTAATTTGCAGTTCCTCACAACAGAATGGTATTTATCATTGCTTTCATCAAATTTCAAATGTTTTTGTACATGTCTCAATCATTTAGTACATCCTTGCAAATGGCTATGTACAAGTATCCTACAGTTAACACAATCAGCTTACATTTAGTAGAATTTTCAAATGAATGTACCTTGCTGATCTATCCCAATTGGTTGATTCTCAGTGTAATGGTTGTCCTGAAAACATGTCAGCACATTTTCTTCATATAAGTCATCAATGAACGTGTGAATGTCCCATGTGATCATGACGAATCATATGACTGCAACCAGATAATGGTTGAATTACAGTTTTTCATTATTAGTTTGGCTCATTTCTTGAAACTGAGATGACATTCCTATAACCATTGGGTCATTTGGCCAAACATTCTTACACTTCTGCACAACAGTTCAGATAACTAGCAAAATGTCATATACCTCCCAAAACACCTCATTCTTGCATCAGCACTAAACCGTCTCACATATAAATAGTCAGTACCATCAAAATGGCATAGATCCTTCTCAATTGCTTTGGCTCATTTGCATTCATTTAGTCCTTCTGTCAAAATAAAATGGATGGTTCAGCATAACTACATGGATCCTCATCACTCGCTCATATCACCCCAAAAACAGTTAACCCATGTGTCAAAACTAAATTTCTTCCCCACATATATCATGAGTACCCCCAAAATACATTGTCCCTTTGCCATTGTGTAAGCACTCCAGTCAAAATGGTTAGGTGTTTTATCTACGTTCAGCTAACAGATTTCGACTATGTATAAAAATGAAAAAGTGAGTGAAACCATTGAAGTTTGACAACACAGATAATTTACCAAGGACATTTATCAGTAACTTTCTTTACTGTAAATTCATATACAGACAGTAATGCCCATATATCACAGGTTTCTCATGGGTTTGGCTCATTTCTCAAAACAGAGATAACATTCTCAAAATAACATGGACAAATGCCAAAGCAACTAGCAATTGTTCAAAACAGAATGTCGTTTGAAAAAAATGTAATGAAATTAGCCAAATAACAGAGGAAACCGTAGTATACACGGTTGTAAAAATATTTTCTACTAACTGGTAAAGTTACAATACCATCTGACCTGTTGAACACTGTCATGAATTTACTATGTAATGAAATTCTTAAAATATGATGTCCTTGACTGTTTTGGGAATTGCGTGGACCACTTTGCATATGATGACTTACACAATGAAATAATGCTGACGTGTTTTGGAGAGGGCAACCATTAGACTGAGAATTGTCTAATTCGTTTAGATAAGCAAGGTCAATTTATTTGGAAAATGTGCTGAATGTATGCTGAATGTGTCAACTGAAGGGTATTTGTACATATCCATCTGCAGAGATGTACTAAACATTTGAGACATGTACAAAGCATTTGATATCTGATGAAAGCAATGAAAAATGCTGTTAGGTTCAAACCCTTAACATTTGTAAATATGAAACACCTGAAATGAAAGACACAGAGAATCCTTAATTAAGTTTCAAGCCGGCTTGGAGAGCGGATGGGGAGAACCGTCAGTCACCATTTTCCCCACTCGTCCTACCCGCTGTAATATCTCCAAGCCATATTTATTGTAGGATTGTCCCTGATAACAATTATCTCTATCCGCTAAAGGGAAAAGGGGGCGTACCCGGATAGAGATTAATTCATTCACACACACACACACACACACACACACACGAACACACTAGCCAGGCTGCGCCCTCCTAGTGACGCAACACCTTCGGCGGCGCTGCAGATCGAATCTCGATTGCAAGTCTATGATAATCAGGCAACGAACACACAGTCCTTGGCCTGCCATGTGGAGATGCAACTCTGTTGTGTTTGGGCATTCCATTGTTCTGGTACAGATAAAGTCCTCGCACAGTCCAGTTATCTTCTGCTTAGCCTTGAACAGGAATTCTTGAATGCGAAAGGGCACATTTGTGCCAAGGCAACATGTTTGCTCTCATATGGAATAAAATACAGTTCCAACATTTCCCCCTGTTTATTCTATATAGAGGCAAACATTAACATCATCCAGTGATCACTTCAAATTATTTTTTCTTTAAATAGGTACACTTAGAGGCCCCGAGCATAATCCCCTGGGTCAGGGAACAGATCAGGGACCTGGATGGAATCGTCAGATTGGTGTGGAGGCTCATGGTCTCCACCAACAACATCATCATAGTGTCATCGACATCACTATCCTGTCTAGTTAGAAGAGCATATAGGTTTGACATTTTTTCTTCCATTTGTGCAATGGCAGTGGTACTAAATCTGGTGCACAACACTCTAATACAAAGAATACAACAACATCCACATAACGTGAGGATCGCCGCAAATATTGCAATAGACATGATTATGGACGCTGCCAACTGTCTGTATTTGCCAACATGTCAGAGAAACCATCCCACACTGAAGTGTCGACCCTGGAGTGGTCTTTCATTTTCTTTTTGGTTGAGGGATCCCAGTCCCTCTATCGCCCTGGTGACACTTTCGTCAGCTGCCGTATTGTTCGGTATGAAGGAACAACATTGATAACCAAAAATAGAGCACACACTCCTATCGGCCAAAAGCATATCAACCGCAATACGAGATTGGAATGCCATTAGGCAGGTTGCCTTCAGTTGTTCATGGATGGCCCTGAACCCGAATTCAGTTTTGTTGCCCAGCGCCTGCACATTTATAGTGGATGTTGTTCATTCTGTCCACATTTTTGTTTATAGTACACCACCAACATACAAATGATTCAAACCCTGATGCAATTTGATTCCACATTGTAGCTCTCTTATGTTTGTTTTAGGTTAGGTTAAGGGGTGAAGTTTCAGAACAAGGTTTTATTTAACATGTGCCCTATACACATATTTGTTTAATGCACTGATTAATCCTAAAATATCTCTCCTGTTTGAGACATGTGCCATCCACATGACTCAATAAGACTTAAGTAATTTCCGAAACAGACTTTGAGCACAGTAAATGATGAGAAGTAAACATCTTCCAACACCCTCCAGTTCATGGGTGCATGAGTGATTCTACGATTCCCCTACGCTTTTGGCAAAAGCAAAAAGTCAATTATCAGTATTTTTTCCCAACTAAATGACCTAGATGTTTACATAGTGCCAAACAAACAAATTGCCAAGCTTAATCTTAATAGTTAGTGGAATTGGCAAATCAAATCCACGGACTTAAAAGTGTAGCCGAATCAGAGAATCACTCGCATAGCCTACATCAAGGCAGGCTTTTTCAAAACATTTGCTTAAAGAAATACACAGACATTAGTTTAGAGGAGGTGCACAGATTAGAGAGCATTATAATAGAGAGGAAACAAAAAATGTTTTGTTAGTTTAGACAAAACAAAACCCAAAGCCGCCCAACCATTCTCTCATAATCTATAATCAAAATAAAATAGATAGCTCTACATTCCCGGGGAACAAAAATTTATCAAGAGCAAAATTATGAAAAAGAAAATTACTCTGGTCAGTATCTGACTATTGTGGCTCACGTTTACATTACAGTTCCTTACAGAATAGGCGATAAACGCAAACTGACAAAATGTGGTGTTGACCACATAGTTCATCCAATATAGAATGTAGAAGAAAAATTAAGAAAAATTAAGCATGCCGTACAAAATGACTATACCCATAGTATTGGCTGTCTTTACATGATAGTTAGGCCTGCATAAATCACTTTGTAACAGAACTGAAATATATTGGCATGCAGTCCTCACTGTCCTTTTGTCATGAGGTCATGGTGATATAGGGGCCTAGCCCAACTCCTGCCAATAATGTCAGTACATTCAAAAATGTATTTTGTAAAAATAAAAAAATTGAGTATGAGTAATATTTGAGAATCCAAAATATTTGAGAATCCTACTTTCTCACACCATTCCAAAGTTTCACTGTCATCACCCAGACATACAGATCACTAGATCAACCAATCAAAATGTAAGAGATAAAAAGAAAGAAAACACAACTGCCATTGTAAAATACACTTTAAAAGAAAAATGAAACAAACAACCGGACAGTCCCTTTATCTAAGGTATAAAGGTAAGACCTTGTCTAACTTTAGGTCAAACTTTTCATGGTTTGAAAGAAAGAAAAAAAATAAAAAAAATACAACATTTTATCAAGTGTTATAACTAAAATTATTACCCAATTGAAACAAAACAAACTCTGGGAAAATCTTGTGAAACTTATCAAATTAAAAACAAAATTCACTTAACCTAGCGATCATTGGTATTGTCTAGGTTCCTTCCATTCACATCAGCTGTGTTTCAGCTCGTTTCCATAACACTGGGCCTGTTCCTCAAAGAACACAAAAAAAAAAGTATTATAGGGAAAACAACTTTCTTTCATGTACACTCAAGCCAGATCAATTTGAAATCAAATCAGAGCAAAAAATTATTGACTTCATGTATCGGCTACATAAAACATTTTGTAACGGAACTAAAACCTTATTGGCAATCAGTTTTCACTTTGATTGCAAGTTGACGACTGAAATGAAAAGACAGAGTTAGACAACTGTCTCTTTGTTTATAAATCAAACAAATGAAAATATAAGGATCCCAACGTCATCAAATTCAAACTTTTAAAAGCAAATAGAGAACATTGACATGTCTCATCACACACCATGTGAAGCAATGTTCACACTTACAGTATTAAACTAATGACAATGATAGATATTTAACATAACTTTAAGCTTTGGTATTGTTTATCTAGGTCGGTGTTCAGTTTTTTTTTTTTATTTCTTATTGTCTTTTCAGTGACAAACAGGTGGTTTAGCATACACTGTTGGAGGTTTCACTATTAAGTGTCTTTCTGTCTCTGCCACAGAAATTTGCATGTTGATAGTTTGGGCCTGCTGTGTCTGATAAGGGTTGCCTGCAGAAGACCTTGGGCTACTTAGAGAGAGCCTCTGAGCCTTTTAATATCTATCCGAGCTAATGTAAACATCTACACATAGGACACTGTTATCTTTGCTTGGGCGACGTTGTCAAGCGCCTCTGTGTATTCAGAGTCTAGTTTATCAGAGTCAACATTGTGCTCCAGTCATTAAAATAAACCATTAAAATTAAAATTATTAATTCATTAAAATTAAACCAAACCCATGATCCATTGATCAATAACTCATCAAAATAGAACATAATAAGGCAAGAAATTCGATGAAATAAAACAAAGAAATAAGTCATAGTTAAACGTCAATCAAAACAAAATGACAACCTAAATTTCTAGAAATGTTCAGCACATGTGACCTAACTCTCAGACCAGGTCCAAATTAGGTTTACTCACAGCACCTTTGGGCCATCAAATAACGCCTGCGTTATTTCAAGATCTCAAACCCATTGTTCTTTTAAAAAAATAAGAACAAGGAGAAAGCTTCATCTATTCTTTAGAAGAAACAAAGACATTTTGGTACTGTAAATCATGAAAGCAAACTCTTTTGCAACTACACTACACTACCATGACAGTGCACGGGGCCTTTAGTAATACATTATGACTTGGTCATTGCCATTCTGGTAACAGCTAATTTATAATGCCGTGTCTTAAAGGCTTAAACATTAACATGTTAACTTTCAATTGAAAATAGTAAAGAAACAACATAACTCCACAACCCTGTTTTCTCCTAATCAAAAATAAATGGGTAAGAATGTGTGGAAAAACAAAATCATGACAAAATCCTACACCTCAAAGTTGAATTTTAGAATAAAATAAAAGGCTTATTCTTATTTTAAAAATGTTGTTTCAACATGTGCACTCCCAAGCTCCAGCTAACTCTGAACACAATAGAGTACCTTCACTAAACACTCAAAAAAAAATTCTTCCACTCTCAGACATATTTAGGCACTCACTCCACAGATACACACGTACACTCCACAGACACATATACAATCTTTCTCACACACACAGTGGGGTGTCCCACTAGGACAATTCATACAACAAATAGGGCCCACACAGACAGACAAACAGATATCCATATTACTTGCCTTGTATGACACAGTGTTATACAAATACAATTATTATTATTATTATTATTATTATTATTATTATTATTATTATTATTATTATTATTATTATTATTATATGGTAGGCTATCTGAGACATTAACTGCTCAGTGAGTAATCCAAATGGCTGTCATTTGCTTTTTTTTTTTTTTTTTAGCACCAGAGTCACAGAGGAAACGTACGGGGGTCCCTTTGACCAGAAGGGTAATTTCAGGTCTAATTTTTTCTTGGTAAAACCAATCCCTCTAAGTTTAGAACGACGTCTACCTCTTCCACATCCCCGTCCGTTTCCTCATTATCATCAAACCAGTCATCGGCCGAGGGGCCATGCCCGTACGGTCGATACTGGTGCTCTCGGTCTAGTCAGGAATTTTGGTGTTGGCCTCGACGTTGGCCGTGATAGTTTTGGTGTTCATTGTAGTGTTCCTGTTGGCCCTGCTGGCCAGGCCATAAATGTTAGGTTTGTTGTAGACAAATTTCCATTAAACCCATAGTTTTTTTTACCCTGTAACACAGCGGTGCTACTGCACTAGGATTTTCTCTATGCACAATTTTCCAGTCCTTGCATTGCATTTCAGCAAGGAACTTTTCACTTATTTTGCTGTTACTGCCCCCCATTTTGTCTCTATGAATTTAGTCCAACGTCACAACACCTACAGTGCCTCTATTGTTGGATACACTTTTCAACAAGATAGCGATCAACGATCGTTTGTGGTAAGATTCACTTCAACCTCACAGGTGGAATCTTCTTGCATACAGGCTTCCACAAAGACTCGCTATTTGAACCTTGTTGTATTGGTATGAAACGTATTACCGAGTGGTAATACGAATCCTTTCACGCACACTTTCTCTCAACGCAGAGAACACAGAATTTAAACTAGTTTCTCGTACTAGGGGAGTCTGCCCTCCCTTTACGTTTACCTGATAGAGTCTAGAATTGTCAGGGTTTTATCTTCTCTTATTTTACCGTTTTTTTCATTCAATCCTTTTAAAATAAAAATAAAAATGTAAGCCTACTCACGATTCTCTGGTCTTTTCAAGATTCCCGTCAACCGTCGGATCCCAGCCTGCGAGGGAGAGACCAGTCCCGGAAACGGGTCTTAGTGCTGTGGCCACAGACTTTCCTGGTTCCCTCCTCGCATGCTGGAATCGTCGGGTATCTTGGGATCCGGCTCTGAAGGACCAAGTAAATGTTAGGTTCAAACCCTTAACATTTGTAAATATGAAACACCTGAAATGAAAGACACAGAGAATCCTTAATTAAGTTTCAAGCCGGCTTGGAGAGCGGATGGGGAGAACCGTCAGTCACCATTTTCCCCACTCGTCCTACCCGCTGTAATATCTCCAAGCCATATTTATTGTAGGATTGTCCCTGATAACAATTATCTCTATCCGCTAAAGGGAAAAGGGGGCGTACCCGGATAGAGATTAATTCATTCACACACACACACACACACACTAACACACGAACACACTAGCCAGGCTGCGCCCTCCTAGTGACGCAACACCTTCGGCGGCGCTGCAGATCGAATCTCGATTGCAAGTCTATGATAATCAGGCAACGAACACACAGTCCTTGGCCTGCCATGTGGAGATGCAACTCTGTTGTGTTTGGGCATTCCATTGTTCTGGTACAGATAAAGTCCTCGCACAGTCCAGTTATCTTCTGCTTAGCCTTGAACAGGAATTCTTGAATGCGAAAGGGCACATTTGTGCCAAGGCAACATGTTTGCTCTCATATGGAATAAAATACAGTTCCAACAAATGCCATTCTGTTTTGGGATATTGCAAGTTGGTTTGGGGATTTGTCCGTGTTGTTTTGAGAATGTCATCTCCCATGCCATGTGACCATAACGACTCATGTGACTGCAACCTGGCAATTGTTAGATGGATAAATACCAGTGCATGTGGACTACTGCTTCATTTCCCTGAAGAATTTTGTGGTGAAAGAAGCTCCTCTCCAAGGAACGAAGATGCAGAGATACAGCACTCAACAGGCATTGGAAATGATCCACACACGCACACACACACACACACACACACACACACACACACACACACACACACACACACACACACACACACACACACACACACACACACACACACACACACACACACACACACACACACACACACACACACACACACTCTGTGTCTCAAGTGACAGCTGTGAGCTGCTAACAGCCACATTTCCACAACAAAAGGAGTGTCCGCAGGGGGTCCAAAGGGTCAAATGACCCTCTTGTGGGGCTTTTAGGTAAAAAGGTCAATTGACCCCTCCGTGGTAGTTCTAGTGTTAATACGGTGTCATGGTAGATTAGATGTACTCCGAGCACAACCGTTAGAACTATCGCTTTATTTCCCCCAGTTAAAATGATCCGACGCAAAGGGAAACCGAATTTATCTCGCTGCTAATCTGCTAATTTATAGCGCAGTATTAGCAGCAGTCGACCACATTTTCTCATTCGGAAGTAATCTCGTTTCGGTCCAATATAAAAAAAAGTACCAACATATTGCCGTCAATTTCAAATACGGCGAAACATTGGGTGAACCATTATGTTCAGGACGACAGACCTCGAGCTTAATTATTTTTATAAGTTTACGGATTTAGCAACTTCACTATTCCCATAGAGGCTACCTTTCTCAAAGCCCATTTACCTTTGAAACGGTGATTTTGACGGTGCTCACTTGTAAAACTACAGCGACAGCACCAAGATGGATAATATATGATGACAGGAGGAGGACACTTGTGTCAGAGATTATAGGAGTAGTCTCTCTGCTTGTGTGTCTTCGAAGCAAACTTTCTATCTGCAGCTGATACCTCGACCACTGACTTGTATAGTGTTATAATAGAAGTCTGTTACCTCGACTCGAGCGGAGCGACAACAAATGAAGACCCCTAAACCAGCGCTCTGATTGGTCAATATCCCCCCCCCCCCCCCCACACACGTTGCTGGCCAATGGAAAGGCCAGCGCGAGAGTTGCAAGCAGAGCCATATCTACGGCTCTGGCTGGTTGCAAGTCTACAGAGAAATATAGTTATAATATACAAGGGCCCGTGAACATACTTTGCTATTGGTTTTTCCCGTATTTTGAAGTGACAGCGCCGTAGTTTGATGTCAAAATCCGTATCTGCTACACAAAATGCGTAATGGTCGGCAGGTATGCATCACACATAATAAGGCCAGCGTACAGGGCTGTGATTCTAAAACTACTTCACAGAAACTGTGTCTGATGGGATTTCGTTTTTAATATTTTACCGCTTAAGCGGTGCTGGATGTTGAGATTGACAGTTTGGGATTTAGGCGGATTTGTCATCAGAATGCCGTGGAGGAGGGTCATGTTTCTGGGAAATGTAGTCAAAGCGTAGTTTATATGCTCATGCTGTTTGGACCCAGCTGCTGCATTCTGCCACGGTAATTTGGAGAGTGAACATATGGCAGCTCTATAGGGCTCCTCTTTACTTACTTAAGGACTTCTTATGCCGGCTTCTGGTGGAAGTGAACTCTGAAATGTATATCTGATTTTCTCCGTCGCTAAGATTAATGTTTGGACATGGTGTATAATCTGCTCGTATGGCAGAGGTGTCTGAAGTAAACGTAAAAGGAAAATCATGGTGTATGTACAACACAAGCACACAATATCATATGGCTGTTACAGCATTTACTCCATTGTACCTAATGTAGATAAACTGTGTTGTTACTGAAAACACTAAAATCCCAACAAGAACACACCACAAACTCGATGTAACCAGCGCAGTCTGCTGATAATAAGACAAGCGCACAGGTCTACTGGTTACTCTCATACCTGATTTGTTGCCTGTGTTGGAAGGAAACTGTTTCTTTTGTTTTACTTTCACTTTCACTTTTGACACCTTCGCTCGTCTGTAGTGCATGATCATTGGTGCACACCCCTACCTCGGCCCTCCTCTGGTCTCTGATTGGTCTTGCTGCCTGGCGATCTAATCTACTTCCAGAAGGCCCAATCCAACCATAATGTGGCGGGAAATCTGAGCTGATCTTCATGCATGGCAAGACCAGGCACCTCCATCGTTCTCTCTCTCTCTCTCTCCATCAATATGCTTGTCTATTGGGGTTATCCATCTGCCCATCCACTTCTTGTCTATTCTACCACTCATCTCTCTCTCCCTCCCTCTCTCTCTCTCCCCCGTCCCTCCTTGCCTCCCTCTCTCTCCACAGGGGCTGTTCTGAGTTGTACCGTATGCCGACGGTTGAGTACAAGGGCAGCAATGAGGGGGGCCCCTTCGAGTACAAGTTCCCCTTCCGCAGCAATAACAACAAGTGGCAACGCAACAGCAACAGCCCGCAGCAGTCTCTCTCCGCCGCATCCTCCCCGCAGCCGGGCCACGGCGCCGCCCCCGGGACCCCCAACCGCGCCGTCAGCCTGGGCGCCAGCATGGGCAAGACGCTCTCCGCCGAGAGGGAGGGCCGCGCGGCCGCCATCCCACGCAGCGTGTCCAGCGACGGACGGCCACTGGACAAGAGGTACGGCCTGTGGACCAGTGGAATGGTTAGAGTGCTGTTTCTCAGCGGAGGGCTACAGTCCTCCAGGGGGCATTAGAGAGCGCTCGGGAGGCATTGAGCAGGATGTAGCAGAGAGGGGGGACGATCAGTTGCAATTGGGGTGTATGAGTTCATGAGGTGCATGAGTTCAAGGGGGGCATTGGCAGGCTTATGATGAGGTCAAGGGGGCATTGGGAGGTTAATGATAAGGTCAAGGGGGGTTTGGGTGGGGGGGTTCACACAAAAAGGTTGCGAACCACTGGCTTAGAGACTTTTTTTTTTTATAGAGGTTTTGCAAGGTTGCAAGTTGAAATTCCTGTATCAAATTCTGTAATAGCTGCAAAAGGTGGACTGTTATCGTATTGAACCCTATGGCTTAGGAATGGGATGGAAGTTAAGTTCATATGAGTCGAGGCAAGTTAGCAAATTCTTTTGGTGATATAGTGCATAAATGTATACAGTATGGCATAACTGGTACTCCATATCTTACCTGTCTCCACCCGTGTCCCCCATCAGGATGTCTCCTGGTTCGGAGAGCTATAATCTGGGCTCCTCTCTGGGTCTGGGCCGCCACAACCGCAGCTCCCCCAGCAACCTCTCCTGCTCCAGCGACACACCACCACACTGGAGGCAGAAGTCTATGCCAGAGGCGTGAGTGGGACACACATAAACACACATAGACACATCACACACGTCACACACACATCACACACACGCACACACACACAAAACACACACACACACACACACACACACACACGCACACACACACACACACACGCTTGCACACACATGCACGCAGTCACACACACACATGCACTCACACACATGCACGCACGCACATGCGCACACACACAAATCTAAAGTACTCACACGCATGCTTCGAGGAAACTTGCATGTGCATATATTTCCATATTTGCACACACCCACACTCAAATCATCCTCACATGCACACACGCACGCAAAGTTCACCTATGCACGCACATCTATGAGCCTCATATATAGAGCGACACACTCACAGTTCCGCATATAACTCCTTTGCAAATTTGCATACGCGTACTCTTGCGTACCTTAGCAGCTTACACAAACATTTAATGTTTGTCTAATTTAGCAAGCTTATCGTTCCCTTTTTGTCTCCTGCTTCAATGCTCCCCACGAGGAGCATCAAACCTAAATCACACTCCCAGATGGGAAACTTAATGAGTTTTTTAGCTGCAGTGCGAAACCGCAGATATTAAAACTGTCAAATTAAATTGGCCATTGCTGGCCTTGAATCTCCTAGTATGGGTGTGAATGGTGTAGCATGTTTACTGCACGTGTGTGTTCGTGTGCATGTGCGTGCGTGCGTGCGTACTGCACGTGTGCGTGTGCGTGTGACTGTGCGTACTGCGCGTGTGTGTGTGTAAGACGATACAAAGTAGGTGTAAAGTGCATGACGTGTGTGTGTGCGTGCACATCTGTGTATGTGTGAATCAGTCTAAGTAGCTCTCACAGTTGTGTTAGTGACTGCAGTGCACACGTGGCTTTTTACTTTCACAAAATGATTCATGGGAGTGTGGGAGATCAGTGCATAGTATTAGTACGCCAGCGCACCACTACAAATGCACTACAAATACAAAAGTTTGCCTTACACTGCTTTAAAGAGGCCATTAGTCACTATATTATTTTCCACCAAATCAGTGTAGGTACTTATAGAAACATGCTCAGTGTTTAATTTCTTTTTACAGTTTACTGCTTTAGTTATCCATTGTTGCTACATGTTCCTGTAGTGTGTTATTGGGATGGTGTGTTTGTAATGGTGTTGTGGTGTGTTTGTAATGGTGTTGTGGTGTGTTTGTAATCGTGCACTGTGCTGTGGTGTGTTCCAGGTTTGGACCACCACCCACCAGTCGCCACTCTCCTCTGCCTGTGGAGCGGCAGCTGACCCCTGAGGTCTGCACTAGTGGCAAGAGCACCCCCACCACCGGAGACCGAGGATCCACAGGTGAGACTCACCCTGTTTGCCTGAGAGAGAGAGAGAGAGAGAGAGAGAGAGAGAGAGAGAGAGAGAGAGAGAGAGAGAGAGAGACAGGCACAGAGAGACAGACACACAGAGAGAATGTGTATCTATTTGCGTCCCATGAATCGAGATTGCGCAGGTGAGCCACGTGTTTGTGTGTGCTTTGATCTTGCACAGCGTGTGCCTTCAAGCTTTTAAACCTTTTTCCCTTCCTCTCCACCTCTTTTCTGTTTCCAGGACAAACACAACGTGTCTTACTCAGAACATCGTGTTGCGTCGTGTTATTTTTTCAGACTTAAAATCTCTTCTTTATTTTGTTGGTTTTTTTTGTCCCACACCCTACCTCTCCTCAAATCGTCCTACGTGTGAAAATCTCAGGAGGACAAGCTGTGGCTGACAGAAAGCAGAGCTTTAAGAGGATTACGAGTGACGTGTCAAAATAATAAGGATGACTGACGTTGAAAAGTGCGGTGGCGGGCGGCAGGCAACAGTGGTTTGTCTGGTCGTCTGGTCTTCTCGTTGCGTTCCTACTTTTTTTTTTACAAGCGAGCAAACGATTTTCATTTGTGACATATTTTTTATTGCAGTTAGCCACTTTTAACAATTTGTGTCCAACATGCGCTCTCGACCCTAGTATGTCAGGGCTGCACACAAAGGCTTGTAAAATAGTATTTGCAAATCTCTGACCCTGCAGAGAAGAGGAAAATTGATGGGATGTGAACGTACTGTGCTTGTGTCTGTACTTGTTAATCCCTGTAACTATAAACAATTCCTTTTAAAGAGGTCTGGTTTTGGACTGACGTTGCAGTGTTTTTTGGTCAGGAGTCCTACACTGCAGTATACGCACACTTCTTTCTTTTCATTTCCTGACTTGTGCCTCCTGTGATGTGTGTTGCGGTGTTATCTCCAGGGGTGTGTTGCGTTGTGGGCTGTGTCAAGATAGCTTGTCTCTTACATGGTGCAAGTTGGAGGGATTGTGTAGAGTGCATTGTGGGTTTTTTGGAGCTTTTTAAGTTGTCTGGGCTTGTCAGCCTCTCAATCTAACACACATGAATTTACACATGCGCACACACAATCGCAAACACACACACACACACACACACACACACACACACACACACACACACACACACACACACACACACACACACACACACACACCCATGGGCACGCGCGCACACACACACACACACACACACACACACACACACACACACACACACACACATACACACATACACACACACACACTCTTGCTTTGACCCCAGCCCTAAACACACACTCACACATATGCATGCACTCACCCCCACACACATAGTGGGTTTTTTTTTACTCCCACGATTTGGCTTTCCACCTTTGTATCTGCACGCACGTACACCTCTGTTAAGTGTGAGTTGAAAAATAGCTTCATGTAAACATACATTCTCTCCCACCCTCACATATCTCGCACACTCGCTCACTTCACAAACCAAAAACACACACACTCCCTCCCTCCTCTCTCCCCTGTCCTTTCTCACAAACTGCCTTCCCCCAAAACGATACTTGTCAGTTTTCAATATTGAAACACACTCTGTGATCAGTGTTTCGAAAGAAGCCATCAGAAAGCACTGCTGCCAAAGAAAGGCGGAAGAAACCCTGACTGTCAAATGAAAACATTCAACACAAGACCACAAACGCAGAGAGCTGGTACTGTGTGTGAAGCATACTGATAAAGGGCAGAACATCCCATCTCTGACTGGCGGAGAGAGAGAGAGGAAGAAGAGAGTGAGAGCGCAAGAGAGAGTAACCGAAAGAGAGGGATGGAGGTCGAGACAGAAAGAGAGAGTGAGTGAAAGAGAGCAGGCAAGGTAGGGAGAGAGAGAGGAGAGAGAGAAAGTGAGTGACAGAGGAAGTGGGGTAGAGAGAGAGAGGTAGAGAGAGTGAGGTAGAGAAAGAGAGTGAGAGGTAGAGAGAGTGAGGTAGAGAGTGAGAAAGAGAGAAGTAGAGAGTGAGAGAGAAAGAGAGAGAGAAGTAGAGAGAGAGAGAGAGAGAGAGAGAGAGAGAGAGAGAGAGAGAGAAGTAGAAAGAAAGAGAGAGAGAAGTAGAGAGAAAGAGAGAGAGAAGTAGAGAGAAAGAGAGAGAGAGAAAGAGAGAGGGGATTGTTTGGCATGAGCTGCCCCATTTGTTCCGTCTGCCCATTCCCGAGTCGCCAGCGTTCCTTCCTCTTCTCCTCAAGGTTACTGACCGATGGTGACTCACTCACACACACACACACACACACACACACACACACACACACACACACACACACACACACACACACACACACACACACACACACACACACACACACACACACACACACACACACACACACACACACACACACACACATTCCCTCTCATCTCCCCTCCCTCCATCTATCACAGCCTTGTCCTTACCAATAACCCACCTCCTACGCACATATACACACACACGCACACATTCACACACACACATGGGGGTACGCGCTCTCACACACAGACACACACACACACACACACACACACACACACACACACACACACACACACAAACATACCAGCCCTTCCGTGTTCTCTTTTCTTTCATTCTCCTCTCGTTCTTGTTTTGTTCCCTCCGTGCCTTCAGTTCATTAGGTGGCTATGCAGTTCCTCCAGTTGGCCGTGCGTTTCCTTGACGACCCCTTTCTTGCCGCTCTCCTCTCTGCAAAAGCAGCAAGGGCTTTCTAATGTTTACATAATGTCATATTTTCTACTTATTTATTTATTTTACACATTATTATTAGATGTTTGTTTGTCCCAGGTCCCATTTCATTGTCCCCCATGCATCCTATTTTTAGAGTTCCTTCTTTTAGTCACTTTTTAAAATGTACACTTCAGCCAAGTCAGTCCACCCTCTGGCTGCCTTCCATGTCAAGCAAAGAGAGGGGGAAGGAGGTGGACAGCTGCCCCTTGCTGTGTTATGTCTGGACCTCCATTCCTCCCACAACCCTTTTCCTCAAATGACCTCTACTAACTATTGAGGGTTGTTGTGGACAGGACTCTAAATTAACACCAGCCAACTGGCCAAATGCTGATGGAATTTCAGTTTGACTGGTAGAAAAGACCAACTTACAAGCTAACTTTGACCCTGGTTGTGGGTATGTGTATGTTGCCGTTTGGAATGTGTTTCCACAAACGATGATCCCTCCTACTGCGGAGCAATACCCTGGATGACAAACCCTGGATGACCACTGAGACCGTTATTATGTCATGGTAATGGTTACTGTTGCTAGAGCAGTGGTTTTGTTGTGCTTTTTTGTTTTCTTTGCGCTTTCCGTGCCTCTGCATGCATGTCGCTTGTTTATGTATTTTTTTGGAAGTGGCTTTGGATAAAAGTGTCTGCTGAGAACTGTAATGTTAGGGTAGGTGTGGCGGGTAGAGATGGTGACAGTTGTGGGGATGATGAAGGTGGTGGTGAAGGATGAGGGTGGTGGTGGTGGGGGTAAACTGTCAGGGTTTCCCCCAGTACTTTATGGTGTCCTAATGGTTACTATGCGGCGAAGGCAAGTGAACAGGGCCAAAGGGTAGCGGAAATATTCTGCCTAGATGAATATTGTGCAAGTGAGGAATTTTGCCTGCGGCAGCCATAAACATAAATACTTGAATGTTTTTGACACACCGCTATGACCTGTTGACCGCCGAACTGTCAGAATGGAACACTGAATTTAGCCTCCACGTGTCCCAGGCGTTGGGGAGTTAAGGTCTCTTTTGACTCCTCCTGCAGCTGCAGGAGACATATTGTCAGTGGCAGATTACGGACAATTCAGCCTGGGACAAGTATACGTTCAGTGTGGCAAGGGGTCGTTTCAGCTCTGAAGAGGGGTGCGAGGTGGCTGTTTGGGTACGTGATCTGCCGCCACTCCCCCGCTGACAGTGGGTTTCCTGCAGCTGCATGAGGAGTCTAAACCTTAAAAAAGGCTTTAGTCGAGAGATCTGAGACCTGCAGGTTTGAATCCCACAGCAGTGCACCCCCATTCATGGCTGAGGTGCCATTGCATCTAACCATGTTAAGGTATACAAGTACAAACATACATTGCTCCATTGTTGCAGAGCGCTCTAAGTTGTCTGGGTGGGGAAATTCTGTCATGTGGATAAGCATCACTGCGTATGCCAAGAATTATGCAGACAAGAAGCATGCAAGATCAAGTAGGGTGATGTCCATATTAAAGGGTGACACACACACACACACACACACACATTACACACACACAGACACATTACACACACACACACACACACACACACACACAGACACATTACACACACACACACTCACACTCTCTCTCTCTCTCTCTCTCTCTCTCACACACACACACACACACACACACACACACACACACACACACACACACACACACACACACACACACACACACACACACACATTACACACACACAGACACATTACACACACACACTCACTCTCTCTCTCTCTCTCTCTCACACACACACACACACACACACACACACACACACACACACACACACACACACACACACACACACACACACACACACACACACACACACACACACACACACACACACACACACACACACACACACACAAACCACACTCAGTCACTGAGCTTTTGACTAATCTGGGTAGCTGAAGGAGCAGCGGAGTTGGCATGTAAATTAAAGTTCAAACTCTACTTGACTAATTAAAGGCTTGAACATCTGCCTCATTCTTTGTGTTTTTCTTTCCTCCTACACACGTTTTGTACTGTCCCTCTCTTTCTCTCCCTCTCTCTCTCTTTCTCTTTGTCTCTCTTTCGCTCTCACGCACACACACATGCGTACTGAATTAGTGTCTGTTTCACTCACTCACTCACTCACTCACTCACTCACTCACTCACTCACTCACTCACTCACTCACTCACTCACTCACTCGCACACTCACTCACTCGCACATGTATACAGACACGCACACATACACAAACAAACACCTACACGCACAAACAGAGACATGCACGCAGTTCCTAACAATCATTATGTATGCACACAATTTTCTTGCACTCCGTGTGGAAGCTGCCTTCTTTAATTGCTCTGTGCAGGCGGTTTTTCTCTCTCTTCCCAATGACACCACTGTTGCATAACGCCAGGGCAATTACACAGTAGTCTGATTTACACCCTGTCTTTCTCACTCTCTTCTCTCCTCTCACTCTCTTCTCTCCTCTCTCTCTCTCTCTCTCTCTCTCTCTCTCTCTCTCTCTCTCTCTGGGGAATTTAAAAGAGAGAGGTGTTGGTTTTGTTGGCCCGGTGCCAGAGCTTCATGGCAATCCTTCTCTCTCTTTCTCTCTCTCTCTCTCTCGCTCTCTCTCTTGCTCTATCCTCTCGTGCTCTCCCTCTCACTCTCACTCTCTACTCTCTCTCTCACTCTCTACTCCCTCTACTCTCTCGCTCTCCCTCTACTCAGTCTCTCTGCCTCCTCTTCTCTCCTCCACAGTGATTCACTGTCATCATGGTCCTGAGTTGCCAGGGGGTGGGTGTGTAAATATGCCGGCCTCTCGTGCAGCGCTGGTCCGGGTAGTAATGGCCACATGAGTAGAGCAGATATACGGTATAATTGAGGTTTTATTGCCCACAGTGGTTGTGGAGGTGTGACGTTCAGGCTTTGGGGTGGGATGCTGAGGATTGTAGCAGTTATGGAAAATAGTCAGTGGTGATGTAGGTGTAGGTGGAGTGTTCATAGCAATGTGGATGAATAGTTGAGGTGATTTATCATAGAGTTGAGGAGTGGTTCTTTATGTAATCATGATGGTGATTTATGCAGTGATTATGTGCGGTACTGTATTTGGTAGCGTTGACTGGGATACTGGGGTCCTGATGTAATGCTGACGGCTATGTTTCAAGTGAAGATAGAGATGGAAATGGTTGGGATGGTGATTTTTGGAGTGGTGGTGGGAGTGTGATGTAACCAGGCTGTTGCCACCTAGCCCACTGCCTGCACTGAATTTCATTACCTCCACCAAGGAGGTTTCGTTTTCGGTCGCGTTGGTTTATCTGTCTGTCTGTCTGTTTGTTTTTGTTTGTCTGTCAGTTTGAAATGTCAGCAGGATAACTCAAAGAGCACGGATTTGGATTAAACTTTGTGGAGTTGGAAATGACCAAAGGAACAAGTGATTGCATTTTGGTGGTGATCCGGACCACGAACCGGAACCAGGATTTTAAAAAAAGATTCTTCACCATTGCTAGCCTAGAAATATAGACGCCCCTAGTGACCGCAAATTGAATTGCGGGACAGGCCAAATTTGGACATTCCAGTTTCTCACTCCACAAAAAGATGGCAGAAAGACTTAGAATATTTGATGTTACACCCGATTTTTATTTTATCAAACAGCTTCCTTGGCAGATGTCTGCACTCTCTGAATGCATTTCTAGTTTTATAATATAATAATTATATCAGTCACAAGGATGGGAATCAGAGAAACGTAAACTCCTGATAGTCTGGAAGTTTTTTTCAGCCCGCCAGCCAGTCAGCAGACAGAAGTGAAGACATGACATCAAACTGAAATACCCAGTCGGGTCCAATTGTACATATGTATGTCACGACCAAACAGTAGTCATTTGTTACATTAAATAAAAAAATGACCAATCCACCATAGACGGAAGGAATCATAATGCTGTCATTTTTCAGACAGCTTGATACTTCAGGCTAGGGGTGATGTAGTTGACTAGATGATTTCTAGAGTGATGATTTGTGGCTGTGGAAAATGTAATGGTTGGGGACATGGTGGTGTCCCCTCTCAGCTTCTCTTCATGATTGTTCTTTTTCCCCGTTCTGCCCTTCTGCAGTAGAGTTCTCAACGGGTCGGGTCAGCCCGAAAAACCCGACGGGCCCTTTGGGTTCGGGCCGGGTTCGGGTCGAAAATATAAGCATATGGCTCGGGTCGGTTCGGTCCGCGGGCTCAATCTTTTCCGCCCAGTGGAAAAAAAAACAGTTCTGCTGTTTACCGTGAATCATGGCGAATTTCCCCTTGATGGGTCAGTAAAGCTAGAATCTAGGCTATAGAATCTATCTATCTAAATATATGTAGGCCTGCGTAACGAAGGTCTGGCAGGCTGCTGCATGCAACCTTGCGCAGTGATTAATTTGTAAATCACAAGGTACCAGAACGCAAAACAAACATCACATCACAGCGATGATGAGTTGGAAAGAGGTCCCGGAACGCACAGAAAAACTACATTGGCTACAATTACGCAAACTAATAAAAACGGGAAAAAAGTTCTTAGATGCAATTTTAACGATATTGAGTCCCATGTCAGCTCATGGAACCATACTTTTGTTTCTTAATACAAGGTACGGTTGGCAATCCAATGACTATTTTAAACAACAGCCATAGTAGGCCTAGCATATTAAATGCTGTAATGACAACAACCAATATTTTTAGTTTGATCGCTAACTTTATTGCTTAGTAGTCTCAGCAAATGCAGTGCATGGAAATTATGTTTTCCCCATGAGGTGAAACGAAACCGAAGCGGTCTTCTACATAGGCTAGAAAGGACAGTGGCTTTCCAATTAGGTTATCCTTTCCACGTATTCACACAACGTTGGCATATGCGTATTAAACGTTAAATCCACGCTTTGTTGGCGAGTTTGTTGCATATAATTTGGCTAATCCGCATGTGCTGTTGCGATATGCCACTTCACTATTTAAATGGCTCGTGCACCGATGGTAAGCGAGCGGCAGCGAAGGTGCCAGTAGACTTGGCTTTTCACACTGACTGTCTGCTCGCGCTGCGGTCTGGTTGAAAATCCCCTCAGCAAATGTTTTATTTGGAGCGTGTAGGCCCTGTTTGAATGAAATATCACCTTGTCTTTGCTGTTTTCGTGCTCAAAATGACTTTTAAGCAACTGTCGGGTCTTGGGGCGCACACACATGCGGAGCGCTCGCCAGCCGAGGAAGATCTCATCCTCTCACCTAGGCTATCTGTCTTTTTTGCTACATGGCTGATCAATGCACCAACCGTAGCCCAGGTGCCACTAGAAATTAGTATGTCCAAAACCTTGTGTGCCAAATGTTATGAAACTTTTAAACAATGTTTGGCACAGCCAGGCTTTCCATCTCATCCACGCATATGAACAAACAAGGAGGGAGGGGCAACTTCACGTAGCCTACATTTAATCAGATACACGGGGTGGAAATGTAGTAAGCCTACATTTAGAAGTCAAAACAAAAGGTGGATAGATTGTTGTTGCCGTGAAGAGGCGGTTATTGAAATCGCGCTGTGGATGATTCTGCTTAAATAGCAAGAACGTTTCCCCATTTCATATTATGTTTCTATTGTGGAAAATATCTTTTCCCTAGGTTTTTAAGTGGGTTATGCAATTTACTGCATATAAGTGCCCTTAAAGACCCACCACAACCCGTCATTCTCCATAGGATAACGTGGGGAAACTCGACCCCCGAATTCGGGCCTCGGGCCGGGTTCGGTTAGATAATTCTAGTGATGTGTCGGGTAACATCGGGCTCGGGCTTTAAAAGCCACGGGCCGGGTAGGGTCGGGTTGACATTTTCAGGCCCGTTGAGAACTCTATTCTGCAGTACATTCAGTGACTACCGCAGTAATAATTGTGTGGAATGGTAATGATGTGGAGTGCTATCCATTTTAGCTTTGTTTTTGTGTGTGTGTGTGTGTTCCAGATGGCCAGGTGACAAAGTCTGGAGCGTCCTACTCTGGAGGACCACGCATCCAGAGGCAGGAGCAGGTCATTCACCTGTCCCCCACAAAGGGCAGTCAGGTAGGGCCACACACACACACACACACACACACACACACGCACGCACACACACACACACACACGCATACACACACACACACACACACACACACACACACACACACACACACACACACACGCACACACACACACACACACACACACACACACACACACACACACACACACACACACACACACACACACTCACACACACACACACACACACACACACACGCACACACACACACGCACACACACCCTAAAGGCACCACAGACTGAATTCCCTCTACCACAGTGTTTAGAGTAGTGCAAGACAGTGAGATATCGACCAGTTTCAGTGAACAGTGTCATCCAATTTAACCACAATTTAATATTCTCTTGCCTTATCCCCCCTTGCTCCCCTTTCTCTCTTTCTCTCCCTCTTCTTCTCTCTCTCTTCTTTCTGTCTCTCTCTCCCCCTCTCTCCCCCTTCTCTTTCCCCCTCTCCTCCACCCCAGTCTGAGGGCGTGTACTCTGGCCACTCGAGCGGCAACAACACCCTGTCCAGCACGACGTCAAGCGGTGGCCTGAGCGATGACAAGTGGTACGACCTGGGCACCAGTGGCAGCCTAGGCAGCAGCAGTGGCGGCGGTGGCGGCACCCTGGGGGCCCTGGGGACGACCTCCGACCTGGCCGAGCCCGAGCCCAACGGCCTGGGAGGGGGCGGCTATCTGCAGGGGGCGTCGGCTGACAGTGGCATCGACGCCTCGTCTTATAGGTACGTGATTGTGTATATCTGCTATCCAAACTCAACATACTAATGTCTTGTCTTGTTATGTCTTATTCTGTCATGTCTTGTTTAATGTCCGTTTAACTGGCGCTGTCAGGTGTTCAGGGATAGCATGCAGCACTTTTCTGTTTTTCTGTCGATGTTGAAACTGAAACTAGTATGTGAAGGCTGCTTGACACCTTAAGTTCCCTTTGGCATTAATTCTCTACTCTCCTATGCTCAACTCTTCTCTACTCTAATGTTTTCCACTGTACTCTGCGCTTCCCTATTCTACTCTACTCTACTCTATTCTACTCTACTCTCTTCTTCTCTGCTCCGTTCTTCTCTGCTCTAATGATTCTACTCTACTCTACTCCTACTCTACTCTCTTCTTTTCTGCTCCACTCTTCTCCACTCTACTCGACTCTACTCTGCTCTATTCTACTCTACAGTGGTGGAGGGGGCACAGGCAGCCTTGGCAGTGGAGGAGGAGGTGGTGGAGGAGGAGGTGGTGGAGGAGGAGGAGGAGGCGGCGGAGAAGGAGAAGGAGGCGGGAGCCA
>NC_085874.1:3348747-3358747 GCF_034702125.1 Engraulis encrasicolus
AGCTCATGTGAAAACCTTTAGAAACTGTTCATAGTCATTACCAAGTGGGTGTTCTCTGTTTGGCCTGCGGTCGTCCTTTAAGCTGCACGCTTCAAGTGTTTCCAAGGAAGAGGTCCGTACAGTACTTTTCCATACCTCTTCACCGTCTCCTCTGCGATAAACAGAATCCCAAAGTTCAAAGTAAAAATGCGAAGTGTGTGAAGTTGCCTGCCTTTTACTCTGTCAAGGTTGGGTTGCTGTCAAGGTTGGGTAGCAAGATTTACACAGATTCAGGCTTGTACAGGTTTACTTTACACGTTATCCGCCTTAACCTTCAATTGACATCTTGTTTACAGTGCCTATCACACATAAAACAGAGCAGGAATGCACGGTGCACACACCATCCCTTTATTTGTGCTTCTGCTATCGCTTCTACCCATTCCAAACCTCAGCAGTCATCACACTCATTCATGGAAGCTTTTATCTTCATCACTCAAACACACACACACACACACACACACACACACACACTGTTCGTTGTGTTTGCGTGACACACATTTGCCATCCTGAGAGACCTCTAGTGTGGGAATGTGTGAATGGGAGACGCCCGTGTTTAACCTGCTTTGTATCTGAGAGACCCTGACATTCCTGTGTGTGTATGCCTGCGTGTTTGTGCGCGGGTGCGTGTGTGTGTGTTTGTGTGTGTACCTCACTAATCTCTTCTGTGTTTGTATACTGTGTGTATACTGTATGTGTCAGTATGTGAGACACTGTTCCCCCCTTCACCATGTGTGTCTGTGGGAGTTAAATCTCAAAGGTCACACACACCACTTCAACATAGACCATGTGAATTTCACACACCTTTGTGTATTACTCGAGTGTATGTGTGTGGCTTTTTATTGCTTTGTGTGTGTTTGCCCCTTAACACTTGTGTGTGTGTGTGTGCATGTGCGTGTGTGCGTGTGCGTGTGCGTGCGTGCGTGCGTGCGTCCGTGCGTGCGTGCGTGCGTGCGTGTGTGCGTGCGTGTGTCTACACATTTGTAACACCCATTCACTGTCTGCTGCATGCATGATACTGCGTGTGTGTGTGTACTGTTCACACAAGTGTCTGTCTTTATGTGTGTCTACAGTATGTAACCCCTAACACTCTTTTAATGATGCATGAATGATACTCACAATCCTAATTTTCTCTGTGTTTGTTTATGTGTATGCGTTTGCCTGTGTGTGTGCGTGTGTGCCTGCCTGTGTGTGTGTGCCTGCCTGTGTGTGTACGCGCGTGCCTGTATGTATGCGTGTGTGTACGTGTCTGTGTGTGTGCACGCACGTTCCTGTGTGTATGTGTGTGCGTACGTACCTGTGTGTATGTGTGTGCATACGTGCCTGTGTGTATGTGTGTGTGTATGTGCCTGTGTGTGTATGTCGCCCTGACAGCTCGCGCCTCTCTCCGGGCATGCTGGGCTCCAGCCACAGCTCCCCGCAGGAGCCCCCCTGCCCCTCCTCCTCGGGGGCCACCTCCCCCTGCTCCTCCTCCTCCTCCGTCTCCCCGGGGCCCCCCAAGTCCTTCTACCCGCGCCAGGGGGCCACCAGCAAGTACCTGATTGGCTGGCGCAAGCCCGGCAGCACCATCAACTCCGTGGACTTTGGGGACAATCGCAAGTAAGCATCTGATATGGAGAGAGCGATGGAGATGGAGATGGGGGGGGGACTGGTGGTGGGGTGGTCAGGGCCTGATTAAGATGGCCAGGGGCCCCTGGGCTAAAGGGTGGCTTTGGGCCCCCCCGGAAGGCAAATTTTGAGACACATTTAGTTTAGTATAGCATTTTTACCATTGACAGATGAATGTTTCGATGGCGGGGTATGCGAGTGATGGTGGCCATACGGTACTACTGAAGGCTACTTGTACACAGTGTCAACTCTGGGAACTTTGGGGACATGTGCATGTGAGCAGCAAACAGGGGGACGGGTAGATGGAGAGGGGGGGGGGGGGGGGTTGGGGGGTGGGGGGCAGAGTGTACAAGTGGTGGGGGGCACACTTGTAAAGTAACACCGGGGTAGGGGTGAGGGGTTTGCAGATTTGTGCCAGTCCCATGGACTTTGGGGACGCGGTGTGGGTTGATGCCCTATGGGGACTCTGGAGGGCAGCGGGTGGGTGTCAGGCGTTCTCTCTCCTGACGGGGTGGGGTGGGTCTGGAGACTGGCACGGGTCATGGCAAGGCAAAGCGGATTTATTTGTATAGCGCATTCCATACACAGACAGTTCATTGTCAACTCTCTGTGGACTTTGGGAGCACGTGCAGTCACTGTAAACATAAACAAAGGAGACGGGGAGGGGGAAGTGGTCTGGGCTGAGCTGGAGTGGTACAGTCAGGCACCCTTTCAGCACCGCAGGATTGGAGGGAGGGGCTGGTTTGGTGAATTACAATACGTGTGTACCCTCTTCTATAGGACACCAGCAAGAGTACAGTACGATTATTGCTCACAATGCATGGGAGTGGATGTGTTTGATGTCTGGATTTACACTACTGTAACTTTTTTTGGTATAGATTGACAGTTACATGTGCACCCTCTCGTAGAAACAGAGCATGCTGAAGATTCCCATTCACCCAGGTTGTAGTGTCCAAATAGTGCAGTTTAAGTTGCAAGCAACATACAGATTTCTCCTGTTGAGTATACAGCAGGTCTATTCTTTGGACAGAACAGTGTTGACAACAGGGGTGTTGGGGGGTGGTGGTGCTGTATTGGAGGGTGGCATTTAGTTGGCCAGACTGTCTGCACACTGAGCATACACATTCACACGTATTCATTCTTACATGTGATGTTACCTGGTTCATCAGGTTTCCAGCATGAAAATCCATGTCTGAACCCTCTGTTAAAATAGAAAGCTCTGCATAGAGTCCTGCTTATATGGCCCTCGCTAGTCCCAACCCTGAGGGTTGTCGGGACACACAGCTAACTTCTCACAGGGAACTGGTGAGTGGGTTGATGAAGTGGTTGCACTGTAGTATTTTAAATTATTATTGTTCTTTCACAATAGCACATAATATGGAATGGTCAATAGAAATGAATCAGAAAATTTGAACCACACGAGGATACAGAAACAAATACAGGGAATGTAACTAAAACTCATCCCAAAGGGAAGAGAAACCAAAAGCCTGCACTGCGTTACCAGGCTTGACATAAATCTTTGACAGAGATACGCAGCTTAGTAAGAGATAGCTTGGGGATGCATGGTAGTTTTCCAGGTCTGAGGTGATGTATTGTGGTATTAGAGGTTAGGATTGAGCTGGTCGTGGGGGTGAGGAAGGGTCATGTGAGGCCGGGTCTCTGGGATCTCTGCCTACAGTCCCAGATGGCACCACTGAACTGAGGGCGGGTTTGGATCAGCACCGGTGGAGCTCTTGGCCTCTCTAAACGCATGCAGTCAACCATGCAGCCACTAGCATTAGCAGTGCCAGACAGACAAGACAGATCAGTGATAGGATGCGCCAATGTTATCACTTTCCAGGTCTTGGTATTAGGTGCCGCAGACACACACACACACACACACACGCACACACACAAATCTGACAGTTGAAATTGATAGTTGATGGTGGTGTGATGGTGGTCTTTCTTTATAATGCAATGGATGTTTTGATTTGAGGTAATATTTCACCCTAGTTGTAGCCAGGAGCGTGTGGCAGAGCAAATTCTGTGTGTTTTACTCTGTTGTTGAACCACGTAAGCAGAGATTCTTTAAGTATAGAGGTATGCCAACATAATAGGTTTCTATGGGCACCTAACATGACCAGGTTCCGGTCTGCCTAAAGGGGTGTGTCATAATGCTCCTAGCATTGAATAGAACAGTCCTTAGGTCTGCCTAGGTCTGCCTAAAGGGGGCAATAATAGAACCAGGAAACAATGGGCCAATGGAACCTCTCTCTCTCTACTCTCTCTGACGTAAGTGATTTTGGACATCTTCGAACAATATATCACTGTTGATGGGTTGTGAACACTGATTAAGAGATTCCTTGGAAAGTGGCAACTCAACTCATAGATAGTGTTGTGCTCATGCTGTCCTCTCGATGGGATCAAGTCCCCTTGTGTTTTGTCGCCACCTTGTGGTGAGGCCTGAGTGCAACAGCCTCCTATGCAAACAGTAGGAAGTGATGCTTTATGTGAAATCAGTGATGTTTGCAGGGGGATGACTCTACCTGTACCAAGTGAACATCGTCTTTGACAAACCAACATTGAGTTTAAAACATGTTACCCAACATGCTAATGTCTTAGCAATATGTAATAACCTTGTACAACTTCGCTCACCCAAATGTACAGGTGCTGGTGATACAGTAATACCGTAGCTGAAGGTGTTATGTCACAACATCAAAACAATGTTGGTTGGTGTGCATGCACTGGTTTGGGTGTATGTGTTAAAGCACTGTGCTGTTACCATACCAACCAACAGAGCCTGATTTAGCTGCACGGCTCTATTTATACAATATGCATGAGTACAGTGGATGTACAGTACATCTCTACGCCACGCTGACCTCTATCTGTGGCGTCCCGTTTGGTGTGGGTGGCAGGGAGATTATCACACACACAGATAGCGCATTCAGGCTGACTGAGAACCGTGCCGGTGCCCGTTCCGGCACCTAATCGCGAACCGGCCGTTGTGTTCACACCACCGTTCGCGAACCGGAAAGTTGGTTCGCAATGCGAACCGCAAAATGCTAGGTTTTTCTCCGCGACCTGTAACGACAGCGTGGACGTCAGCAGGTTCATCCGGGTAACACAGTCACGTGCGGAAAAAGTTCAGAGCCCGGTATGAACACTGGCGGTTCGCAAACAAACACTTTAGTGCCGAACGTAACTGGTGCGAGCACCGACACCGGCTCCGTTCTGGTCGGCCTGAAAGCCATAACAGTGAGCCTCTCCTTCTCTCACAGAGGACAAAGACTATGGACATTTTTTTGATGTAATGTGAACACTTTCATTTAAAAAAAATCCCTGACATTTCAGATTTAGATCTTCGTCAGGTCTTGTGAAGGTATTTAAGACAAAAACAATGTGAAGTCTGACACACACAAAGCAGCGGAAGCAGGTACTTGTACAAGCCGTGTTAGGTGGTATACATATAATCATATACTGCACTGTTTTCTCCCTGAAGCTAATTATTCCTGCTTCCCCTCCAATTCGGAACTTGATTGATGTGACACCGAGCATTACAGTATGAGCTACTGACCCAACTCAATTATTGGTAGAGGTGGACTTGTCAGCGTGGGAAAGTAAATCGTCCTGCCATACTGTGTTTTCCTTCCGTACTCTGTGCTTCTAACACAGGGGAGTTCACTGACACACTTGCCTTTTTTGACATCAGATGATCTCACAAGTGGCTACCTGGAGGCTACCTGCAGTTGCACATAGTATAAGTATGGTTTATGACGGCCAATGGCCATTTTTTTGGTCTTTACGAACGTGTGGCCCATACATGATGCCCATAGCCAACCATGTCCGTTGTATCTCTTCAAAACAACTACAGTCGCCTTTGCACCCCTCCCCACTCTCTGATTGGCGTCCAAGATCAGGTACCCTCGCTGAGGGATAGAATCCATGCTTTCTTTCAGATTGGAGTGATTGTGCAAAGCAGCATGGGATTTTTTTTTTTTAAGATGTGTGGTTAGGTTCAGCCTGAACTAGAACTTATAAGACAAAGGACTGTGCTTCTGCTTTGCTTTATTAGTTTTTGTACTGTTGGGTAGATTTTTTGCTTTGCAAACTTTTTTGTTCAAGAAATGGTGTCAATGCTCCTCTCCTCTTTGGTGCGCATGTGTGAATGGGTTTGTTTCTCTTTCTCTTTCCCTCATTCTTTCTCTCCTCCTTGTTCTTTCTCTCCTCTCTGTGTCTAAGTCGTTAAAGTCTCCTGTGACTGCTTCAGGGCATTTTTACAGGATCTTATCACACGTGGACAGTGTATTGAACTACGGCGGCGCATGCTTCATATCGGTTTTATTGATGAATTATTATTAAAGATGCACTGTGTAGGATGGTGGCCAGAGTAGGTATTGCAACTCTGCTGCTTATTGAAACTGTGTTGTCCAATCTTTCCATTGATGTTTACTGAATGAATAATGAACTAATATTTACTAGTTTGACCAAAGTGCAGTAAGTTTTGCCGCTAAAAATGTCTATGTCTGGAAATTCAAAATGGCTGGCCATGGAGAAGATCCCCCTTTTCATGTGTGAGAAGTGCAAACTGCAAAAAATATTGCACCGTGCACCTTTAAGAGGCATGAAATATATATTGGACATTATTGCATTACGGTAGGGACACATAGGAGGCGAAGCCAGCGAAGCGAAGAGAGGCGAAATCCAACCGTCATCAGGTCGTCGCGGCGAATCAAATGGAATAGAACAGTTATGTTGTTGATTTGAAAAATAACTTTGTAGTTGTGTTTGTGCTCATTGAAGGAATCTATTGCTATTTTTGTTAGCGTTTTAAACACCGATATCAGATACAGTTTTCAAATGCTTTTTGGCAGTTCATATTGGATTAGTTTCTGCTAAAGCTGCAAGTGTCTGCTGAAGCTGATCAGAGAGACATTGAAGGCACTGAAGTCCGTTTTCTTTGGCTGTGTTGCCAGGAGGTCTCCCGGAGATGGCCCCGAGGGCCCAGAGGGCACCCACACCCCTCCGCGGCCCACCCTGAGAGAGATGCATGCGGGCCAGCAGCACAGCAAAGCGGCCCTGGAGAAGGGCATGACCAAGATGATGCAGCTGGACCCACCACCACGCTCACACTCACACTCACGACGCCAGGAGAAGGTACACAGGAAAATGAAGCTCAGTGTGTGTGTGTGTGTCTGTGTGCTCTGTGTGCTCTGTGTGTGTGTGTGTGTGTGTGTGTGTGTGTGTGTGTGTGTGTGTGTGTGTGTGTGTGTGTGTGTGTGTGTGTGTGTGTGTGTGTGTGTGTGTGTGTGTGTAGATGACTCTGTGTGTGTGTGTGTGTGTGTGTAGATGACTCTGTGTGTGTCTGTGTGTGTGTGTAGATGACTCTGTGTGTGTGTGTCTTTGTTTGTTTGTGTGTGTATGCATACTTTGTGCGCGCATCTGTGTGTGCGTGCATGTGGACATACACACATGTTCAACTATGTGTGTTGGTGTTTGTCAAGTGTTTGATTGCTTTATGTGATTGTTGTGTGAAGTGTGTGTGTCTGTGTGTGTGTGTGGTCGGCTTGCATGCCTGTGTTGTTGAGTGGGGCATCACAGGAATCCAGCCCAGAAATAAACAAAAGAGGAGGAAATTGAGTTTCTGTAAATAGCCCAGCGCAGCGTTTTTCACTGGGCCGTTGGAGGCAGCCTTGTTGTATTTGTGTCCCGCAGCCTAATTGGATATGGAGATTGCCTGATTACATGCTAGAGATGAACTGCGCTTGTCATCATTTCAAGCAATTGATTCTTGTTACACAAAATATTCAGGCCAAACAATGAAACCCAGACTAAAAATGTCCTGGAGCTGCAATTACATCACATGTCCATTAAGGGTGGGTGGCCGAACCGTCAAATTAAACTGTTCAAAAGCGTTATATTTGCAGCCTGATTTTCAAAGAAAGAACCGTATTGGTCTGTTTGCATTCCATGATGACTCTAAGGGCCTCCGCATACCGGCTGAGCCAAATTGCGGAGCACTGCTCTGCCAAGGTTCAATTCCAGTGTTTTCTATACAACCCCGCACTCTGGCGCAGATGTCCGGACATACGCAAACATTGGGCGCTGGTGTGTGGGGTTGTATTGAAAAGAGTGGAATCGAACATTGGCTGAGCAGTGGAACCGGTATGGGGAGGTCCTAAGGGGGGGGGAGATTTTATTTAACACAAGTTAGATGAATCGCCAGTTATTTTGGAGACATTTGCAATCACTGAATAATTCACATGAAGTGAATTTGTTTTCTTCCTTCCTCCCCCCCGTACCCTTCCAACTTCTCTCGACCCCCTACCCCTTCATCCCTCATCTTTCCTCTCATCCCTCCACCACTCCTCACCCCCCTCTATCTCTCCCTCTCTATCTCTCCCTCTCTCTCTTCTCCCCCCACACTGTGCCTCTCTACTCCTCCTCATCTGCATCAGTCCTCCCCGTGTGGTTCTCCTCCTGGTGGTGGAGGTGGTCTTGGAAGAGAAGGAGTCGGCCGGCGCTCGCTGCACCGCACCCTGTCTGACGAGAGCATCTATCGGGGCCAGAGGCTGCCGTCGCTGGGGGAGTCTGGAGCTCTGGACCAGGGCCCCGCCGCCGACCTGCTCTTCAGCTGCTCCACCATGCCCCGCTCCCCCACCACGCGCGGCGTGCCCCTCCGACGACCCTCCTACAAGATGGGCATCAAGCTGCATGGTAATGTGACGCACGCACACAGACACACACAGACACACACAGACACACACAGACACACACAGACAGGCACAGGCACACACACAGACACACACACAGACACACAGACACACACACAGACACACACACAGACACACACACACAGACACACACACACAGACACACACACACAGACACACACACACAGACACACACACACAGACACACACACACAGACACACACACACAGACACACACACACAGACACACACACACACACACAGACACACACAGAACAGAGCACAGAGAGAGAATTGCAGACTTATCTAAACTCATCCATTCTGTTACGCAAGAAGCATTTCTCTTCCATCAGTACTAACATACACACACGCATGCTCTGACCAGTTTGCACCCAGGTCTTTTTTGTAAGTAATTGACATGGAAAACACTTAAACTTTAGTATGAAATTGTGTCACATTTCTAATGTATTTCAGACTGTTTTGCCTTAAACCATGCACTTTAACCAAGCCCACTGCTACTGCTCCCTCTACCTAGCACCAGTTGCACCAGTATTATACACTCGCTCAATGCCAGAAGTGTGGAGACTTTTGTTTTGAAGTGGCTCTCCCAGTCTCTTGTCGATGTCTAGAGATTCTCCTGACTGATTCAGAGACCTGCCAGGGCCTGTCTGCTAAAGCGCTGCTGTCACTTCTCCTGCTGCAGCTGCTGCTGATGATATTGATGTTGGGTAGCTGCACCGCATAGCACCAGAGCACCGTCTCCCTATGGGGGAAGTCTGCTGGGACCTGGGCATGAAGGCATAAATGTAGCAGATGGGTTGTTATGATGCCCGGGCGTGCCTTGCTATAAAAATGATCCACATCATCGTCGCCACAGGCCATATGCTGGGAGGTGAAGACTTGACTTCCAGGTTGCGTTTTATAGCGCGTAAAGCAACTCCTTTTGGGTATCCTTCTCGATTCGCCCCCTACATTTATGGGTGTCACTTTGTTATTGGTGTCACTTTGCTCCTAAAAGTGCCAGGACAAGAGTAGTTATGTGACCATGAAGGCAGACTTCCAAGACGTGGATCAATTAAGTTTTTATTTGATTCCATATGTTGTGTCCCAAATGCCCATTTCAGTATATGGCAGATTGCAACTTAATCCTCGACCTCTGCCGGTCAGTCAAAGAGATGGCAAGTTCTCTACTGTCGCAGTGAAATAATTTGGCATGAAGACGAAAGCGATGTGACTTACAGTTTTAAAAGCTAATCAGACATAAATGAATATATTTACCACTTGAACCACAGGCTGCTGAAGTTGGTTTCCTGTGTTTCTTTATTGTTCATCATTGTTCATTGTTTATTGAAGCTCTATTACATCAATGACCTGAGTTAAACAGTTTACTCTCGGCAACATCTATACAGCATGATGAAGATGAAAGCTGAACGTTACCTAGCTCTTGGAGTTGACCTTCCTCTGGCCCTCTTGGAGATAAACACATTCATCAACTTCAACCTCAATCGCACTTCAAGTTCTTATATCCATGGTTTATTGACCATATTTACCATACTTTTATGGCATCTTACCAATATGAAGATGGAAGCTGAACCTTACCTACTCCCTATGCCCCCTCTTCCCCTTCCTCCAGGCGACCTGTCGGCATCAGACACGTCCCTGGCGGA
>NC_085874.1:3363747-3378747 GCF_034702125.1 Engraulis encrasicolus
TCTGGGGTGCTTGGTCGACTACATGAAGGAGATTTTACAAAATAAACTTTACAGAGTGTTGTATCAGAGTGAGAATCAGAGGATTGTAGTGTAGGAAGGTACCCCACACACACACACACACACACACACACACGCACACGCACACGCACACACACACACACACACACACACACACACACACACACACACCTTGCCATTCTCCCCCTCTGTTTCCCTTTGAACGCTCCCACACACTTGGAAATTCCCTCTGAATGAAAGCATTTGGGCCTCTGTTTAACTGGTACCATGTGAAAAAACATGGAGAGTCCATGCTATTCTTTTTTTAGCCCCATAACAGACTAATAGAGACACGTCGCGCACACTCATACACACCTTTGTTTGGGGCTATGAATGTGGATCACAATGTGGATGGACAGAGACCCTGTTTGGGGAATATTTTCAAAATTGTAATTTATTTGTTGTGTATCATAAAAATGAATAAATAAGTGGCTCAATGTGTCCAGTTTAGGAACATGTTGATTATTAGAGGGGGGGTTTAAGATATAAGTTATATCTGTCTGATTTTAAATGGCTTTTAAAAATATTAAGCTTTTTGATTTTGTTGGTTTTTATTTAGGTTTATTTGTTTTGTTTTTACTTTACTTGGGAGATAAGCCCTGGTTGGAGCGGTTCTTTCTCTGCGATGTTTTTTTATTTGCTTTCGTGCTTTGTGGTAGACTTTTTGCCTGCTGTTGTGTTTGCTATCTAGTGCCATCTAGTGGTATGAAAAGTGAATAACTCCACTCCTCTGCAAAGCCCCATATCTGCTCTCCTCGGCAGCAAATTCTCCTCGTTGTGATGAAACAGCAGCTTTCAGTGAGCCTGTTAACCCCCCCATTGAAAATAGGATGTATTAGTGACTCGTCTACGCACATTACTGTGTTTCGGCGTGTGTGTGTGTGTGTGTCTGTGTGTGTGTCTGTGTGTGTGTCTATGTGTGTGTGAGTGTGAACAAACTCCACTTGGTACATGTGCAGACCTGCTCAGATTGCTCCTGGGAGGAGTGTGTGTGTGTGTGCGGTGTGTGAGATTACATGCAGCCTTCTACCCTTTGTGTGGCCCTTGTGCCATAGTCAACCATCTGAGGCCATTGTGTGACTTTCATAAGAGATGTGCGCAAAAGAGTTGCCCTCTACAGTGCAGTAGGTAGGTAGGTAGATAGGCCAGGTCGCCAGCAGGGGAGTATTCCAACAACCTGGCTTAGTAGCAAACCAGGGGTGAATTTCTCAAAACCAAAGTTGCTTACTATATTAGCTACTTTGTTGTTTTCAATGCATTTTCCCATTGGCAACTACCGAAGTTGCTAACAGGCTAACAACTTCTCTTTTGAGAAACTCACCCCAGGTGACGTTAACATTGAGGCTGTGGTAAATCATCTAATAGATGAAACCATCTAATAGAATACCATGTTCTTGGAATACTCCCCAGGTGTGAAATTCAGGTCCACTTCATCAGTGATGTGCCTAGCTCATTCTAAACCGACAGTAATATTCTCCTTGCCAAGCCAGATGTTTTTATGAGCTTTGTTTGTAATAAACAGGTGTGCCGACTGTACAGCACAATAATTGAGACTTTCAACCTTTCAATTCTCTGTTTTTATTTTATTTTTTAGCTTGGGGATCTGCAGTGAAACATCTATTTGTTTGTTCTTACATTGTAGGGAGAAAGGAAGAAATTGCACAGACATTAGGTTTAGTTGGATGACACGCGAGAGAGCGTTTGCGATGATTGGTTCTGTTCTAGGAATCGTGGGATACAGTGCGTACAGGAGGCCTATAGTGAACTTATTTTCGGCCAGTGAACAGGATACTAGCTTTCAAATCCCCAGTCTTCAAGTCAGACCTCATGCTTTGTCCAAAATACTAATTTGTTTGCACCATAGTCCACAACGTACTTAGAGCAGGGGGGTAATTCCAACAAACTGGCCCTGTAGTAAAATAGGTGAAGGTGACCTTGAGGTAGTGGTAAATCACCTAACAGAAGAGCCTGGAGTGCTCATGTTCTTGTCAAAATGACATCTGTGGGCTAATAGCAGGTTTACCTCTTCCTATAGGATAACTAAGCCAGGCTTACCATGTTCTTGGAATTGTCCCCAGGGGTTGTATTTTGTTTCCTATGTAGTGCACTGTGAAACGAGCAAGTGATCATTTCAGATTTAGAGACACAGTAGGCCAACTGCACCCAACTGTGCAGCGCACATGCACACTATACAGTCACAATGCATTCTGGTTAAAGGTTCCTAACCCAGAATGCCTTGTGATTTCGCAGTGCGCAACTGCGCATGCACGCTGTGCCGATTTTTACAGTCTGCACCATCTCGGACGAGCCCAATGGCTCCCACGCATTTACCCAGCATGCATTGCCTTGTTTTGGTCACCAATCAGGAAGTGAACTGGGTGAACTGCCTTAATGAATGAAGTATCTTGAAGTGTTATTGAAGTCAGCCCTTTGTAATCAAACCTGTCCACAAGTGAGCAAGTGTGTTAAGTCCTGTTACGGTTTATTCTCTTTTTTTATGTTTGAGTTTTTCTATTACTTTCCATGACATGCACATTTAAAAGTTAAGAGGTGTTCTATATTTAAAAAGAGTACTGTTTACGTATTCTGTCAGTTTAACATTGTAAAGTGTAGATTTCAAAAGAGACATGTTTATGGTGATTTACAGTATTAAAGTTTCTTATATAAACAAAAATAATGACTTCAGGTGCTGTAATTTTCCTTGTTTTGTACATTTTATTTCTCAAGTGATTGCAGATTGGAGTTCTATTTTTAGTTTAGGGTTTTCTTTCTTCATTTATTTAGTTTTTTTGTTATTTTTTTGTTTTGCTTTGTTTTTTACTTTGCTTGCCGCCTGCCGTGAGGTGTATACCCCTGTCATTGCTTACTGGGCTAATAAATTAATAAAATCAAAAATTAATTTATATGCCAACAGGTGATCTGACCTCAGGGTGCTTTGTCAGCTGAGAGAGAAAGTGTGTGTGTGTGTGTGTGTGTGTGTGTGTGTGTGTGTGTGTGTGTGTGTGTGTGTGCGTGTGTGTGTGTGCGTGTGCGTGTGTGCGTGTGCGTGTGCGCGTGTGCGTGTGCGTGTGCACGTGCACGTGTGCGTGTGCGCGCGCTTGCGTGTGTGCGCGCTTGCGTGTGTGTGTGCTTGCGTGTGCGGGCGTGCGTGTGCTGCCGTGTGTGTGTGTGTGCGTGTGCTTGTGAGAGAGAGACCACTCCCTGTTGTGATAGCTGTTCAATCCTTACTTACAGTATTTGTTGTGATGGTTGCCTTTTTCTTTTTTTACCCCAGGCCTTAATTTTGAGTTGGCTGTTATCGCCGAGGCATAATCATTCACTGCATGTGGTGAGAGATATGTAGAGTGTGGGCACAAGCATACTGAGACTGCCAAAGGGCTACACACACACACACACACACACACACACACGCACACACGCACACACACACACACACACGCACACACGCACACACCAGACATTGTCGACTGTGAAGAACACAACCAGACAATGATATGGCCAGTTGAAGGATTTTATGTTACTGTATGAACACATACAATAGGGATACTATTAGCCTACACTACTTACACAGAGGAAGGTGATTTATGCTATATTACATCCTGTAGCCAATTTGTATTATGATAACATGAGTGGACATAAAAACATTGCCTACTGACATTGGTAGCCTACATACTACACACTGTTCACGTTGATTTATAGGCAGATGCTCTGTCCACAATGGTGTCTTCTCCTTTCACACAACCATATTTGACAAACATCTACAAGTAGGCCTACTGGCCATTTTCTAGCCTTAATAGCTGCTGGGTTCATTGGGGGTGGTTGGTCTGGGCTCTAATAGCAATGGCATGTAGGGGGGATAGCCTAATTGTGCTGTGGGACGCTTGGGCACAGCAAGGCCCATAACAAATACATTATCTCTTTGCAGAGGAGGGAAGCACCATTATGGAAACCCTTTCAACTAACCCTCCACCCATCCATTATCTATGAGGTGAGGATGCGTCAGGGACGGACTAACTCCTTTGCTATTTTTTTCTGAATGTTGTGGTGGTTTATCGTAGGGGTGGGCGATATGACGATATTATATCGTGAATCGCGATATTGAGTAAAATATCGTCTCGAATCTGCCAAAGTGGAGAAATCGTATAGATCGTCTTGCAGTGAAGATGTTTATTATCAGTATCAGAGTGACGTTTTCTCACTTGTGTTGTTGTCTTCACTTTATTCTCTACATTATTGTATTCCACTTGTACACTTTATGAGAGTATCATCAGTGTGTTAACATTTTATTGACTGCAAATTACAAATTGCAAGTATATGAAAGTTGTTTTTTGTTGTTTTTATTTTTTGGATGGAAGATCGTGATAAAAAATCGATATCGTGATTTCATGTTAAAAAATCGTGATACAACATTTTTGCCATATCGCCCACCCCTAGTTTATCGGTAGCCATACTTGCTTCTATGGCACTTTGGCCTACAGTGTACAATCAGAGAGGGTTTATGTTAGAGTACACCGGCTGTGGTACAATCACCACCACCCACCCACTATCTAGATCAGCGCTCCTTGTATGGAAAGTGGATACTGGTAGGTTGACGTGAGCCCCTTTTCAGTCGAAGCCTTCATAGACCTCCTTTCTTATTTATGAACTGACTCATTATACTTTGGCTGTCTTTCTGCTCGTTGGCAGGTGGCCCGCCTTAACTATATTCTAGCAAACAAGCTTAATTGCTGTCTGCTTCCTCTTTGACCAAGACCTTGTTAACCAAGCGTTTCGTAAACATCTCAGCTCTACATAATGTAGGCCTATACCCACAGCCACCCTGGCGGCAACATCTTCTCGGTTCAGCGGGGTAAGTCGTGAAGGATATATCTCAAGTTCACCCTGCCTTCAGAGGACTTTGCCTTTCGCTGTGGAAGCAAATTACGATTCACTCAACGCCATTGGGGCGGGTGATGGGAGTGCGCGAGCGAGCATGGACTGTGAACGCAGGGTCACGGATGTGCATTAAAAAATAATCGCCCAGAATGAATTATGAATGGACGCCCACATTACTGATGGAATAGGGAGTTCACAGAATATCATTTTCATCCTGTAACTTTGAGTTCTCTCTCTCTCTTCCCCTGCCAAATTAATTATGGAAAAATCCATATGCAATCTCATGACTTTTCAGAGAGTCTCATTTAAAAGAAGCCAATTTCATCTGTCTTTTGTATCCTTGATGGAACCACTAATGCGATTTTATCATTTCCCCCACCGAATCATAGATCTCATTTGGAAAATACACATTCCCACTCCCACAGATAAGTAGGCTATGCCACAATGAAGGGATACATTTTCCATGCTTTGTTCATTTCTGTGGTAAAGAAGACAAACGAAGTGGCTAAATCCTCTCGTTTCTTCTTTCCTGTGCTCTAGAAACGGTAGGCCTATAGAGCAGTAATGCGTTCCCCTACGTATGTAGAAGACAATCTGTGCATGTTCAGCGAGGGAGCTGGCCAAGGTCCTGAAACGTCTTAACTGTTTTCCATTTGCATCTCCTGCTCCCCTTCAATACAACGGGGTCAGCCAACAAGAAAGAGGTGAGTCCATTAGACACCCTATAGCCCCTCCATACATGAATAAGCATTTGGTCAGAGTGCTGAAGCAGATCTTTCTATAAGCTACGGGGGTCACAGATTTTCCCGAATTCCTGGCAAGCATGAGGAATGAGCTTCCTGGCCACTTTCGTCAAAGATTAAGGAAAGCACTTAAGCTCTTTCTGGAAGGCATGTGAAGATTAGACATGTAGGCCTAATTGTCCCTTTACTCTGTACTACAGGGACAGGTAATCTGACTTGAGCAAAGGGACACCCCACATTTCATTTAATCTATAATGTGATCGTCAGTGGGATCTTGGGACGTGTGAAGCAGTGCCTAGTTTTTTCCCCCTGCAAATGAATAATGATTTGAATTAATCTATAGATAATACTCTTGGCACTGTGATTATACTAAAAGTAATCAGTTGGATTAATTAATCCAGTTAGGTACTGCACAGCTTTAGATCTTAAACAATTTCTGTTGCTCAGCAAAGAGCAATGCTGTACAGACACGATAGAAAGTGTCACTCACTTGGGCCCATTTTTTCTGCCTTTGGAAGCATTGCATTTGCCCTGTGACATTACTCAGGCATAGAGCTTGCTCAGGTACAGTTTTAGTTCCGTCAGGCTGGGGAACTCCACCCACTTTGTCTGGAACCAGTCCATTTTGAGCATCTCCAATGGTCCTGGGTAGAGGTGTGTTCAAGGCAGTGACGTGGTTTAAGCAGATACGTTCTATTGGGACTAAGAAAATGTTTGGTTTAAACTTTGGCTCAGCCTTTTCTGCCCTCGACCAGTAGCAAACCAAGGGAGGTGGGTCAACCATGCCGTTTGAAAAAGTTAGTTGTTATGCTCTTGGTCAGACGAAGTCTCGAAGAGATTTGAATGCCTTGATAATCAGGCTAATGCATGTAATCATCAGCGTTAATGGGTATCTGGTCATGGTTCCTGTAGTTGCTTCCTTTTGACCCCACTTGAGGTTTGGTGGACCATGAAATGGTATCAACATCAGGGACTACATCATGGAATCATGACTGAATTAGATTTTGTTGATAATGCTGATTTGGTAATCTTCTGTAACTCCTAATTCCACATTCAGACATCTACCAGGAGTGGGGTTCGAACCCACGAGGACATATGTCCATTGGATCTTAAGTCCAACACCTTAACCACTTGGCCATCCTGGTACTCTTCCATCACCTTGCCAGTGAGAGAACCTAAAACTTCAATAGTAATAAAACTAAAATTTCCATCATAGAAGCTGACTGTTTTCTACCCTCAGTTTTAAATGTTTAGTGTTCACGATGTACACAATTATCCAGTGTGCAACACATAATTACTATGGAATACTGACAGTATTGTGGATAATCAAGGGAAGGGGAGCATGCGGCCTCAATAGCATCACTACAGCACGTGATTCAACACCACTTTGTGGAAGACCACCACATGATCCTATGTATACATTACTACATTTTGGAACACATGAATTTGAGCCATAGAGTTTTGTACCATCAGGTTTCTATTTGTGTCCAGTGACTCCGCTGTGTTTTTCAGTGAGTTTGCACTCAACATACTATGTTTATTGAGCGTTTTGGTTATTGCTTCACAATGTCCATCCCTTCCTGTGTCCTCAGTACGTGCTGTGGAATTCATGTGATGAATTTAAGCATTTGACCAGTCAGCCATCTGGTACTCTGATCACTGCGCTTCATGAGAGAAACAATGATTGTAATCACTACATTATCTGTTATTATGAGGCCCTTTGAACTAGTAAATGAATGGCTATCTGATCTAACTATTTTCAGGGTTTCCCCCAGCCCTTTCTCCAGCTTGTAACCTTGACAACAAAGACCTTCCACTCTCACTCCACCTTGGATGGTGTGATGTGGCCTCTTGATGCGTTTCAGCCAGTTCACTCAGACTGTTGGTGTGTGTGCTCCAGCATTGCAATTGGTTAGCGCAAGGTACTTATAAGACAGTTCCTGATTAGCAATGCTGAGGTTGTGGGTTTGAGCGAGCCTCACCTGGACTATCCAAAGTTTGGATGTGCTGTAGGGCAATGAAGTCATGTTGTTGTTCTGTCTGCACTTATAATAGAGATAGTATTTGCACTATAGATAATTGTGTCTAATTTACTGGCTATACACAACTCCTTCTGAAAAAGGGACTTCAACTCTCTGTAGTGGCCATGAATATAACTACCAGCATTAATGGGTACTTGGTCATGGTTCCAGCAATTGCTGCCTTTGACCCCACTTGAGGTTTGGTTGACCATGAAACGGTGTCAATATTGAGGATTACATCATGGAATCTTTGTCATGATAGAATTAGATTTTGTTTGTATGCTAGTTTGATAATCTTCAGTAACTCCTCATTAAGACATTTACCAGGAGTGGGGCTCGAACCCACGAGGACATATGTCCATTGGATCTTAAGTCCAACGCCTTAACCACTCGGCCATCCTGGTGCTGTTTCATCATGTCGCCAATGAGATAATTTAAAAATTGAATGGTAAAAAAAAAAATCAGTTATAAATGTTTAGTGTTCACGATGTACACTCATATTCAGTGTGAGACACATAATTACCGTGGACTACTGTCAGTATTGTGGATAATCATGGGAAGGGGAGCATGCAGCTTAAATAGCATCACTACAGCACGTGATTCAACACCACTTCGTGGAAGACAACCACATGATCCTATGTACATTACTACATTTTGGAACACAAGAATTTGAGCCATAGAGTTTTGTACCATCAGGTTACTATTTGTGTCCATACACCACACCCCTGTGTTGTTTAGTGGGTTTGCACTCAGCGTAGGTCTATTGACCTTTTTAGTTATTGTTTCACAATGTCCATCCCTTGCTGTGTCTTCATTACATGAAATCCATGTGATGAATTTAAGAATTTGACTAGTCAGCCATCCTGGTACTCTTTGATCACTGTGCTTCATGAGTGAAACAATGATTGTTATTCACTACTGTATCCAACATCTCTCTCCAAGTTTTGCCCAGCAGAGACATGCTGGTCATGCCCACTGGGATACGAATCCCTGACTTACACCATTGTAAGTCTCTCTCCAGGTTTTGCCCAACGGAGACATGTCAGGTCTTCCCCACTGGCGATATACTTACCAGGATGGAAACTCCTGACTTATTGTGTACACCATTGTAAGTCTCTTTCCAAGTTTTGCCCCATGGAAACATACTACTTCTGTCCACCAGGATACAAACTCCTGACTTAGACCATTGTAAATTGCTCTCTCCAAGTTTCGGCCAATGGAGACATGCTAACTGGGATATGACTTCCACCATTGTAAATCTCTCTTTCTCTCCCCACAGTCATGCCAGTCCTGCCCACTGTCGATGTAACACCCAGGATACGAACCTCAGCCTTACACCCTTGTAAGTCTCTCTACGTTTTGCCCAACAGAGACATGTCAGTTCTGCTCATGATCGCCACACTTTCACTATTGGAAGTCCACTCCCCCACATGTTTTGCCCAACAGTGATACAAACCCCTGACTTACAACATCGTAAGTCTCTCTTAGTTTTGCCCAACGGAGATATGCCAGTGCTGCTTAGCAGGGATATGCCACCTGGGATTTGAACCCCACACTTAAACTGCTGTAAGTCACTGTCACCAAGTTCTGTCATACCAGTGTTGTCCCATAGCGACATGTCATCTGGGATTTGAACCCCTGATTTGCACTTCTGTAAGTTGCTCTCCCCCAGTTTTGCCCAATGGAGACATATCACCAGCGATATACCACCTGGGATTTGAACCCCTGACTTACACCATTGCAGTCAATTATGCATACCACTACGCCACACTCTCAGGACACAAGAGATTGAGTATTGAGGACACTTGAGTTTTGGCAGACCATGAAATGGTATCAACATTGGGGACTGCATCATGGAGTCTTCGTCATGATTGATTTTGTTGGTGTGTTAGGCTTCAGTAACTCATCATTCCCCATTAAGACATCTACCAGGAGTGGGGTTCGAACCCAGAAGGACATTTGTCCGTTGGATCTTAATTCCAATGCCTTAACCACTCGGCCATCCTGGTGCTGTTTCACCACTTCATCAGTGAGTCTAAAAATTGAATGATAAAAAAACTATAATTTCCATCATAGACAGTGACTGCTTTCTACCCTGTTTTAAATGTTTAGTGTTCACAATGTACACACTTATCCAGTGTGAGACACATAATTACCATGGACTACTGTCAGTATTGTGGATAATCATGGGAAGGGGAGCATGCAGCCTCAATAGCATCACTACAGCACGTGATTCAACACCACTTCATGGAAGACCACCACATGATCCTATGTATACATTACTACATTTTGGAACACAAGAATTTGAGCCATACTGTAGAGTTTTGTACCATCAGGTTTCTATTTGTGTCCAGTGACTCTGCTGTGTTTTTCAGTGAGTTTGCACTCAACATACTATGTCTATTGAGGCTTTTGGTTATTGTTTCACAATGTCCATCCCTTCCTGTGTCCTCAGTACGTGCTATGGAATTCATGTGATGAATTTAAGCATTTGACCAGTCAGCCATCTGGTACTCTGATCACTGCGCTTCATGAGAGAAACAATGATTGTAATCACTACATTATCCGTTATTATGAGGCCCTTTGAACCAGTAAATTAATGGCTATCTGATCTAACTATTTTCAGGGTTTCCCCCAGCCCTTTCTCTAGCTGTAACCTTGACAACAAAGACCTTCCACTCTCACTGCACCTTGGATGGTGTGATGTGGCCTCTTGATGAGTTTCAGCCAGTTCACTCAGACTGTTGGTGTGTGTGCTCCAGCATTGAAATTGGTTAGTGCAAGGTACTTATAAGACAGCTCCTGATTAGCAATGCTGAGGTTGTGGGTTTGAGCGAGCCTCACCTGGACTATCCAAAGTTTGGATGTGCTGTAGGGCAATGAAGTCATGTTGGTGTTCTGTCTGCACTTATAATAGAAAATGTATTTGCACTATAGATAATTGTGTCTAATCTACTGGCTATAAAACAACTCCTTCTGAAAAAGGGACTTCAACTCTCTGTAGTGGCCATGAATATAACTACCAGCATTAATGGGTACCTGGTCATGGTTCCAGCAATTGCTTCCTTTTGACCCCACTTGAGGTTTGGTGGACCATGAAACGGTGTCAACATTGGGGACTACATCATGGAATCTTGGTCATGATGGAATTAGATTTTGTTTATATACTAATTTGATAATCTTCAGTAGCTCCTCATTAAGACATTTACCAGGAGTTGGGTTCGAACCCACGAGGACATATGTCCATTGGCTCTTAAATCCAACGCCTTAACCACTCGGCCATCCTGGTGCTGTTTCATCATGTCGCCAATGAGATAATTTAAAAATTGAATGGTAAAAAAAAAAAAATTCCATCATAGAAGGTGACTTTTCTACCTTCAGTTATAAATGTTTAGTGTTCACGATGTACACACATATTCAGTTAGCGACACATAATTACCATGTACTACTGACAGTATTGTGGATAATCATGGGAAGGGGAGCATGCAGCCTCAATAGCATCACTACAGCATGTGATTCAACACCACTTCATGGAAGACCACCACATGATCCTATGTATACATTACTACATTTTGGAACACAAGAATTTGAGCCATTGAGTTTTGTACCATCAGGTTCCTATTTGTGTCCAGTGACTCTATACACCACACCACTGTGTTGTTCAGTGGGTTTGCACTCAACATAGGTCTAATGACCTTTTTAGTTATTGTTTCACAATGTCCATACCTTGCTGTGTCTTCATTACATGAAATTCATGTGATGAATTTAAGCATTTGACTAGTCAGCCATCCTGGTACTCTTTGATCACTGTGCTTCATGAGTGAAACAATAGGTGCGATCAAGTTGTCGTCAATGCATGCATGCGCATTTAGACAGCAATGCACTCTGGATGAAAATGCTGCATGACGGTTAGATTTCCCCTTCAACGCTCGTCTGCGGACTGCCTCCGAGGTCACGCGCCCATGAACTGGTTGGTCAACATCTCACTCACCTGTGTATATGGGTCTTGTCTCACACCTCTACACAAGTTTGCGCAGGTCCCCACTTCAGCTCCTCCTCACTGCCTGTCCCCCACTTCTCACACGTGGTGTGTTAGTAGAGCAAACCGGTGTGAGCTCATCGTCTCATTCATATTTGTGGTCGACTGTAAATGCGCTGTATTTAATAACACCCACATCGTGACAAGTTCTCGCTCACATGCTTCGTCAATGTTGGTCGACAGCAACAAAGTCGTATTCACCTACTGATTGTTATTCACTACTGTATCCAACATCACTCTCCAAGTTTTGCCCAGCAGAGACATGCTGGTTCTGCCCACTGGGATACGAATCCCTGACTTACACCATTGTAAGTCTCTCTCCAGGTTTTGCCCAACGTAGACATGTCAGGTCTTCCCACTGGCGATATACTTACCAGGATGGAAACTCCTGACTTATTGTGTACACCATTGTAAGTCTCTTTCCAAGTTTTGCCCCATGGAGACATATTACTTCTGCCCACCAGGATACAAACCCCTGACTTAGACCATTGTAAGTTGCTCTCTCCAAGTTTTGGCCAATGGAGACATGCTAACTGGGATATGACTTCCACCATTGTAAATCTCTCTTTCTCTCCCCACAGAGTCCTGCCAGTCCTGCCCACTGTCGATGTAACACCCAGGATACGAACCTCAGCCTTACACCCTTGTAAGTCTCTCTACGCTTTGCCCAACGGAGACATGTCAGTTCTGCTCATGGTCCCCTCACTTTCACTATTGGAAGTCCACTCCCCCACATGTTTTGCAAACCCCTGACTGACAACATCGCAAGTCTCTCTTAGTTTTGCCCAACGGAGATATGCCAGTGCTGCTTAGCAGTGATATGCCACCTGGGACTTGAACCCCACACTTAAACTGCTGTAAGTCGCTGTCACCAAGTTCTGTCATACCAGTGTTGTCCCATAGCGACATGTCACCTGGGATTTGAACCCCTGATTTGCACTCCCCCAGTTTTGCCCAACGGAGACGTGTCACTAGCGATATACCACCTGGGATTTGAACCCCTGACTTACACCATTGCAGTCAACTATGCATACCACTACGCCACACTCTCAGGACACAAATGATTGAGTATTGAGGACACTTGGGTTTTGGCAGACGATCAAATGGTATCAACATTGGGGACTGCATCATGGAATCTTTGTCATGGTTGAATTTGGTTTTGTTGGTGTGTTACACTTCAGTAACTTATCATTCCCCATTAAGACATCAACCAGGAGTGGAGTTCGAACCCACAAACACATTTGTCCATTGGATCTTAAATCCAACGCCTTAACCACTCAGCCATCCTGGTGCTGTTTCATCGCCTCATCAGTGAGTCTAAACATTGAATGGTAAAAAAAACCTATAATTTCCATCATAGACAGTGACTGCTTTCTACCCTGTTTTAAATGTTTAGTGTTCACAATGTACACACTCATCCAGTGTGAGACACATACTTACCATGGACTACTGTCAGTATTGTGGATAATCATGGGTTGGGGAGCATGCAGCCTCAATAGCGTCACTACAGCACGTGATTCAACACCACTTCGTGGAAGACCACCACATGATCCTATGTACATTACTACATTTTGGAACACAAGAATTTGAGCCATAGAGTTTTGTACCATCAGATTTCTTTGTGTCCAGTGACTCTATACACCACACCACTGTGTTGTTCAGTGGGTTTGCACTCAACGTAGGTCTATTGACCTTTTTAGTTATTGTTTCACAATGTCCATCCCTTGCCGTGTGTCTTCATTACATGAGTGAAACAATGACTAATCACTGTATCCAACATCTCTCCAAGTTTTGCCCAGCAGAGACATGCTGGTTCTGCCCACTGGAGATATGCCACCTGGGATACGAATCCCTGACTTACACCATTGTAAGTCTCTTTCCAGGTTTTGCCCAACAGAGACATGTCAGGTCTGCCCACCAGCGATATACTAACCAGGATACAAACTCCTGATTTATCGTACACCATTGTAAGTCTCTTTCCAAGTTTTGCCCCATGCAGACATACTACTTCTGCCCACCAGGATACAAATCTCAGCCTTACACCATTGTAAGTTGCTCTGTCCAAGTTTTGGCCAATGGAGACATGCCAACCAGGTGCCAGTTCTGCCCACTGGGATATGATCCCCTGACTTACACCATTGGAAGTCTCTCTTCACTCCCCCACATGTTTTGCCCAACGGTGATATGGCAACCAGGATAGAAATCCCTGACTTTGACCATTGTAAGTCTCTCTCAGTTTAGCCCAATGGCACCAGTTCTGCCCAACAGTGATATGCCAACTGGGATACAAACCCCTGACTCTCTTAGTCTTGCCCAACAGAGACATGCCAGTGTTGCTTACTGGTGATATGGCACCTGGGATTTGAACCCCACTTGTCAGTCACTGCTCCCAAGTTCTGTCCTACAGAGACATGCTAGTGTTGTCCCATGGAGACATGTCATCTGGGATTTGAACCCCTGATTTGCTTTTGTCTTTGCTTTGCTTTCGTCTCTCCAAGTTTTGCCCAATGGAGACATGTCACCGGCGATATGCCACCCGGGATTTGAACCCCGGACTCATGCCATGGCAGTGAATTGTGCATACCACTACACCACACTCTCAGGACACAGAGATGTAAACAATGCTTGACTACGATATAACCAATGACTAGCAAATGCTTAGGAAGGAGTCATGGTTAAATGTTACCAACACAGGATCTTGTCTTTAACCAAACAGTTGTAACTTGGTAACTATGGCATCTATCTACCATATGAGACTTTAGATGTGAAGTTGAAAACTGGAGTCATCATAGAGTAGTGGTTAAGTGTCTGGGCTTGTGTTGTGAAGATTGCCCGTTCAATCCCCAATTTTGAGATGGCAGTGTTATTACGTAATGCATTGTAACAACACACCACAAACTTGATCCAACCAGTGCAGAGTCAGCTGATCACAAGACAAGTACACAGGTCTATTGGTCACTCAGATAATTTACCTCTTTTGGAGGGAAGCTGTGTGTCTTTAACTTTAACTTTTACTTTGACTTTTACTGGTTTTTGACACACAAACACAAACAGGACGGAAAGTGACGAAGACATTCTTCTACTCACTTGAACTGCACCCTCACAGGGCTCTGATGTAGCAGAAAAGTGTGAATGTAGCACATCTTGAAAAACCAACCAAAAAAACAACCAACCAACCACGATGTGTGTGCCTATGCAAGGCAACATACTGCAATTCCCTGGTGTAATGTAGTGTGAAGTTATTTAATGGTGATATGTGTACAGT